>NC_056623.2:98938918-99540168 GCF_002870075.4 Lactuca sativa | reverse complement strand
AAACTTTGAAGTTTTCCAAATGGATGTCAAATGTGCTTTCTTGAATGGAGAACTAGAAGAAACAGTGTATGTTGAGCAACCTCCCGGGTTTCTGAACGAGAAATTTCCTGATCATTGCTATGTGCTGGATAAAGTTGTTTGTGGTTTAAAGCAAGCACCGAGAGCCTGTACTGAAACCTTAACTCGTTTTCTAAAAATGTCAAAATTTAAGCAAGGTTCGGTTGACCCTACCTTCTTCCGAAAGAAAGAAGGCGAACATCTAATGATAGTTCAAATTTATGTTGATGATATCATCTTTGGCTCTACGAATCCTAGCTTAACAGCTGAATTCAGAAAGTTGATGGAGACTAAATTTGAAATGAGCGCTATGGGTCCAATTAATTTTTTCCTTGGTTTAAATATTAGACAGGGTCCAGAAGGTATCTTTATCAACCAGGAGGTGTACACAAAGAACCTGTTAACCAAATTTGGCATGACAGGTGACTCTAAAGTGAAGGTTCCTATGGAATTCGTCACTAAGTTAACACCATCTCTGGAGAAACCTGTTGTTGACATAACGCTTTATCGTCAAATGATAGGGTTCCTTATGTATCTAAAAGTTAGTAGATCGGACATTATGTTTCATGTTTGTTATTGTGCTAGGTTTCAAGCTAATTCAAGAGAACCTCACATGGTGGCTGTGAAAAATATATTTCGTTACCTAAAGCGAACTTCATCTCTCGGTCTCTGGTATCCTGCAAAATCGGGATTCTTTATTCAAGCTTTTTCTAATGTTGGTCTTGGAGGATGTGGTCTAGACCGAAAGAGCACTACAGGTGGATGCCAATTTCTTGATGGAAAAATTGTTAGCTGGCAGTCCAGAAAGCAAACATGTGTGTCTCTTTCAACAGCAGATTCCGAATACATAGCTGCAGCATCTTGTACTTCTCAAGTTATATGGATTCAAAGTCAACTGAGAGATTACGGGCTGAATATGAAGAAGATTCCTCTCTATTGTGACTCAGAAAGTGCAATAAGGATTTGTCACAATCCAATGCAACATTCTAAAACTAAGCATATTGCACTTAGATATCATTTTATCAAGGATTGTGTGGAAGATGGGAACGTGGAAGTGCATTTTGTTCGATCCTCTGATCAACTGGCTGACATATTTACCAAGGCCTTACCTGAAGCATGTTTTAATAACATTTTACAAGGTCTGGGAATGATGGAAGTAGAATCGGTACCGAATCCTCAAATCTTGCAATAAAATTAGACAGGCGAAATGGAGCGACCGCTTGGTCTATTTCGGCTCCATAATTTTCAGGAACTGAAATGAACCGACTGCTCGGTCTATTTCGGTTCTGGAATTTCAGGGAACCAAAATGAACCGAACACTTGGTCTATTTCGCTTCATTCAACAACATTAAGGCTTCGGTTGTATATTATGTATATCTCTATTATTTTTTCTGTTTTTTTTTTTCAAAATACTTCAAAAGTATAAAAAAAAAATTTCCGATAACTTCAAAACTCCAAAAATATTTTTTTGTTTTGTTTGTGTGATTTGTGTTTGTTCACTCTTTTCGATAGGTTCCAAGTATACCAGTAAAATAGAGTTCGGAGTTGGGGCAGGTATGATTATTCTTTTATGAACTAGTTAAGGGTCCCTAGAAGGATGTTGTTGCATGTTGACCAGAGCCTCTAAGACTTAGAGCAAGGCCTTAATGATTCGATCAATACCTATCGTTTCTTCCCAATCAGGCTATTCTTATCTACTCAGTCTAGAGCTACCTTACTCTTCTCAAATGAGTTAAGAGTTTTTCTGCTTTGTCATGTCTTTATAGCAGAAGGTACTTTCGGTTCTTTCACCATCCTCTTTCCATTCTCCACTCGCTTTCGGTTCACAACTGTAACCCTTGATACGCTCGGTTCTTCCCACTGAGGTTTACGGTTACATCAAATATGTGTTTATGATCTTAGATACAAATACCATGTGCTGAGTGAAACCCAAAATTCAACACCTATAATGAATTGACGGTGAATTATTATATTCAAGATCTTACTAGTTACCTACTGAAATCTCTTTTTCTTTGCGAGGTCTTTTATGAATTTGTCTAGCACCAAGGCTTTTCTTTCCATAAAGATCCAATTTTTTTTTGAGATTTCTACAAACTCTTTTGTCATTATAAAATATATCCCACCTACTTGTTCAACAAACCACATCGGTCTCACTAGTACTTCTTCCAATGTTCGGTCTTATATTAAGAATTGATGTTCGGTTGAAGATACCTTAAGCCTATGACTTAAAAAGAAGCCTTTCAATGTTTCTTTACAAACACTTAATCGTATTCTCGAGAAACCACACAATCACTTCAAGTCCATCTTGACTTTGAAGGAAGCGATTCTTGCCTGGAGTCACCTGCTTTCATTTTGTTAATAAGACATCACTCACATCCCATATACATTTGCTTTATTTCTTTATCTTTTGTCACTCTATTACACGAAAATTTTTAATTTTCCAACATTCTGGTGATGGTATGTTTGAGTTTTATTTGTCCTCTAGCGAAACAAGGAAATTCAAGTTCTTATGGCACGTTACATTTTGAATGTTGATTGAGGATACACTTTTGGGCGCGTGAATTTGAACGGTCCCTATACGCACGCGTACTGATGCATACCTCGGAATAACCAACCTGTCATACTGCACTTTTTCAGGCGACGTTTTCGTGATCACGTCATTATCGTCATGATTGTTCTCTCTCCTGGCAATGATATATAAAGGGTTTCGACGATTATTTGTCTTCTACCGGCAACAAAATTTCTCAACTAAAAAGGTGAATTAAATTGTTCATCTTCCTTCTTCGATCAACAATGGCGACTTCTTCATCCGCTCATGATCAGACTGCTTCGTCCGCATTACTTTCTATTAAGCAAAATCAGAATATGATCATTGAACTCAATCCGTTCTTGTATGATTCATATATGTTACATGTTGTTGAGTGTTTGAAATATTCCCCGTTGGTTCTAGCCCTAACCCAGGTTGAAGTTGTTCCAATGTCTCTCTTGTCCCAAGTTTACTCTTCCGCAACATACGACAAGAATAAAGAATGCATCTACTTTCAAATCCACTCTAAAAAGGCCTCTATTTCCAAAGGGAGGTTTTGTTCATTACTGCATCTCGCTGTGGATTCCTCCGTCATCTCACCCGATTTCATCACTACTGCACAGTTATCTTCGATGCTTTATGAGATGGGATATACAGATGTGCTAACCACCATTACAAAGGTCAAGAAGTCGTGTCTACCGTCTCATTGGAATGGATTGCTTACTCTTCTTATCAAGAGTTTGGCGTAGCGGAGTTTTGGATTTGATGGCACCAGCAAGGGTTTTCTGACCATTCTCTATAGTATTTACAACGGCCTAAATCTTGATAATGGGTCCATAATTTGGTCTCAAGTGGTGCAGAGCCTCAATGCTTCTACTCGGCATTCAGAAATTTCTTGTGGAAGGTTCTGGACTCTTATTACAAGGAGGGCTATCGACACTTTGGATATTCTGGTGATGAAAGATGCCCTAATCGCGTCCATTGCAACGTTTCATACCAAGAAGATCATTCTTTCTGATCCAACGAAGTTTCCACACTATGGCTCTATTCCGCAGTCCATGTATCGCTGTGTCACAGCCGAGAGTTAAGTAATGGCGGATTATTGAAAACTTCCTCCCAGGGAACCGAGAGTTTTATCTCCGGAGCAACAGGTTGCCTTAGATGCAGTAGACAAGCCCAACAATCGAGGAAAAAGGGTTACACTCAAGAAGGAGACAACAGAGGATGATCAATCTAAGCCTTCTAATTTAAAGAAGCAAAAGTCTGAGAAAGGGGCTTCTTCTAAGCTAAAGAAAATTAAAAAGATGGCGAAGAGATCAAAGAATCTGACTCCTCCTAGCTCTGACAATCAAGACGATGATTAAGAAGAGGAAACTCATCAATAATCTCCAAGAGGTAATACTCCTCCTCGATTTCCCACTCCAACCGAATCTCCTCATCACAACCTTCCAACCCCACCTCCATCACCGAAACCGAAAGTTCTAGTTTTGGATGTTACCACATCACAACCAACAACCTCTTTTCCACCACCACCACCAATTTCTTCCATTTCTATTCCTATAACCACCTTACCACCTCCTATAATTTTCCAATCCACCACCACTACTATTCCTGAACCGACAGTAAGGGTCAAGGTATCTGATATGGGGGCACCTACTGAAACCGAACCTCCAGTGATTACTAAACCTCTTTCACCTACACATTCAACCAATTTTGGTGCCACTCTCGGTGGTGCTAAGGATGAGTATGACTCCACATACTTTAGTCCTTACAGGCTTCCCGCTGATGATGATGATGATGATGAGGCTCCAATCACTAGCCAGCACTTGGAGAGTATTAATGAGAAGTTAGATAAACTGCTTGCTGATAATAAGGCTTATAGTGGTGTTGTTCTTAAAGCTTTTGTTGAAACTGTCATTGGGCAATACAACGACTCTATTGACAAATCCACCAAGGCAGTTAATGAGTCTGCTTCTACTTGTCGGAAGGCCTCTGCTGATGTTACTGATATTGTTAATACTACCCAGATTTTTCTGGATTCTCTGAAAGGGCATGCCGATACAAATGCAGCCAAGGTGCAAGCTTCGGTGGATTCGCTTTCCAAGTCACTTCAGGAAGAACAAAACACATTTGAAGCTGTTCGTTTCCTTATCAGTTCAGTTTCCTCTTGGCTGGACTCACTTCATGCTGATATTGCAAAAGAGAGTGCTTTGAAAGAAGACATTGCTCGCCAAGCCTCTACAATAGAAGTTCATAAAGTTTAACTTGCTCAAGCCGAGAAGGAGATTGCTTTATTGAAGACAGAGAGAGCTGTATTTAGAAGCTGTGCAGGGGAAGTGAAGGATATGCTCACCAACATCCTTGGTGCTCATGATCCAATTCTCACATTGACCATTCGGAATCATCTTACAACTAAACTTCTTCCAGCCCTTTCATTGTTACATGAGATGAAGGGTGTTTTGGAGAAGTTTGTTGCTCCAAAATAAGGGGAGAGGGTGTTCATGTTACAACCGAACTGAAGGATAATGTAGCTTCAGGTTCTGGTTCCCAAGCCAAGCTTAAAGTTGTTAAAGATGACAGCGATAATGATATTAAAGAAACCATAGTTGATGCTCTCAAAAGAAAGAAAAGAGATAGATAGTTAGATGAAAATTTGAAGATTGCAAAGGAAGCAGAGGAGAGGGAGAGGAGAAACAAGGAAGAAGAACAAGCCTTGAACTGCAAAAAGGCCTTGTTTCCCTTATGGACAAAAGAGACATTAATCCATCAAGCTATAGAGTTTCCAAGCGTTTATTGGTTGGAACCTATTGCTTCTTTTGATTGTGATAATTATAAGGACTCGCAGTTCGATATGCCGATCACAAGAAAAGCGTTTACGTTTCATTGTTTTGATTGGACTGTTGAGGTTCCTTTCCCTCATCCGAAGGTTGACAGAGAGCTTATTGATTTTTATATAAGTTATGGGCAACCTCAGTACCTGAAATGGAGCGCACAGAAAATAATAACTGTCAAGGTATTGAAACCGACACCTGCTGGAAAGTTTGTGAATGTAAATTTCAAAATCACTCGAGGGTTTGCAAATTCGGTGTCAATGATTTCTCTAGCAGATCTTCTTAATCTTAATCCTCATGATTGGATTCTTTTGTTCAACATTCTGCTCACCAACTCGGGGGAATATGAGCCGATTCTGGAGCATTTGAAGAGGATGTTAGCTTCTTATGTCTATGAAGTTGCGGGCAAGGATCAGTAGATAGCGAAGGTGATGAAGAAGAAGTTAATTGTCAAGTCCACACCAAAACCAGGAGATGTAAATAAAATGAAGATAGGCCAAATTGATTCAAAACATCTCACTAAGATGTTTACTAAAGGCGAAGGTCATAGATTTTTGTTCGCCCTTGTAGATAAACATTTATTTTCAACGGACTGCTTGGAGCACATAATCAACATCATTCATCGGTGCAAGCAGAACTCCGAAGCAGACAAGAAGAACTTCATAGATATGCTTCGGTGGTACATCACGTTTCGTCATCACCTTTTGGCTATCATTCCGAAGTTGTTTAAAACTGTAAAGAAGTCTTCTGCTGCTCAACCGAAGTAAGCTTTCGGTTCCATTGACGCAAAGGGGGAGATTGTAGAGCTTATTTGTGTTGCGTCATGGGCTTTTTGTTTTGTATCCGGATTGGGCCTGTCCATCCGTGATTATCTATTAGGGTTATGATATAAATATGCATGCATGTATGCATTATGTTTGGACGACTTTTATTACGTTTATTCTCTGTAGCCCTAAACGCCTCTACAGTCGAAGTTCTTAGTCGAGCTCTTCTGAGTAATTGAAGCGTTAATTATACGACATATTCAAAGCCATGTTCATATTTATATTTACGTTCTTAATTGTTTACATGCATAGAATCTAACGATCCTGATTGAACTAAGTTATAACAGGTCACGTGACGGAGGATTGCATACCCCTAAGGAAGGAGATGAGCTATCTCCTTAGCAAAGGGCATCTTAAAGAAATCCTAAGAAGAAAGAAAAGTCTAAGGAGAACAATCAGGATGGTCACAAGATCCCGGAGAAACCAGGATCTCCACCCCCAAACTCCAAGATAATTAACGATATCTCAGGCGGATCTAACATTTGTGGTACTTCTTATTCAGGCTAAAAGGCATGCCAATGTCTCTAAAACAAAAAAGTAGGATAGACCACAAAATAATACTTCGATTAGCAATAAAAAGGAAATCACGTTTGATGAGACGGACAAGGAAGGGATCCAGGATCCTCTCCTTGATGGACTCGTGATAACACTATACATTGCCAACCACGTCATCAGAAGGATCCTTGTTGATGGAGGATCCTCGTTCAACATTATACTATTGGACGCACTGAAGAGGATTAACATCCCAGAATCGAAGATAATCAAAAAGTCGTCGGTCCTCATAGGATTTAGCGGAGAAACGAAACACACCATTGAGGAGATAAAGATACCAATAGACATAGAGGGGGTAAAATCTATACAAAATTTATGTGTTATTGACACCTTATCTTCTTATAAAATGATATTAGGTAGATCGTGGATCCACGAGATGAAAGCAGTTCCATCAACATATCATCAGTATGTAAAGATGCCTATTCCATAGGGAACAATGAAGATCATGGGAGATCAACAAGATTCAAAAGAATGTTATAAAATATCTATGAAGCCTGCGACGAAACCCCAACAAGCATAGCAATTAAGGCAGGGGACACGACATGTTCTAGAAATAAGGGAGCAATACGTGAAGGAAGCGCCCCTGAGCAGCAAGGATCCTGAAGCCAAAGTCCTTATAGGATCCTCAATACTTGAAAATTTTGAGCAAGGCCTATTAAATTTCCTTCGAACCAGAAGCAAAACTTTCGCATGGAATCAGATCATCCAGGAAGAAGTGGAAAAGCTCCTCAAGACAGGGATGATTTAGGAAGTGAAGTTCCTAAGATGGCTAGCTAATGTAGTTTTCGTACAAAAGAAGCACGACAAGTGGCGAGTACGTGTAGACTACATGGATCTTAATAAGCCTTGTCCTAAGGATCCTTTCCCTCTACCACAAATTGACTCCATGATAGATGCAACAATTGGCCACAAACTCTTAACCTTCATGGATGCTTCGGCAGGATTCCAACAAATCCATAAGGAACCGTCCGATCAAGAAGATACAACATTTACAACACCAACAGGTATATATTGTTACTTTGCAATGCCTTTGGTCTTAAAAATGTAGGTGCAACATATTAAAGACTAGTGAACCAAATGTTTAAACACAAGCTGAGGGACACCATGTAGGTCTACAATTACGACATGGTGGTGAAGTCCATGAAAGCTGAAGATTATCTCAAGGATCTAAAAGACACCTTCTGCATTCTAGATGAATACAACATGAAGTTGAATCCGTTTAAATACCACATGGGGATGAAGTCGGGAAAGTTCCTTGGGTATATGGTAACCAAGAGAGGAATAGAAGCAAGCCCAAAGCAAATCAAAGCAATTATCGAGCTGAAATATTCATCTTCAATAAAAGAAATTCAAAGGCTAACCTGAAGAATAGCGGCACTCAACAGATTCATTTCAAGATCCTCAGAAAGGTGTAAGCCCTTCTATAATATCTTGAAAAAAGAACAAGAAGTTTGAATGGACCGAAGAACAGGAAGAAGCTATTCAGGAACTCAAAAGATACTTAAGTTTCACGCCACTACTGGTGAAACATATAGATGGAGAACCACTTTTCCTCTACCTCTCGGTATCCTCAAGTGCGGTAAGTACTGTCCTAGCCAAGGTTCTTAATAGAGACCAACATCCTATCTATTATGTAAGTAATGGTCTTCTGGATCATGAGACTAGGTATTCGCATCTCGAAAAATTAATTCTTGCATTAGTAATTGCTTCTACTAAGTTAAGACATTATTTCGAGACACATACTATACATGTGAAAACTAATTATCCTATTAAGAATGTGATGAGAAAACCCGAGATGTCAGGAAGGATGGAAAAATGGTCAGTGAAGTTAAGCACATTTGACATAAAATATGAGCCAAGATCCGCCATAAAGTCACAAGACTTAGCAGACTTTGTAGATGACTTTAGTGATGATCTACAAAACGAAGTAGACATTGAAGCTAAACAACTTCTAGAAGATGAACACTTGGGAAAATGGACACTATTCACGGATGGAGCTTCAAACCATAAAGGATTCGGGCTAGGGATCATACTAAAATCGCTACAAGGGGACATCCTACTCCAGGAAATTAGTTGTGAATTCAATGCAACCAATAGCGAAACGAAATACGAAGCATTCATCATGGGACTACAATTGGCTAAGGATCTTCAAATCAAGTATCTTTAGGTATTTGTTGATTCTTTATTATCAACTAATCACTTCAATGGATCTTATGTAGTGAAAGGTGGAAGATTAGCATCATACCTCGAGATCCTAAAAAAATTAGCCTCTGATTTTGAAAACATTAGCCTAACCCAAGTTCCTAGAGAAGAAAATACATAAGCATATGCATTAGCCAGCTTAGGATCCTCCCTAAGGATCCCACCAGAAATAAAGATCCCTGTAACCTACATAATAACTCCAGCCATAGAAGCCCTTTCCGAAAAACCCGATGATCCTGAACAACCAATAAGTATAGAAGCCATCGGAGATCCTAAACCTCAGATCCCTCCTCGAAGGGATCCCGACGAATAGGATCCTCGAAGAAGTCCACGATCATGGATCCAACCCATTATGGATTATCTCCAAAATGGCACGATCCCAACAGAAGAAAAAGGTGAAAGAGTATTCAGAACAAGAGTCTCAAGATTCGTAATAATCCAAGATAAACTCTATAAAAAGTCTATGACAGGTCCGTATCTCAGATGCTTGGAAGATCCTGAAGCTGCGGAAGTCTTGAAGGACATACATGAAGGAGACTGCGGCAATCACACTCGGGGCAGATCCTTATGCTCCAAGGTATTGAGAACAGGATACTACCGGCCAACCATGAAA
Source organism: Lactuca sativa (assembly GCF_002870075.4). Classification (NCBI taxonomy): domain Eukaryota; kingdom Viridiplantae; phylum Streptophyta; class Magnoliopsida; order Asterales; family Asteraceae; genus Lactuca; species Lactuca sativa. The sequence goes on along the minus strand of NC_056623.2, from coordinate 99,530,562 downwards.
AGAGATTCTTTTCTGCATGCTCAAAAATGTGATGCCTCCCAAAGACATAGCAACATCCTACATCAACCGTGGGAACCTCTACATCCTATTATCTCTCCATAGCCATTCATGAAATGGGGAATGGATATAGTAGGCAAATTACTGATAGCTCTAGGAGGAAAAGTATTCATGTTTGTGATGAATGATTACTTCTCGAAGTGGATCGAAGTTGAAGCCTTCGTTAAGGTTAGATACAAAGAGGTAGTCTCATTGATTAAACGTAATATCTTGACTAGGTTCAGGATCCCCGTTGAAATCATATGCAACAATGGATCCCAATTCATAAGCAAAAGGAGAAGAGACTTTTTCACGAGTTGGGGGGTAAAAATGATAATGTCCACTCCTGTTCATCCCCCAAGCTAATGTTCAAGAAGAATCTAGCAATAAAATCATAGTAAACAACTTGAAGAAAAGGCTAGATAAAAAGAAAGGAAGATGGTCAAAAGAGCTTCCTTTTGTCCTATGGGCAGATAGGACTACTTCCAAAGTAGCCACAATTCATACCCCTACTCCTTGGTGTTTGAGACAAAAGCAATGATCCCTACCAAAGTAGTGATCCCGACAGCAAGATACTTGCTCCAAAATCAAGAAAACAATGACAAGATCGTAGCCCAGGATGTTGACACTCTTGATGAACTCAAAGATTTTGCCAAGATATGCATTGATGCTCATCAACAAAGGATCACCAAGGCTTACAACAAGAACATAAAATTTAGAAGATTCCAAATAGGACACTTAGTATTAAGGAAGACATTCCAAAACTCCAAGGATCCTAGTGCAAGTAAATTAGCTCCTATGTGGGAAGGACCATATCTCATAGATGCTGAAGCATGCTATGAGCATATTGGCTAGCAACACTTGAAGGAGACATTTTACCAAGATCCTGGAATGCTATACATCTCAAAGCATACTACATGTAAACAAGATCGATTGATCTTCAAGGTGCACATATTCTTTACCTCAAACTTTTCATCATTACTTATTTTCTCCTAGAATACATTACTAACTTAAGCATCAGAGGGGCGTTAGCCAGACTAACGCCCACCCCTAGCTAATGTTTGCTATGCAAAACAACGTACAGATAAGGATCTCAATAAGCAATGATCCTGAAACATGAGGATCCTCAAGCTTGAAGATCCTGAAACATAAGGATCTTGACACACAAAGATCTCAACATCTTAACACTTAGACAATTCCACTATATTAATGGTATGATCTTTAAACTATCATATGCCGAAGCTAGAGACTGGTCATCTCTCCTAAGCCTAAGGGTACTTAATCACATCAAATGTTTAAAGAGCTAATTACCTCTTTCACACGAACTAAGGTTTATACACCTCGCTTGAACGCACGATATCTAACTAAGGGATACGAATAAGGGGATCATTTTACGATGCAGTGGCTTGGCAACCCTCTTATCTTTGAACATAAGTTAAGATCCTTAAGGTTTATAACATTTTCATGTTTTGTAAAATTGGGATCTTACCCCAGAAATTACATAAGGTTATAATATCTTCATGTTAGCACACGTTGGGATTTTTCCCCAGAAAATACACACAAATCATAATATTTTCATGTTATCATAATTAAGGATCTTTCCTATGAAATATGTCACAATTTGAGATCCTCCCCGGTACATAAAATTAACATGTTGAACTTATGATGTTACCCAAGAACTTTTTCAAGGTTTATAACCTAAACAGGTTATCCTAAGAAGGGAATTCCCCCGTATGATCTAATGATTAAGGATCCTCATCCTTAAGGATCCTCATCATTAAGAATCCTTATCGGTACATATTCTTATTAGTAAGAACCTTATCATCAGAAGTCAATGGCGATCCTAAGTCCTTTCCTAAGTTGAAATTTATCCTTAATAAATTCTAAGATTGAAAAGCTTATGAAGCTTAAGGAAAAACTTGAAGACAATCAGGTTCCATGTATCCTTGTCCTCGAAAAACTCTAAGTAAAGTTTAAGGATCTTGAACTTCCTAGGATCCTAAGCAAAAATAATTTGGTTATCATAATTCAAGTATACTAAAAATTGTTCACTAAAAGAATTTTGTTTCAAAGATTGTTTGCAGGAACCAAGTTTTCTAGGATCCTGATTATTTAAGGATCCTAGTATCGTAACAGCCATCCAGAGAAATAAAGAGAGAGATATAAAAAGAAAACACAACCATTGCATTCAAAAATGGGAAGCGCACCAACCCAACCAAAAGGTTAATTGCTTTACATTACTAATAAAAACAAAAACTACCTAAACTAACTTCTTGCAGGCCTAGATCTTAGTGTGGTCATCATCGGCCGCATCCTTCTTCTCCCCTCCTTCGGTCAGCCGCACTACAGGATCCTAATTGACATTAGCAGGCTTGCCAGTCAATTTGGCCAATGCCTTGCACCAACCATCCACATCCCAGGAACTTGCATTCTCTAGATCCTCTGTAAGACGGATCTTGGCCTCCCAAACAGCCACCGCAACACTGACCTTCGCATCAAAGATCACTTCCTCCATCTCGATCAAGTGTTCCTCATCCTTTTCAGCCTTCTCCTTGCTAAGAATCTCCACTCTCCTCAACAGATCCTCATTGGTCGCTTTCTACATCCTCTCTTGTTCCTAAAGGGCTTGTTCAGCCCTCTCCGCTCGAATCCTTAGATCAGCGGAAAACATGATCGGAGACATAAAACAAAGACATAGTGGGTTATCAAAATGTAGAATAAAAGATAGAACGAGAATAAATCCAACACTTACAGCTTGGGAGAAAAACTAATTTTTGGAGCGCTTCCTCGTTCCCAAGGCTCTCCAAAGATAAACCTACAGACTCAACAGTTTTCCTTTTCCGGGATCCTGGGGTCTTTACTGTTAATTCAATGGTCGATCTTTTGGGAGGAAGAGGAGATGAGGTCTTCTCCTTTTTTCACCATTAGTTGATCCTTCGACATGGTTGTGTCAAGATCAGCGAGTGTGAAGTGAGCACTGGAGCGAGCGACTTTGGATCCTATATAACAGAAGACTATTAAAAACCTTCATCACAAGCGAAAGGAATCAAGGGTCCTTACCTGTCAACATGAGGTCAATGGCAGAAGAGCTTTCTTGCAGAGTGGCTTGAACAAATCGAAAGGATCTCTCAGCTTCAGACAAGGCCAAGAACTTCTCGATCTTCTCTTTAGATTCCTCAACAATAGGAACGGGCTCTTCGAATTTGAAAGTTGCAAAAAAGAAAAAAAAATAAGAAGATGTGAATTCCAAGATCCTTATATTAATATAAAAGGACCCTACCCTTCTTGACCCAGGCATCCGACAGGAGATCCCCAGTAGGAACAGAAATATATCTCACAAAAAGGTATTTTTCTTTCAAAGCTCCGTCATTATGTTTGGTTTTCAGGACTAGAGGAGATCTGTGGGTTTTGACTTTGAGGAGAATGAGAGAATTCCTGAAGGTTGTGAGGTCATACATGCAGGCCAGTTCAGGAAGACCTATATCAAGGCCTTTTCACTGATTTACTTGGTCAATCGAGTATGGGATCCTCCAAACAATCGGCATGGCCTAAAGGTATGAGATACCAGTCACCCTGAAGAATTCAGAGACAATCCCAAGGAAAAGGGTATTTCAAACCAAGGGAGAAGGGGTATCCGGGGAAGCACATCCAGGTAGGAGAAACAAAGTCAGGTTGGATGAGAGGGTCAAAGGGCCTAAAAACGACTTTAGGAGGGAAGGCTCCATTGATTCACAAAAACTCAACATCATCATCGCCAAAGGAACACGTCTCCTCGTAGGAGAGAATCCCTTGGTCGATGAAGTCGTCTTCAAGGAGATCTAAGATGTTTTTGAGAGAAACGGCAGTTTTTCTAACCATGATAGAAGAAGTAAAAATGTAAAAGAAAAAGAGATAATTACCTTCTAATAAATCGCCGGTAATTGAAAGGTAGCACAAGTAAAGAAAAGAAAATTGAGACGAGTAAAGAATTGTGGAACTGATCACCTCTATTTATACTGAGGATTTGAGACTGATTTGACCATTAATGGCTACTTATCCACCCGTTAGATTTCAAAATTACCTAGCCGTTAAGGGTTAATTTTGAAAATTACTTTCCTCTCTCCTTTTACCTCTTTAATTTAAGTTATCCCTTTAATATTCTCGAAATTAACTCCTATATTTTTAGTAATAACTTGGGGGCAATTTTTAGGGCCAAGATCCTCAAACCTCATCAAATATTTAGGATCCTAAACTATCTCAGGATCCCAACGATTACCGTTATTATTATTTACTAACATTTATCACGGTTATATTTCGTTCTTAATTAACACATGTGCAGAAATAGTCAAGAGAAAACTTATTCTCAACAGAAAGTCGTCTCAACTATGCTAAAGACCCGGAATACCAAGTCCAACAACATTCATAAAGCTGGTCATAGAGGATCCCAGGAATATCGAACATTTTGTTAGCTAGTTTAGACTATAAATTGACACATGTATCTAGCACACGACACACATTACTTACTCTTAGCTTACTCTACGAACTTTTTCACTTGTTCTTACTGAAATACTCTCTGTAATCATCATTTTATATCAATAAAACCATCAAGGAAGATCAGCATTATCACCTCTCAAGGTTTTATGTTGGAAATCCTAGCAAGGATTAAGGGCTTTCCTTCTAAACAATCGTCTCATTTACTTTACCTTTCTCTATTGCATAATTCGAACATCACAACCTGTCATTCAGTTTGTTGGATTTATACTTGTGTAATTTTTGACCAAAACAATTATAAAAGCCATTTTCAAGTAAGGTATGAACTATGCAAGAGGTTTATGTAGTCAATATGGGATTTATTCCTTTCATGTGTTTAGAGATAGACATATAAGGCGCATTACCAAAAGTTGAACACTAAATGAGATTGATAGCGATCCGTATCTCATGTGTAACATGATGTCTGTGACAAATGGATAACTGATAAAATTACCTTATACTGTTATACACCAATTGTAGCTTGGAACATTTTAGGAATTGGGCGTTGATAGAATGACATAAAGTCGTATGTTGATGGGGGCGGTGAAATCTTGTTAGACGTTTACCATTATCTATATCAGTCTAATATGAATAAATATGGTTCTATTTTTTGCTTATGTTTATATTTTTATAGATATAAACTAACGGCATGTAAAATTCATTAATTTTTAAAAAAAATTAATATAAATTTAATATTTATTTTGGTCTAAAAAATTAAGAAAAGATGAATAAAAAGAAATTGAAAGTTGATATTTGATTTCTCATCAAATTATTAAGACTATACCCGTTTACTTGGTTCGGACCGAACGATACATAATTGTAGGCCTATATACAAGGATTGGTCTCGGACTGAACCCGAAAAAAGATTGAGATCGGACCCGTCTAAAATGAGACTGGACCGAAAAAAGACCAATCTTAAAAAAGACTGGACCGAAAAAAGACCGTCCAAGAACGATCCGAGAAAAACCGGACCGTTCTGAGACCGGTCTAAAAAAATACCAGAACCATTCCGAGACCGAAACAAGACCGGTCCGAGATCGACCTAAGACTAGACCGATCTCAATAAAGACCGAATACAAAAATTTGTGTTAATCACACAATTTTTAGTCACACTATCTAATTTTTTTTTATGTGGCCGGCTGTTTTTGAAAAAGAAAATGTAGGTATACATAATGGTAAGACTTATGGACTATGGTCAACATATTTAACATTTTGTGCATTTAAGATTGGCCCATTATTTCTTAGAATTTTACAAGTGAATAGACTTATGCTGGCTAGTAATTGGGCCAAGTGATAAGACCGATGTCCCATATATTACTCGGGGTCACTGTCTCACAACTGGTAGCTAGTAGGTAACTAGGTATACTATACAGCGGGAGGTTCTTTATTATCTTCCTTTTTTATATATGAAAAAAATAAAAGATAATTTATTTAGGGTTACATTTATTTACAGCATAAAGACATAAAAGGTAATCGATTTTTAATTTTGTTTATATTTAGTTATTAAATTTTTTTTTCGTTATCTATTTGCTATTAAACTATTGAAATTGTTCATATTTTATCCTGACTGATAACAACCGGTCATAAGCGTAAATATGAACAAAATCGAAAGTTCGTTTCTCTCTAAAAAAGTTCAATGATTTGTTTCTTCTAAAACCTTTTAAAATTATGAGTGACTTTTTTAAAAGAAAAAAAAAAATAACGTCGTTTTAATTATTGAATATATAACTTTTTTTTCTTAAAAAAATATTTTTGTAAAGGTAATATGAATGGGATGGTTTGGGCGCAACACGTCATAAAACATGTTAATATTTTTACTTAACTTTATATATTTAGTTAAATAATCATAAATTTCAATGATTATTCAAATTTTTTAAGAAAATACAATCTCAAATATAAATCAATTGTCCGGGTAAATTAAAAATATCTAAATTCTATACAACTTAACTTTCATTTTTGATACCATTTTTAATAGTAAATATAATAATATAATGTGTCAATACATAGAGTATAACAACATATATAATGTATCAATATATGTATGTATTTTTTTTATAAACAACGTATATGGTTTAATGTATATCAATTTATATATTGCATAATTTTATAACACAAAATTCATACATATAATATTAGGATAATTTTTAAACATATAATATTGCATAGTTTTATAACATAAAACTTATACATATAATATTGGTTTCGTTTTTTGTTTTTTTATACCTTTTTCGGGGTTTTGTTTTTTTTATTTAATAGATTTCTTCATCAACAAATGTTGTTAAATTTTAACAAAAATACATAATTTGCTAAACCATAAATACAAGAAGAAAGTTTTTTCACATTTACTCATTGAACTTTTTTGAAAAGGAAACGAACTTTCGCTTTTGTTCATATTTATTCACTAAACTTTTTTTCATTATCTATTTGTCACTAGGGGTGTCATAAAAAACCAAAACCGAATAACCAAATCGAACCAAATGAATTTTTGTTCATTTGGTTCGGGTTATTTGGTTTTCGGTTAATTTGGCTTGGTTAACCGAATAAGGATACCTTATTCAGTTTAGTTTTTGGTTAAATTTTTATTGTTTTGGTTAAACCGAAAAAACCGAATATATATATATATATATATATATATATATATATATATATATATATATATATATATATCAACATTTTATATATATAAATTTATTGATTGGTTACTAAGATTTCCATGTCTTTTTTGTTAGTAACCAATATAAAGTTATAATTGTTTTACATTTTGTATTAAAAAAGCAAAAACAAATTAACCAAATAACCTTTAGTTATTTCTTTCATTTTTATATACAGTTAAACTTATATTAACATATCACTACAACTTGAATATGATATGGTATATATTAATGTAGTTTCTTTGTTTGGTAATAGTTTAGTAAGCTTTTTTCTTTTAGTTTAATATTTATTCTTACGTGTTGAATTTTATTCGGTTTAACCGTTAAACTGAACCGAATAAACCATAACCGAATAAACCGAAACCGATTAAACCGAACCTTATTTGGTTTGGTTATGGTTAAATTTAAAATGTAAAAAAACCGAAAAAACCGAACCGTTTTAACCGAAAACTGAAAAACCAAACCAAATAACATCCTTATTTGTCACTGAGGTATTAAAAATGCTCACATTTTACCCTTATGACCGGTAACAACCAGTCATAAGGGTAAAATGTGAACAGTTTTAATAGTTCAGTGGCAAATTGATAATGAAAAAGAGTTTAGTGACTAAATATGAACAAAGTCGAAAGTCAATTACCCTTTTAAGTCATTATTCCTTTATGTACACAAAACATTTATTCGTACCGTTTTTCAAATGTTTTCTCTTTATAAATAAAAAAAAATAAAAAAAAAATAAAAAAAAAAAAAAAAAAAAGAACTTAGTAAGACTCCACCCATCATTTCGGTTGTATCAAAATTTATAATCATAAATTTTATTTTATTTTTTCTTCATTTTAATAAAATAAATATTGATTATTTATAGAATTATTATTTTAAAAATCAATTATATAAATTATAGAAAATTCATATTGATAAGATTATTTTATTTTGTATCTAAAGTTCCCAATTTAAATTCTTTTAACTAATATAATTTTTGATTTGATATACTATTTTGGTTTTTATTTACTTTTTTGATCGTTTTTAAGTTTATATTACATAACGTTGTTTTCTGTCGTTTTTTACACAATACATAAATAATTATCGATAATCAAATACAGTTATTTAGCGTTGATTTTTATATTGACATTTTGTTCATTATATGTTTGTGCTGATCCGCGGCTTATTTTGTTATTTTTTAAATTAATGATCTTATACAGTTTTAATTTTTTTTTTTCAAATATCCAAATCCTCTCTAATAAATGAAGGGTTTTTTTTGTCACTTGTTACTTCCTCAAAACTTTTGTCACATGCCATTATATGATATTTTACAATTATTTAAATTTCACATGTCATTATGTGGTATTTTTATTTTTTTTTTATTAATCAATAATCAATTACACTAATTAATGAGTCTATTATTATATTGGTAAACTATTATATATGCAAAATAGTTATTCTATTTAAATGTTCATTAACTTACAAACATATTTGAATTCAAATGGATGCTCTAATGATACAATTAATGTCCTGTATTTGATGATATATTTGAATTCAAAACATGACTTTAATTTTTTGGACTTTTAATTTGAATTCTAATAAATTTATTATTTATTCAAATTTTATAAATAAATATGTGTGTATAATACATCTCTATCTCTACCCTAATAAATGAAAAAAATAAAACACCATCTTCAAAGAAGTATTTGTAAATTTTTATTCATAACAACTATTTATAATATGTTAATAACTTTTTTTATTAGTATATATTCAATAACTCTTTATTCATCATTTTGTTTGTATTTATTTAGAAAGTTAATTTAAAAAATATATAATTTTTACACCTTAATTTTCAACGTCATTATTTAAAATATGTCAATAGTTTTTTATTAGTATAGATTGAATTACTTACTTATTCATTATATCTTCCGCATTTATGTAAAAGTATTTTTTTTAATATATTTAATATTTATACATTGATATTGTTGGGTTCGAAATAGTTGTAAGGTGTCGAAGTGTCTTATGTCGTTTATTAGTATCGAAGTCAGTTTGGTTTATTTGCATAAGGGTATCGTGTAATGTCAAAGCGTGAATGTTTAAAACCCTTATGTATTTTTTATTTGCTTTTGTCATCCCTATAAATAGGGGTTAGATATGAGAGTTAGAGGAATCTTTCGAAGTCATTAGAACTTGTACTCTATTTTTCTCTGCATATTCAAAAGCAATATATTGAGCCAAACATAACTTATTTATGATTCTATGTTCTCGTTTGATTCATACTCTGATTACATTTCATACACTCGAATCATAACAACTACAATTGGTATCAAAGCAGGATTCATTTTAGTTGATAACTGATTTTCTCTAGTTTTCAAAAGTTTGAGTCTCGTCCTAGATTAAAAACATTCCGCACTTTTGATCTTGAAAATCTTCTTAGATCATCTATTTTGATTCGATTCTGCTTTCGGTTTGTTTAGTCGAGTGATTTGTGACTGTTTTCTGGAAGTTTTGTCCATCAAATCTCAATTTCTGAAGCTTTTCACAAATTTTGTCCGTACAACAATGGCTAATTTCAATACGAACACGATGACCTCTTATTCTCATCTTCTCGGGTCATCAGCAAAAATTATTATGTTGATTCCAAAATACTATGATCAATGAGTTGTTCGAATGTAAGACTATCTGAACGGAATCGACGAGGATCTCTAGAAATGTATCATTGGTGAAATCTGTTCTCTGAATATGTTAAAACATGTTGGAACTATTTCTTCTAGTCCAGATGTTGCTCAATGGACTGAGAAACAAAAGAAAAATGATAAGAGATGTATGCGTGAACTTAATGGTGCTCTTCCACCAGTGGTTTATAACTATGTGCGCAGTTGCAAGACATCAAAGGAAACTTCAGACACGTTGAAGCAGAAGTACCAAGGAAGTGAGAAGACGAGGATAAGTTCTGTTAAGCAATGTCTGCTTGAATTAGGTGAATTCAAGTAGAAAGAAGGTGAATCAATTAAGCTCTATTACGAGCGTCTGAATGTATTAATCTACAAATGCGACATATATGGAGTCAACAGGTCAACAATGGAGTTCAACCTAACTTTCATCATGGGACTTTGTAAGGAGTGGCGCAATGTCAGCTTGATGATAAAAACTCAACAAAGTTTCGACTACTTTTCTCTAAGTGATCTTTACAATGTGTTGAAGGCACATCAAAATGAAGTAAATGAGATTGCAAGGAAACAAGGAACAGTTTGGTTGGTCCTCTAGCGCTGATGTCGAAGGTGACGAGTAGAGAAGTTGAGAAAGAAACAACTGAAAATGAGGGCTCGGAAGATGAAGGTTTGATTGTCAATTCTGAAGACGAAGCAGTGGCTTTTTGCTCGAACAACTGAATTAAAAAATTCTTCAAAAAGCCATTTAATTCAAAGTCAAGAACAAGTGAGATGAAAGGAAATTCTTCTGGGAAGAATGTGAATGACGAGAAGAGAATTGAGAAAAAGGAAGTGAAGATAGAGAAGAAACTTAAGGGAGATTCAGGATTCGACTGCGATTATTGCAATGGTACGAACCACATGGCAAATGAATTCATGTTCAAGAAAAGAGATGAGAAGAATAGTAGAGTCAAGGACGAAGCCTACTATGTGGAGAGGCTTGAAGTGGTGAAAGTGAAAACTAAAGGAATGTCTTTGGTTGTGAATGGAATTGATGATGAGGAAGGGACGCATTAAATCTGGTCTTCAGGATTAGATGATGAGGAAATGCGAAACCCGACTCATGGAGCGATGTTTGCAAGGTTTTAAGATGAGGATGGGGAGAATGTTACAGAGAGTTTCTTTGTTTCGACCACTGCACATAAGTCTCCTATGAGTTCGCAGGTACGTTCTCTTTTCGAATCCTTTAATATTCCTAATAGTGCATATAATTCGATTTTATTTGAGTTTGATGAAGCTATTACATATGTTAATGATTTGCTTATTTCTACTAGTAGTGATGCTGAAAGGTCTAAGAAATTACTGATAGACACATATGCATATGGTATTGTTAAAATTGATAAATGTTTAGATGCAAACAATCTTTTTAATATTGTGAATGAGACCTTGACCAAAAACGAACAAACAAATTTTTTAAAAAAACTGAGAATTTGACATCTGACTCTCAAAACAATTTTGCTGGTATTGAAGATGATTATGATAATATCAATGAAATTGAGGAGGAGAAAGTTGTTGATTGTTCAAATTTATATGTCATTAATGTTACTTATATGGCTAAGGGTAAAGAAATTTGTAATGATTCTTCGGTTAAAGTTCACACTCACCAACCCTCAACTTTGAAAGTTCATGATCTTGATCATGTGACTGTCAAAGATAGTCAAACAAATAGTAATGATGAGTGTGACATCCCCATTTTTCATGGCCAGAAAAGACCGATTTTGTTTATACTTTGTAAAAATCAGAGTACTTCATTTCATAAAAATGTTGCGGAATTTGTTCCCAGAAAAACACGATAAATACGTTATCAATACATTTTCGAAGAAATGTATTTTATTCATTTTAAAATGTTTGGGATGTCATCGTCAATACAGAAACATAAGCATAAACGGAACTTACATTTATTTACACTAGTGATCTACATCTCTTTAATCTCTCAGTGTAATGTGACTTCATATCAACACTTGTGATATAAATAAACTGAGTGGGTCAGGTTGGGAAACCTGGTGAGTACATAGGGTTTTCAACCACAATAATATAATTATTATGTTTAAACAATCAAACAATCAACCCAATTACTCATCCCCATTATCTTCTTTACTCTTAAGGATTTATCATAAGAGTCATTTATCCTGCACTCGTTTATTCTGAAGTCCCTTACTTCCAGGGTTATGGGACTGGCACTAAATCCATAGCTGCCAATGTTCGTTCATAAAGCACTAATTCCATAGCTGCTATAGTCTATTCATCGGGTACTAAATTCATAGCTACCAGTGTTTATCTAATAGGTACTAAGTCCATAGCTATCAATTCCTAACATGTACTAAATCCATAGCTACCGGTGTTTGTCCAACAGGCACTAAGTCCATAGCTGTCGATGTTTATTAGGCACTAAGTCTATAGCTGCCAATGTTTACTCACATCATCTTTTATCTCTCATCATTCATCTACCCATGTCATACCCAACATATTCGTATATATAAAATACGTATACAGTTTAAATCATTTAAAGCATGTATAAAACGTTCATCCAGCATAGAAAGCAAGTATTCAGATAATATGCACACATAGCACGTAGTTTATATAAAATACTTCATATCTATGTGTAAGATGAAAGGGACTATGCACTCACCTTAAAGGTGGTGACTCAGCACTCGGACAGCGCTTCGATACTTTCAAAACAATTTCCTTCGATAAAACCTAGTATCAATACCACTAGGGTTTAGTCTAACGATAACCGCGATAAATTAATAGTCTAACTATTATTACTATTATATAAATGTTAAATAACACTCAATATGACTCATAATAATAGCCCAAATAATTATTTTAAGGACCTAATAACATTACTATATCGAAACATAAGCTATGCTAAAGATAGGGTAGGCGTAGCTCACTTACAACGGGTTTTCTCGAAAATCGGGCTTCGCTGGAGCAGCGTTTCCGAACCAAAAGACCCCTTTTCTCGGGACTCCGGGAGCCTCGGGGCTTCCTTCGGGTGCTAGGGGGTTTACCTAGGCTTTTAGGGGGTTTAGGGGGGGTTAGAGAGAGAGTTTAGAGAGAGAAAGAAGTGGGGAAAGGTGTGAGAAATGAGGGTTCCCTGGCTCCCTTTTTATAGGCTGGAAAAGCCAAAAACTCATCGAGTTGGCCTCAAACTCGTTGAGTTCCAGGCCAGGATTGTGCCACGTCACCCGATTTCGCACAGCAGCCTCCCGACTTAGAAAAATCATAACTCTCGCATACAAGCTCCGTTTTTGACGTTCTTTATATCCATGCATAGGTAAAATCAAGATCTACAACTTTTGTTTAGACTCCATCGGCTAATTCTCGACCGATCTTAAATATAACAGTAGGAGGAGATTAGACTGCTAAATGACCGCGAAGAATTCGTAACTCCTTCATACGGACTCCGTTTTTGTCTGTCTTTTTACCGCTGAGTTCCTATTAATGAGATATTCAACTCTCATTTAGGTCGCGTAATCCAAAAATAGCTCGAACTAAAATTCGAGTTTCGGGTTGTACACTGCTAGGCCGAAACTTCGAAAAATCATAACTTCCTCATACGAAGTCAGATTTGGGCGTTCTTTTTATGGATTTTCTCGGTTTAACATACTCTACAACTTTGGTTTAGATCACTAAGGCTAAAAAGTCTTCTATCATAAATTCACTTTTTACGTCTCCCGATGCCGTGCTGGTTTTGCCGAAAAACTTCGACGGGCCATAACTTCTTCATTATAACTCGGATTTCGGCGTTCTTTATATGTATGGAACCCTTGAGACATATTTTACAACTTGGTTAATATTATTTATTCTAAATAATATTTTGTCAAAAATTCGTTTTCGACCCCTATTATCTCTAAATTGACTAACCCGGATCTACGGGTGTTACAATGAGAAAGATGATGATCCCATTGAAACGACTATACCTAGGTTTGTAGTAGATCAGGTTTATGAGGAAACTGAGAAGTTCGACAAAGTAATGAAGGAAAAAGGTTCTCATTACCTCGAATCGAATTATGCCGTTTATCCCAACTTCAAATGCATAGATGATGTTATATTTCCAAATCAGGTGTTTGTTACTTCAAGAAATAGTGATAAAGTAAAACCTGAAATCAACATAATTATTGAGGAGGATAACAATAGAGTTTCAAAATAAGGATTTTTCTCAAACAAAAGGACAGTCGAAAATACCCTCAACAAGAACACGTCCACTTTACAAAGACAAAAACCACAAAGAAATTGGGTGGTTAAATCTGAAAAACCAAAGGTTAAACAACAAACAAATGACAAAGTTTCTCAAAAACCAAATCAAAATGTTCAAATTTTCAAAGAACAAATTGAAAAGATTTCAAAAGAAAATGGGATTTCAATGACCAAAGCTCGAAAAAAAAAATTATTGGCAAAATTTTGAGTCCAAAAGAAAACAACATGTTTTATCACCAAAAAACGTCTGAAAAAGAAAAAATCGAACATGTCCAGACCAAGACTGAACATGTTTTATCACCACCAAAATCAAATGTTAAAAAACCAAGAAGTGAAAATTTTGTGAAAAATCAACGATCAAATAATTTTGTTTCTAATCATTGTAGCAATAAGTTTTCACAAAATCGATTTCAATGAAATGATTTTCAATCCAATGTACAAAGGAATTATACTCAATTTTCAAGTCAAAAACGATTTTCGAATGCACCACATGTTTTTCATCAATCAAATGTTGGTTATCAAAACCGTTTTCAACCACAAGCAAAGCCAGTGTTTTCAAAACAATATTTTGAACAGTTGAATGAAAATGTAAAGAGAAAAGCGGCATTCAAACCCAAACAACCGAATTTTCCCAATCCGCCTTCGAAACAAACATCTAAAGCTTCATTTGTCAAAAGGAAAACCGATGTGAAAAATATCAATCATTGTTTGGAGGGTAAAGGAAAGTCCTTTCAATATGGAAGATTCTCTCATGAAGAAATCAAGTATGCTTATGAGAACTACTTGAATGCTTCATCAAGAGGAAGCTTTTCTTCAAAGGATTCAAATTCTTCGGTTCGACATTGGAGAGTTGTTTCCAAAGATAAGGTTGATGAGAAACGAACTGAGGACAAAAAGGCGAAATCCAATGTTGATCCTAAACCAAAGAATGATTTCATTTCAACACCCTTGTCTAACGAAGTGGACATAATTGATAGCTTGAAATCAAAAGTTTGTAATTGGGTGTTAGGATCTTCTTTTCACAATGCTTTTAACTCTAATCACCAAGGACCCAAAAAGCCTTGGGGGCCTAAATTTTTTCACTAATTGCAGGTTTTGTGTGATGAACAATATGATGAAAAATGGTACATTGATAGTAGTTGCTCTCGTCACATGACTGGTAGGAAGGAAAACTTACGAGATTATTGAAGCTTAGATAATGCTGGAGTGGTGAAATTTGGAAACAATCACAAATGTCAAGTCAAATGATATGAGAAAGTCACAAATGGGAAGTTCACAGTGAATAGAGTAGCATAAGTCAAAGGAATTCAACACAACTTGATAAGTGTTTTGCAACTTGTTATGGGCACTAGTAATCAGGTTGTCTTCGATGATGAAGGAAGTGTGATTTCGAACGAAGAAACCAAATAAGTTCTACTCAAATCAAAAAGGAAAGACAGTATGTTTACCCTTGATATCAAACTAATTGTTGGTGTTCCCTTGATCTGTTTACTTTCGAAAGCATCATCTGATATGAGTTGGCTTTGGCATCGAAGACTTTCTCACTTAAATTTCAAGAATTTAAACAAATTAGTAACAAATGATCTTATTCGTGGTTTACCTGTATTAAAGTTTGATAATGATTCTTTACGTGCAGCTTGCGAACAAGGGAAGCAACATAGACAAGGTCATCCAATGATTCCAATCGTTATAGATTCGAAGATCATTGAACCTTTGGAACTTCTTCACATTGACCTTTATGACCCTTCGACTGTTGAAACTCTCAACAAGAAGAGGTACATCTTGGTTATTGTTGATGATTTTTCCAGGTTTACTTGGGTGTATTTTCTGTGACTAAAATCAAAAACAGCTCAAGTAATGATCCGCTTCATCAAGTACTCCTACATTTTTTTCAAACAAACCGTGAGGTGGTATGGGTTTTCAACAAGTTTTCACCAAAGTTCATCCCCCTTGGTAAGTTATTTCATATTCAAGATGTTTAACTTCATCTTTGTGCTAAGAATATACTCTCATACCTACCTTTATTTTGTGTTCAAGCTTCCTAGAACTCCATAGATACGAAAACTCTCTTCAAGAAGCAAACTAGGACCGAAAACACCTTCATTCTCTTTCATTTCTTCATCAAAACCGATCCATCACCCAAGGTGAGCTTCATACCCCCTTGTTTTTGGTTTTACTATGTTTTAGGGGAGAATACAAGTTGGTTTTGTGTTAAATCTAAGTGTTTATGCATGCTTATGTATATTTTCATGATGTGTTGTGCAAATATGTTACGAATCTATGTTAAGCCCTCATAAACTTGATATATTTCCAAGTCTTTAAGATCTTAGGAAAACAAGTTACTTAATGTAACTCATTATGTTGTTGAAAAGATAAAACATGTTAAAGGATACTTTAAAACTAAAGAAAACCTAATGAGGGGCCATATTTGACAAATAAGCAAAAAGTGTGCCCTCTTATGATACTCACGGTTTTAAAGGGACCAAATTTTTTATGACACTCACGGTTTATAGAGGTCAAAAGTGTTATTTTGACAAAATGGGCTTCTTTTGGGCCTTCTCGGTTTTTAATGGACTAAAATGGTCATGTTTTATAAAAATGGACCTTATTTAGAAAATTCACGGTTTCATGGGCCAAAAATGTATTTTTTAGCCATATTGGGCCTAAAGTGTCATTTTTATCAAAAATGGACCTCTAATGTAAATTCTCGGCTAAATGGGCCAAGAATGTCATTTTTACCAAATATGGGCCTTAATTGTAAATTATCGACTTAATGGGCCAAGAATGTCATTTTTTAACAAAAGTGGCCCTTTTATTTCATTTTGGTAATAATTGAGCTAAAACAAGCATTTTAATAACAAGCGGGCTAATTACGTCATTTTTCACTTTAATTGGGCCTCGTATACTTATTACATGTTTATTAGGCCTTATCGACCTATTTGCATGCTCGATTGGCCTCGTATATTCGTTTCATGTTTATTGGGCCTTGAATACATGTTTACAGGCTTAATGGGCCTCGTATATTCATTTCATGTTTATTGGGCCTTAAATATTCATTTACATGCTTATTGGGTCGTGTATACTCAATTACATGTTTACTGGGCTTACATACTCACTTCATGCTTATTGGGCCTTTACAACATATTTCATGTTAATCAGGTCGATAACATTTAATATATGACTTTTAATATGAACGAATACATTTTATTTATTCACCAATGTTTTAAAATCAATTACATACTCGAAACATTATTTAAAGCGATAAATAATGTAATACACTGTTTGCGTAAATTTAGTTAAGGCCCTTGTGAGATAGTCCTTCATTCGTACCTACCTAGTGTACAACCGTAAGTCTTGTAGTTATAACCAGAGTCTCCTGGAGAGAGAGAGAGAGAGAGAGAGAGAGAGAGTTTGTGTATAGATCTATACTGGGTTGACAACCCCACACCTAAGTTGTTCGCTACAACTAGACTAGGTCAGTCTAGGGTGACAAATATCTTACCTTAAACAAGCGACGCCTGAATAACGTCATGGCGGGCATAACAGTTATATCAAGCATGGTTATAACGACTCACATAGAGATTAACAACACAATAAATTTGCGGAATACATATACTATACTTTTGATACACGTACGAGCTATTCATTTCTACAACACTCGGGTCTTATGGTTTACAGACTACAACTCTTTTATAAACAGAAAATATCGGATTTTCTGGGAAAAAAACATTGTATATTACATTTTACTTACAACATAAAATACAAGATTTTCTGGAACTCTCTCTTTATACATTTTCAAAATATGAACACACATGCTATAATACAAGATTTGAATCAAAACTCTCGAACCATTTTTACGGAAAATATCGGACTTTCTGGTGTTTACAAACGATACAAAACTTTTTATACAAACATGCTTATGAACTCACCAACATTATATATGTTGACGTTTTCAAAATAACTTGTATTCTCAATGGCTCGTTAAGCAGGTTGGTCATCAAGAACACGTGGATTTTTGTTGTATTTTTGTTGTCATCATACACTTAATATTTTGGGATGTAATATGTGATACAATACTTGATGTAAACAATGATGGTTTTTATATTTTATGGACAATTATGATGTTGTATTTGATTCATTTATATACATTGTGATGATATTACAAGATGAAGTCACCCGCCCTCGGACATTTTCGCCGTTCTGGTTCGGGGGTGTGACATGATCTCTGCCCGAAAGGCCCCGAGATGACCATCCAAGAGCTCCAAAATCCCTTCCTTAACTGAACTAAATATCACAGGAGTCTGCTCCAAAATGCCGCAGGTAATCGCTGACGAGATGAACTCCCGCATGTGCTCATCGATTAGCTCAGCACCTGCACCTGAGCCTGAATCTGAATCCAAATCTCCTTCCCAAGAGCTCATTACCAAACTGAAAAACAACATGCAAAAGATCAGCACATACCAATAATCCTTATCCCACGAGCCTCCTACATTCTTCGAAACTTTCCCCGATTTGAGTATGGATCCTATGCTTTCAGTAGTACGGGCCCAACTGATGGCAGGGTGAGGTCGGGAACCTAGGAAAGTCTAGGTAGTGCTTCAGTGGGTTTTGTTGCGTTGTTTAGAGAGTGATTAGAGTATTGGTTTGAGAAGGCGACTTAGAGGATTTGGGATGGATCTTGAGGAAAGTATGGATAGGTGTGGAATTCCTCATAATGTCAGTGAGCAACTTCGTGAACACAATCACATGCAACAAATCTCAGTTAATCTTTCGAGTAAAAGACTCATCCCTACAATGGTTACACTCAGACAAGAGTTGTGCAATAGGTTCAAATCCATCACTCTGAGATTATTCAACCTTTATTACATGTGACTTAACATATTCACTTAATAGCTAACTCACATCATTTAAGAGTCCCATAAAGCACAAAGCAAGCAGCATTCGTGCAGTAGCACTCCAATCCATAAAGTAATAAAAGAACATTCAAACTCACACACCAGAACTCATGATAGGAAGCTTCGCTCTCATTGTCGACTACCTTATGCCTATCACACCCAATCTACCATTCCATGCTTCATAGGCTACAAGGCATCACATATCAGGCCAATCTATCACTGACTAATCAGAACTAGCATGCAAGGCTACAAGCTCATACAATAGGCATACCAGGCATCTCTCCTCGAATTCTATCATGCCAACACTTAGCAGATCCTTAGCCCTAACTAGCATGCGATTCATAGATTCATAAATCAAATCATATCAGACAACATGTATGGGTATTTTGGGAAAAACTTACTTGAGCTCGGGTGATTGCACGCACCACACCCTTTCTTATCTTAGAAAACTCTTTTCTAAAAAATACTTTTCTTTTTTGAAAACTTACCAACTCCTTAGTTTGAGTTCAGACACACCCCAGAGTATGTCTGAATCCCTTAAACCAAGACTCTGATACCAACTTGAAACGTCCCAAAAATAAGACCATAAAAATTTTCATTTTTAGATTAATAAAACATCAAACCATATCATTTACATAAAACCAAGGTTATTAAAATGTATCGATACATCATCAATATCCGAGTAAGTCCTAAAATGTGGAAACATGTGGTGTGTGCTCTACAATCATCCCGAGCTCTTCCTTTTGAAAACAGAGGTACTTGAAACATAAACTGAAAACCGTAAGCAAAAACCTTAGTGAGTTCCCTAAAATACCACACACTATACATACATAACACATAACGGGCCCTGCCCAGTGAGTATAACGGGCCCCGCCCACACTCGCATAACGGGTCCCGCCCAATGAGTATAGCGGGCCCCGTCCTAACTTGCATAACGGGCCCCGCCCAATAAGTATAACGGACCCCACCCTAACTCGCATAACGGGCCCCGCCCAATAAGTATAACGGGCCCCGCCTAACTCGCATAACGGGCCCCGCCCACATACAAGTCATATAAAACATATAATCATATAAACAGGCAACACATGCGAAAATCACAAAGATAATAGCATACCGTATAATCATCGGGCCCCGCCCACATACAAATCATATTCGCAAAACTAGATACTAGCATACAAGATAACTGTCGGGCCCAGGCCAGTAAGCATACAAGCACATACACATGAAAGAGTCACGCAGACATCTAACACCCTACATAGCAAACCATGGATTGGCATTGGTGCCTTCAACCCACTAAACACAATGAGGAAACTCACCTCGAACTGTTGAATCGCGCTGATAAATCCCTAGCTGTTGGTCGAACAAATCCCCAAGCTATCAATATCAAATAACATCCAATTAATAATTGGATTCCAATCCATAACTATCAGACCATAATTAGGGTAAATGACCATTTTACCCCTTACCTAGTTTGGACCAAGACTGGGCCCAAACCTACAATCCAAAAGGCCCAATTACCAAATAATCATACAAGGCTCAAACATGCCTAATTTTCCAAATTGGGCCCAAATCCCTTCCATGGCCTTAACCCAAGGCCCAATAATACTCCTAGCCCAAAACACCAGAATTCAGATGGCCCAACAAAGCCCTAAACATCTAAGCCCAAATCATGGCCCAAATCGAAGACCAAAAGATCTGAGGCCCACTCTACTGAGTACGCGGGGCATGCTCAACTCATATGTGCAGCGTACCTGCCTTAGGGCTTGTACGCTAAGCAAAACTGCTTGTATGCCCAGCGTACCCTCGCATTCAGCTATCTTCCCCATTCAGCTCGTATTCCATAAAGACTTTACTCCAAAACCTAGATCTGACTTCCATGGACTGGTTTATCATGTAAAGTTGCTAACTTTACGTGCATGCATGGCTTAATGAAGCACTTAAATCTCAAAAGGATTTAATAGATGACTAATTGCATGCATGTGACCATAAACCCCATAAAGCTTGCACCTTTATGCTTAAGAACCTCATAACATGCTCAGATCTAAAAGGACAAGCCCCACAAATGTCTTAACTCATCAACCAACCCAAAGAGGGACCAAAAGCATAACAAATCAAGACATAAAGAGATCTAAGCATTCAAAATCCAAGGTATGAACTTGATACCTCAAAAGGCTTGAAAAATAAGTGATGATTCTGGATCTCACGACTTCCCACCAAGCTATGCATTTTCCAACTTCTTCAATCTCTTCAAAATGAGCAAAACAAGCACCAAGTTCTTCTCCAAAATATCAAAAGCACAACAATTGAGGCTAAAGGTCGATTTTAGGGTTTAGGAGGTATGGAGACTGGTAAAGAGGGCAACCCTAGGGAGTTAAGGACTTTAAATAGGGTGCAACATCTCAAAATTAGGGTTTCATTAAACCCTCGTACGTCCAACGTAATCCTCATACGCCCAGTGTACGAGGCCTCGGTCTCGCGATCAATCCTCTTAGTACGTTAATTGTACACCAGTGTACGCCCCGTGTACAGATCTTTACACTAGTACGCCCGGCGTACTTCTTTTGTATGCCCCACGTACTAGGGTTATCCTTAAACCCTATAACCCTCCGAAGGCCATAACTTCTTCAATATAAATCTGATTTCAATGATCTTTATATCCATGAAAAGGTAACGAGAATGTAACACCTGGTTCCTGGTACGTAATTTAAATTAAGCATTTTGCATTTTGGCCTGGGACTCGGCGAGTTGTTGGCCCAACTTGTCGAGTAGAAGCGAATTGGACCCGAGAGTTAAGTGGCTGACTCGGCGAGTCCGTGCTGTCTGGACAAAAACCCTAATATGAGGGTTTGCACCCTATATAAACACATTAACTCAGCCTCCCTTTTCCCTAACACTCCCCTAGAGCTGCATATCAAAACCCTAGCCGTATATGTGTGTGTGTTAAGGCCATTTTGGTGCTTTTGTTAACTTCTGAAGCTTGGAAGGAAGAAGAGGAGCTTGAGTATTCGACTTGGGGCTTGTAGATCAAGAAATCTCATTCTATTTTCAGCTTAATCAAGGTAAAATGCTCCTGCTTTGTTCTTTCATTTGGTTGTTCATCTTTAGTATGTGGATCTTGGGTGCATTTAGGGCTTTTCAAGCCATTTTCGGATTTAAGGAGTGTTATGTGGACTTTAGCTTCATATCTGGGCCTTAAGAGGGGTCTCATGGCATAAAGGTGCCAACTTTAGGGCCATAAGAACCCCATGCACATTGTAAGACACTTTATATGGATTTTTGAGCTAAAACCCCCATGCATGTGCATCAAGTTTGGAACTTTACATATAAAATGGACATTAGGAGGCTAGATCTATGGTTTTGGTGTGTTAGACCTCATTTAAATCGACTGTATGGAGTTGGTCAAGCTTGGACTCGGCGAGTTGTTCTTGGTACTCGACGAGTCGATGACCATTGTGCACCAAACCCTTCCGTGAATGGGTAAATGATAGGAAGGAAGTCCCTTGTGGGTTTTGACGTGAAAAGGGACCTGGAAGCCTTGGGACTCGGCGAGTGGTATGAGTAGACTCGGCGAGTCCATAGCAATCTCCCAATCTTTGAAGATGGACTCGACGAGTTGTTCATACAACTCGGCGAGTTTGAAGATGAACTCGACGAGTTCATGAAGGAACTCGGCGAGTCGGATGAATATGGTCCCGATGTGATGACTGAAGGGGAACCCGTCGAGTTTCGCTAGATTCGACGAGTGGAGCCGGGGTTTTGTGTGGGTTTAGCGAAGCATAGACTCGACAAGTTGGTAGGCCAACTTTGGCGAGTCATGTCAACTGAATGTTGACTTTGACCAGTGTTGACTTTAACTGAACTTGGACTGACCCTGTTTAGGGTTGTATGTGATTTGTGTTGACTTGGAGGTTGTCGTGTAGGGATCGAGGAGTCGTAGGGAGTCAACTTGTGCGCCGAATATATTTCAGACACTGCACAACATTGAGGTGAGTTACCTTCCAGTAGGGGTGGGTCTAAGGCCACAATGTCGGCCCACCAAAAAGGGGTATTTCTAAGATAATGGTCTTTGTGATAATTATCTCGGTCTGGTTATGTGATTTATCTGGATTGTATGTTATGTGTTTAGTAGGGATTAGTTTCCCTAACAGGGGTCCATAGGACCCAAGGGTAGGTCAGTACCCGAATATGCCTGACTGTATGCTTATATATGTTGATTGCATGTTAGTGGTAGGGGTGAAATAGTCCCCAGTTACCGGTTGAAAGATACCGATGATGGTTACCGGTTGAAAGATACCGATGAAGGTTACCGGTTGAAAGATACCGATAAATGTTACCGGTTGAAAGATACCGACGATACTGTGTGGTATGTGGTATGACGGGGGAACTCACTAAGCTTTGTGCTTACAGTTTTGGTTTTGGTTTCAGATACCTCTTCGTCAAAGGGGAAAGAGTCGACGGCATAGCAGCGCATCACGCACACACACACACATATGTTTCCGCAAGAAGTTTTTAGGATTGTACTCTGATTTTCAATACTTATGATGTTATGGTTTAAAATACAACATTATAATTTTTGTAATGAATGCTTTATTGACAATGTTTGGTAAAATGTTTGCTAAATGCGTTAATTAAAAAATGAAATTTTTGGCCTTGAAAATTGGGTCGTTACAGAGAAGCTCTACACTTTTATCAACTCGTACTTGGCTTAAAATTCCCCAAACAAAAATCCAATTTCCATTAAATCCCGATCTGACACTTTACTAAAATACCTTTGGCTCCAAAACACAAACCAAACACCCAGATCATCTACATTACGTCACCCACATCCAAATGGGTTCAGATCTCAATTCTACAAAGGTCCTAAGCCTATAAATACTCGACCTTTGATCACCACCCTGAAAAGTAGGAACGATTCGGGACAGGGCATTACATATAAGATATAAGTTTTTTTCAATAAGTAAGGAGGGTGACTTTTTTAAACATGATTTATTGAGGATAATAAAAACCTATTTTCAAAAGAACTTAGGCCCATCGATATACTTGCCACAGACCATCTCGTGGTTGGCATGGAGCAAAGACCACGGTCGGGCACACCACCCCTTGTACCACAACCATGACCATGGCCTGTCATGGTGTTGATGATGCATAGACACGATCCAATCATTTTCCAAAAGCTAACGATCATATCTTCATTTAAAAAAAAATCAATTTTATTAATACCCATATCTTCTATAAATACTACTTTAATTTCGCAAACAACATTCACTGTCTTTAAACCTTTATATCACTATAAACATGGAATTTATGCAATTTTTATAAGAATATGATTCGGATGACACGGAATATGTCATAACATTATTTAATGTTGTTACAAACGATGTCAATGAAGAGTCCATGCGTGTTACGTATAGAAGAGTTATTGTCAATCGAGATCGACAATAAGCACATGATCGGTTGGTACGTGATTACTTTTCTTATAGTTGTATTTATAATGAGGATGCATTCTCGTTTAAATAAAGAGGTATTTTACGCGTTAGTAATGCCTTAAGGACGCGATATGAGTTTTCGACAAAGAATAGACGCTAGAGGTAGGATGGGCTTTAGTTGTATACAAAAATGTACAACAACACTAAGGTATCTAGGTTACGGTATTACCTTTGACGCAACATATGAGTATTTGAAAATATCTTAGAGAACCGTACGAGAGAATGTGTGGAGTATTTTTAATCGTATGTTATAGAGGTTTTCAGCAAAGTATACTTGCATAAACCTACTAGTTGTGACATTGAAAGATTGTATGTGGTCCGTGAAACAAAACATGGTATACTAGGCATGATGATAGGTAGTCGTGATTGTCTGCATTGGGAGTGGAAAAATTGTCCAAATGTATGGCGATGTCAATTTACCCGAGGTGATATATGTGCACCGTCTTTGATACTAGAAGTTGTTGCGTCTAATTATTTGTAGATTTGGAATGCGTTCTTTGGGGCTGCAGGGTCCAACAATGACATAAATGTTTTTAGTGATGCCCCCATTTTCAACGATATTCCAACCAAGCAAGCACTTGATATGTCACTCAAAGAATATACAAACATTGTTACTACCTTTTTGATAGGATATGCCCTGATTACACTATTTTTGTGAAGGCATACTTGTTACCGCAAGATGAAAAAACAAAGAAACTTACAAAAAGGAAAGAATTTGCTAGGAAGGAAGGACATAGAGAGGGTGTTTGGAGTACTCAAACGGAAATGACATGTAGTGAAACATGTGTAACATAATGTACGCTTATATCATATTATATAATATTAATTAAGTCATTAAGACTTGTGATTTCCACATATGATGAGGCCGATGCAAACGGTTTGTATAAAGATGTACAAAGAACTGGTGAGATGGAAAATATATATACAAACTCACATCCAAAACATTATACTATAAACTTGAAATTGGCAAATTGCTCGGTTGCAGATCGGGTTTTTTGCACTTAGAAATTGAGTGGGTTAATTAAAGAAGACATGGGGGATGAGAATGGGGGATGAGAATGTGTTGTTAGTAGACAGTGAGTTTTCGCTTTAGACCTCATATGTTCCTTCCACAATACCTTCTTTCTCCAATAATTAGTTAAACAATACACACAAATCTGATTTTATTTTCCCTCATATTTCATCCAGTAATTCCTCTTTTTGTTTGTCTTCATCCCCTGTTTTTAAACCTTTTAACAACTCTATTTAATAGTATTTACAATAAACAATTGAATACGTAATGCTTGAACTAACTTTTCGCACAAATTCATTTGGTATTCAAAAGTTGTTATAAAACGAATATTAAAAATGCAAAAAAAATAAATTTAATATGTAAATTAACCTTTTCAAGTTTGATTATGACCAAATTCAATTTCAAACTATGACTGTATCCAAAGAACAAACCACATAAAACACATGGGACTTTCAATTGATTAATTCTAGGGAAAATGACTCTTTAGGGTAACTAACTATTGCGTTTGTTTTCATTTGGTCCATTTTCTTTTTTTGTACTCAATATACCATCGAACTTGTTGCTTGTGTTCACCATAACCCTTTTGATCGGCTTTTGACATGTGATAGTCGGTCAAAGGGTTATGGTGAACACAAATGACAAGTTCGATAGTATATTGAGTACGAAAAAAGGAAAGGGATCAAATAAGGACAAACTCAACAGTTGGTTACCCTCCCGAGTCATTTTCCCTTTACTCATTTACATCAAATCTCACGTCATCTCCTGTTCATATTAATGACTTTATGATATTCATTATTGCTTCTCTTCAAAACATAACCCATAAAAGAACATTATTCATACATGTACAACTTTGTAATGCACTTGAATATTTATTAGGGGAATCTTGACTAGGTAGGTGCATTTCATTACTACATTTACATTTTCAATCAAATGATTTACCGTATCATGGATTCTAGACAAGTCTACAAATGAGTGGAATCACAAGTGTTGTGATTTTTGAGTTTACTTGGCTTTAAGATCAAATTCATGGGATAAGATACAACATCAATATGTACAAGATCATGCAGCTTTTGCAAACACATCATCATAATATACCTTGAGGTAAACGTTTATACTGATAAATATACCTCTCATAGAGAGGTGTTGACAACTAACCACAGTAAGCATAGCATAGACCCTCTTTTAACGAAGTTACCCCTCCGAAACGTTCTTCATATACATTATGACCAAATAAGGTTGCAGTCTTTGAAATTTTTGCAACTTTAATTTCGTTTTACTTTTTGGGGAATTTGAATCATGAGGGTAACCAACTGTTGAGTTTGTCCTCAATTGGTCCATTTTCTTTTTTTGTACTCAATATATCATCGAACTAGTTGCTTGTGTTCAACATAACCCTTTGACCGGCTATCACAGGTTAAAAGTCGGTTAAAAGGGTTATAGTGAACACAAACAACAAGTTTGATGATATATTGAGTAAAAAAAAAAAATGGACCAAATAAAAATAAACGCAATAGTTAGTTACCTTTGGAAGTCATTTTCCCTTAATTCTATAGGTACCTTCAAATTGTTTTGTGTATCTCTTTATGAGTATAATGGTTTAGCCTACGATTTGACAATTTATGTGACTAATGGATAGATATAATAGCACCACTTTCAATTTTGTTGATTAAAATTTATGATGTCATCTTAAGGATGTTTCACAACTTGCAATTTTTTTTTTTTTAAGTGAAGGTGTTTGATTGTAATCTAATTATTTTTCTTTTTTCCTTCTAGTTTCTTGTATTACAGCATCCATAATAGGCGTATTTTAAGAATTTTTTTCAAAAAAAATAATAATAAAAAATAACCCCACTAAGCACTTCAAAATTAAAAACTATTGAATAGCTTATTCTAAACCAAACTTTAAATACCCTGACATTTTTCAATTGTTGTGATATGTTTTATTGATTTTCAACTAATTATAAATAAATAACTTATACAGATACAATAAAATGATAAAAACAGATCCATTAAATAATATACAGATAACAATAAAATGATAAAAACAGATCCATTAAATAAGCTAATTTTAAAAAATAAAAAAAAGTTTTTTTTTTTTTTTTTCATTTTAAGCTTTTTCATTAAAAAGCCCCACCAAAAATTTAAAACCAATTAGATAAACCTTTTCAAGGAGCTTGTAAATTTATAAATTCTTGTCATAAGCTTTTTCAATGATTATGCTAGTCTGAATCTCAACCAATTATAAATAAATAACTTATAAACAACAATAGAGTGACAAGAACAAAATTAATGGATCACACAAATAAATAAAATTGAAAAATCTCTCCCATTATTAAAGATATAATGAGTTCTTTTCATTTTAAGCTTTTTCACTAAAAACAAAAAAAAATCGCACACTATTATTAAACACATAGTAAATTGCAGAATTAATCATAATTATGGTTGGCAAAATGTTACAAGTTTTTTTTTTTTTTACAATTTCAGTCCCTAAGTTGGAACTTTGTTGCACTTTTGTTCCAAAATGACTAAAATACCCTCTTTAATTTCTTTTACAAAATTTGCACATACCATCTCATCTCATCTCATCAACAAAGACATGCTTTAGTTAAAAAAAATATATCAAGATGCAGAAAATCTCTAAGTTTAAACAAATATTCATATGCGTTTTTATTTTTTTTATTTCCTTACCAAAGGATGCCAAACTCTTTTTTTTTTTTTAACTTATTTCTTTCCATAAGACGCTACTTCTTTATTTTCATTATTTCCTTCCGATAAGATCTTAGCTTCTCTTTTTATCAAAACTTTTTTTTCTATGTTCTTGTGTAATTTCCATCATCTCCTATTCTTCCTTGTTTTTTTAGGGCTTCCAAGTTGCCTTGTGGCTTAACTGAATGTCGATAGTTGTGGTTCTTCACTAGTAATTGTATGCTTTATCGGGTTGTACATTGCACATTGAAGGGTTGTACATTGCAAAAAAATACTCGTATAGGTGAATGAGTTAAGAAATGAACAGATATGATATTGTAATGATAAGCAATGATGTTTGAGTGTGAACATTGAGTTATTATACCCCAAATGACTTAGATTTGAAAGTACATTGCCTAAATGGACAATGGCAAAGTACAAGCGTGTTAATAGTGGATTGGATTGGATTGGTAAAAGAGTCTTATAACAATTAGGTTTCATGTTCTACAAGAAACATACATGAAATATGACAATATGTTGAGGATCATTGGGTATCATAAATATTAAAGTAGAATGCTTAAATAGGAATTTTAGTAAAGAATAATGTTGTATAAGGTTATTATGTTGGGGTTTAAGTTGTCGGAAATCGAGTACACAAAACCTCATAGTATTTTCTTTCGTTTAGTGATTTTTGAATAAGAATTTAGCTCCCATTCTTATCATTATCATAAAAGGAATGTAAACATAACTGGATTATTGTGCATGACGTTGGATGATGAGGAACCAAGTGTTTGACTCTTGTTGACTTTTGTCAAAACTTTGCTCTTTCTGTGTATGGTTCTCTTTTATACACTTGATCTGGGAACCTTCGAGAGGGTTCGTAGCCTTGCTAATGCTTTTCAACCTCACTCGGTGCGAATCTAAAAAAGTTTTTTTAAGTGTTCATAAATCGCCTATGAACAAATTCAAGAGAAGACAGATCCATAGGCAGCAAAAGAAGACTTTTGCTAAACAAGCTAAGGGTGAAAGGCCAACAAATATCGGATATAGCTGGTTTCCGCGAAATCTATTTCAGTAGAGCATATGATGTCGATGGCCCGAGGTAACATTTTGAATGGTATAATGAAAATTTTAAGATATGTTTGTTATTGTTAGGGGTGGCAAATTGGACAATTGTGTCGTGTTTTTGTCTAACACGACACGACACGACAAGGTTTTATGTAACACGAATACGACATGATGTCGTGTTTTTTTAACTAACACAAAAATGAACCAATTAAAAAACAAAAAACACAACATGACAAAGATAACATAAAATAACAATTAATTAATTTAATTAATAATTAATAACATATAAAACGACAAACAAATGCTAAATCGTGTCGAATTTGGAATACGAACACGACATGGCGTCGTGCTTTTTACACTTGACATGTCCCAATTTCATTTTGTGTCATCTCATCAATTGCAACCCCTAGTTATTGTTGATGATCAAGTCAATAAGAGAGACACCGTTCTAGACGTCCTCAAAAACAGTCTTGGCTTTTAGATCCGTTTCGAGTAAAAACTGCAATCTGACGGACAACACTAAAAACAGAGCCCACCATTTTAGGCACCATTCTAGACACCATCCTTGGAGTCGCTTCAGCATACTAAAACATATCCTTTTCAGGGTTTCAGGCATTGTCTAAAAGGCCACCTAGAACGCTACGGCCATTCTTTGCCCTTTTTGCTATACTGACAACCCTCTATAAATAAACTTTTACCCTATCGATTTTAAACACCTTCCAAAAATCAGTCTATTTCTAAAAAATTTCTTAGGTTTTGAGGGTCTCTAACGCCTCTTAATCCTCCCTAAACACCATTGTTAACAAATGAAAGCCACTTCCATTCCGTTTGAAACAATTCTTCAACAGGTTCATCATCTTCTTTTTATGGCTTTGAAGAACACCACTTTGATAAAAATTAATTTGTTGAAGACTATGGAAAGCTAAATCATTCGGGATTGATAACGATGAGAAATTCA
This sequence comes from Lactuca sativa, assembly GCF_002870075.4. Classification (NCBI taxonomy): domain Eukaryota; kingdom Viridiplantae; phylum Streptophyta; class Magnoliopsida; order Asterales; family Asteraceae; genus Lactuca; species Lactuca sativa. The sequence goes on along the minus strand of NC_056623.2, from coordinate 99,500,375 downwards.
CATGATTATATGCGTTATTTTTTATTATTAATTGGATTGAGAAACATAAATATTTGCCTACTTGTTTTCTTATAATCATTTGAGTAATAGTAAGTTTTATTATGCTTATTTATCAAGTTGTTGCTTTAATTCATGAAACATTATATTGTATGTACTATGTAGGAGTGACAATTCTCAACGACACACGAACTCAACACAAAGATAAACGTGTTGGGTTGAGTTTTTCTGACCTGCCAACCTGCAAGCAGTTTATTATACGGGTTGTTTTCGGGTATCCAAATAATTTTGCGGGTTAACCCATGAACCTATTAGCTAGACTTAGGAACTAATACAGATAAAAATATAATTGGAATGACATACAGTGTGCCTATGATTTAAATATGTATTCGACGTGCTTGTCCTATCAACTTAGGAATCGAAACTTTTCTAGCTAATGGAAGTTAACAAAAGATTTAGTATAAGTCATAGATTAACTCACTTTTTCGTTCCTTAGCATTAAACACTATACTCTAAATCTTTAATATTATACAAGGGATACCATTTTTACATAATTTCATTGATCAAAAATAACCAACCTGGAATGTTTGTACAAGTATCAACCAATACTTCATCTGCTTCATTTCATCAATCTCACTCAAAAGTCATTCTCTTTTACCACTTTCAGCATGGGGCACATTCTAGTGGAAGAACTCAAAGAATTTCCTGCATAAAAAAAGAAAGAAACTTCTATCACAAAAACTAACCAAGAGGCAAATTGTCCTCTTTCTTACAATTAAGTAGACTTATTAACCCCACTACCAAAATGTCAATAACATATATGTCACAAATCTAAAAAGAAAGAACAAAATTGGTGTTCTTGAAATAAATAGTTTCTAGATTAATTGGTGAATGAAGTTACAATTAAAATGAGAATCAAAAGAACCCTATTGTAAATTGATGATAAAATTGCTAAGGCTTCTCATTGGACACACCATTTTGAACTCTGCCATCAAAGCCATGATATGGAACTTCAACCATTGGAGATGGGATAGGGCGTTGACCAAAGTCTTGTGGAAAAGCTTCAAAATCAGGTCCAAAGTTGAATTTGACCATGCAGTTGCTTTGATGAGGAAGAGTGTACATTGAAGCAGCAGGGTAGTATCGTCCACCATTCAGATCTTTATAAGCAGACCCTTGACATATCCCATTTTTGAAAAAACATATTTCACTTCCTGAGATTTTGTACACACTCAATCAATCACACAAATCTACAAGAATTGGATCAAAAGAAAGAAAGGTCACAAACCTGGAACAACTTTAGGAGGGTCTTCTTTTGCATCAGTAGCATATGCATATCTTTGGCCTTTGTACAAAACTAATTGTGGTGGCTTTGGTGCATACAAATTCCCATCAGGTAAGTTGATATAGAACCCAATTACATCACCTTCAACATAGCCTTCATCGCCATACTTCTCCCTCAAAGCTTTATGCACTTTGCTCCCATCAATATCTCTGTAACCATAACTGTTCCCATCATACCCAACAGGAGCCTGCAAATCCCCCTTTTCAGTTGACCATCCTAGTCTCGTATGCCCTGTTTCCCCTAAATTCACGACCTTGATTTCGAAATACCAAGCTCCCTCCATCACCCCTCTTGTAGCTCTCACCATTCTATACCCTTTACAGCTACCTGCACTCAACCTATCTTCACTCAATTCTACTTTCTCCGCCTTGTAAACCTTTGAAAGACAGATTGTCAAGTCTGGAGAGTCGTCGTTTTTGTCAGGGTAGCGATGGATGGGAGTGATCAAAACGGAGTCCTCTGTTTGAGCGGTGGTGGCTGTTGTACTCTTTGTCCTCTTTTTGCCCTTTCGAGACGATGGCTTTGTCCATACATTGTTGCCCTTGCTCTTTTTCTTCTTCATACTGTTGGTTGACTTTTTACCACTAGGTTTTTCGGAAGGTGGGGGCATCGGTGTGATCGGTGTTGCTGCAGCAGCTTCTTGAGATAATTCTTCTTCCAGCGGCGGTGCGAGTAACGAAAGGTTCTTGTGCTTCTTCGCCGGACGTTCTTCGTGTTCTTCCATTTCGTCTTCAGAGGAGATAACTTTGGTAAAATTAGGCGAGTCTTTAGGGGTGGGTTCGATATCTGAAAGTTCTTCGGAGGGCATTGGATCGTCTTTGGTGCCGGAATCGGTCTCGGGGGTTGCGGAGGTGGTGGATGTAGTGGTAAGAGTTGTGGTTGTTGGAACGGCTAGTGTTTCGTCGACGGTGGTGGTGGGAACGGTTCCCTCATCGTCGACAGTGGTGGTGGGAATGGTTGGTGCTTCGTCGACAGTCGTGGTGGTGATGGTGGTGACAATTTCTGGTTTTGGATCTGCCATTTCTGAATTAACGTCTCTGTTGTTGTTATTTGAACTGGTGTTGTAGGAATTATCTTCGTCCTGGTCTTCTTTGTAGGTTGCTTGAAGATCGTCCATGGCTGATTGACGAGTAAAAGGGTAACGGGTTAGGGTTAGGATTTTCCGAGGTGGAGTGCAAAAAGGGGGATTCAATATGATACATGAAGCTATCACCCGGTTCATTAAATTTGAAAAAAAGCTATATGAATGAGTTTTTTTTTTTTTTTTTTTTTTTTTTTTTTTTTTTACTCATCTTTTGCATAACCCACAACCTTCGGCCTTTTGTCCATCTTAAACTTATTCAAAGACATTGTTAATTAATAAGTATCAATGTTTTTAAAAAAAATTGAAAAGTTTTTATTTGGAAGATAAAATAATTTTTTTCATTTTAAAATTTCATCAAAATTTCAATCAGAAAACTATTCTATCATGGATGTTGTGTTTCAAAACACCTCATTTTTCTAACATTTTACTTTCCATCTTTTCCCTTATTCAACTCGAAAATAATCACATTTCACTTTAAAATTCTAATATTAAAAGCACTTGTATTGTGCAAATGAAAGTTGCACAAAAGAAAGAGAAAATGAGGTAAGGTGTGGTCGATTCTCACCGCAAGGACTCCAAACTTCAATGAATTTTTAGGATGGGGCGATGTTCGTCGTATGCAGAGTGTCACCCTCACCGTACCCGATAGTGAAAATGATGATTAATACAAATGACTTAAGTTTTTTGTGTTTACAAAAATGGCCATTAACTTGAAATGTGGTCATTTAGATTCTTGACGGTATATAACCTTGAAGAAACAACGGCGACAACAACAACAACAACAACAACAACAATAAACCTTATTAATCTCATAATGGGGTAAGGGAGGTAGATGTCGATGGTCATGTCTTCATATGGTGAATGATTGCATCACAAATATTACCTCTAACATATGCTAGAATAAGAACCTGGTTGCCAGCTTGTTAGGGTGTTGTCGGAGTTGTTTAAGACAGTGTACAATAGCACAAAAGAAAGCTTATAGAAAAGCACAAGAGAGAGAGAGAGGCAAGGGGGAAGATAAAGACTCTTTGGTTTTTAACTCTATAACTTGAAGACTACATTACATATATGGTTATGTAATTTACAATCATATATGGTCAACATATAGCGTTTTAATGAATACATCCTCAAATTATGCAAAGTTGGGATTCAATATATCATGTAGGCAACAGTTAAGAGTCTTTTCCCCAAAAATGCACGGGGAACCATAAAAGATAGTAACAAAGAGTGGGCAATTTCAACAAGATATCGATGTTTTCTTTCCGCATCGATACAAGATGTTTGGTGTATTGTACCATCTATTGGAAGTAATTGCATGAAATCATTAAAAGTATACCCCCCCCCCCCCCCTAAGTCTCATCAAAAACACTTTATGATAACTGAGTGTTGTGCTATAGCAAGATCTCTGAAATTGTTGTAGATTGTCAAGAAATCAGACGTGTATTTCATGAGATAAACCCGAGTATAATGATTGTAACAATTCATACACAATACATAGTGTACCACATTGGACATTTAATACAAAGTACACCCAAAATAAATTCATTTCAAATCATATATCATAATAAATTTGGTGTACATTCATATTAGAAAATCAATATAAGAAATTATTAAAAGGATCTTACGATATTCTCGTATAAGGAACAACTAAATATATATCGTCACATTCTTAACACATACAAATTCTAATGTGCCTTAATCGATGAAAATACACTCGAGTTGAGTTTTAGTAGATAATACTCCAATAAACAAGTTTACAATTATTTTAGTTATTGTTCCATCCTTTAACTATCTATATTATATTACAACCACTCAAGCTACTATCAATTTCAAATAGACTAAACTGCACAAATGGTCCTTGTGGTTAGCTCAAAATTGTCACTATGGTCCAAAAATGTTTGGACTAGCACCAGAGGTCAACACTTTTCATTTTTTTGCGAGTCTGGTCCAATTTGCTTTGAACTTTTTTCAAATGATAATTTTGCCCTTACTCATTTATTTTTCAGTTTTTTATTATTTTTATTAATTTCTTTTTCCATTTTTTATATGACAATAACTAAGAAAAAAATTGAGTGTTTATCCCCCCCCCTCTCACTCTCTCTCTCTCTCTCTCTCTCTCTCTCTCTCTCCCTATATATTACATATGAAAAACACTATTACATATGAAAAACGCTGAAACTCTAAACCTGCACATCACCGAACCTACACATTGTCGGAAACCGCTACCACAACCATCGTTCTCTCTCCACTCCGTCTCTCTTTCTATCTAATGTCTCTCTCCCTCTCCAGCATTTCCTGCCCACTGTTGAAACAGCTCTTGCTGATTTCGTTGGAGTTCTGATGTGAAATCCCTTTTCGTCAGTCTTGTTTGAAGATCTTGTCGTCGTAGATTTAAAACACCAGCGATCTACAACAGGGCCATCTTCTCCTGAGCTCCAACTCCCCACCATCTCCAAAGACGAACAGATCTGAGTCGAGGCAACAACGAAACCTAAGGGCTGCTATCGAGGTGGAATCCAAAGTGGTTTCCAGTGAAGTCGAGTTACAGGAGGCAACGATGTTGTCCCCCCTCCCAAATGACAAAGACGATGACATTGTCAAGAATGATGGAGAGAGAGAGAGAGAGAGAGAGAGAGAGAGAGAGAAAAGCATGAGACTTCCTTCAAAAGCTGGAAAAGGTGTCATGGAAATTAAGGCGTGGATTCTTCTTCTTTTTGTTGATGTTGGAAAATCAAGAGAATCATCAGAGAAACTTTGTATGTGTCTATCGAGAATTAGAAAGATATGATACACATCTTAAGATATATATATATATATATATATATATATATATATATATATATATCATTTCTTTCTAATCCTCGGTATACCCACACAAACCAGACATAAGCTGAGGCCCAGGAGGGCAAACCAGACTTATGTTGTAAGTTCGGGAGCAATTTGAACATAAGTTAAGGGTCAAGAGGGTAATCCAGACTTATGTTGTGGGCTCAAAGGTAATCTAGTCTGATGAATCTGGACCTAACATGCACACACACACACACACACACACACACACACACATATATATATATATATATATATATATATATATATATATATATATATATATATATATATATATATGTGTGTGTGTGTGTGTGTGTTATGTGGTGTAGGGTATTTTAGGGGAACTCGTTAAGCTTTGGCTTACAGTTTGATTTCATGGTGTTAGATACTCTGATTTTTATAACTATGTTTTGAGATATGGATTTGTATGATTTTTGGATTATTAAATGGTCTTAAAAATGAAAATTTTTACTATGATTTTTGGGACGTTACAAGTTGGTATCAAAGCCCTAGTTTGAGAAAATTGGATGAACACTTGTGGAATTCCAAACTCAACTAAGGATCTGAAAAATAATTTTCAAAACTAACCTTAAAAAGACCAACAGAAAGGATGTGATGTGTACAATCAGTCGGAGCCAAGAACAATATTCCCCAAGATACTCATACTTGTTTTGTATATTGATAGAACTGCATGCTAGTTGTAGGCTAGGGATATTCAAGAAATTATATGATATAATTCCCTGATTTATGATGCTTGATAGACTAGGGGGATTTCTTGCCATGCTATATGGAATTGGCATTATTACTGTGGTTGCTTAGTGTATGAATCATAGATGTACATAACTAAGATTTTATAGCATGAGAATGTTTGATTTAGCCTTATTTCCTATTCCTTTTCTGGTTGTGCACTTAGGGTAGAATCAAGTATTTGGCTATTTATCAAGTCTAGTGTTATGTATGATTAGCATACACAAGCGGTTGTAGGGTTAGTGGAAGTTTCATGAGTGAGTATGGGTTGTAGTAGGACATTGTGAATAATGATTAGCCACTTATTGGAAGTTTCATGAGTGAGTATGGTTTGTAGTAGGACATCGTGAAGAATGATTAGCCACTTAGTGGAAGTTTCATGAGTGAGTATGGTTTGTAGTAAGACATCGTGAAGAATGATTAGCCACTCTCGAAAGAGTGAGTATAGGATGTATATATATCCTAGTTATTAAGCTTTTGTAGCCGAGTCATCCGTGACGATTCTATGAGATAAATACGGGTATGTGTCGAAGGTAGTATGGGCTCATACTACTGAAAGCATAGGACCCATAAATGTGTCAAGGAGGTCACAAACCCTAAAGGTTTAGCGACCAATTACATTGAAATAGTATGAAATGTGGCTTTTCTGATGTATTTGCTTTATGTTTCAGTATGGCGATTACTAGAGGTTCTGGACCAGGAGTTGGTGACCCGGAGAGGCCAGGTTTGTCTAATGATGAGATTCGTGAGATGATCACCATACAGGTGACCACAGCTATTAGAGAGGCAATTCTAAAGGTATTTGGGTATATTAAGACCATCATGATCGAGATGTTTCACGAGCGCTATGTTGTCGTCATAGAGGCTGTTGCTTCCGCAGCCACTACAATTGTTATTGTTGTGGGGCTCTAGGGGAGAGAGATAATGAAGTATCGGGACTCCAGCAATACAAATCCCCCAGAGTTTGACATGGAAAGGCCCCAATTGTTGCCATGAGGTGGTTATTTGATGTGAAGGGATGTTTCTTTACCTGCTCATGCCCAAAGGACTAAAAGGTCAAGTTCGCCTTGAACCTTCTTCGTTTTGGGGCGAAAGATTGGTGGACGCTAGTGACCGATGCTTATTCTCCTATGGAGAAGGCCACACTGACATGTGAGTGGTTCACGAAGGTGTTATGTAATCAGTATGTTCCGCTGGTAGAGAGGGAGAGGTTTGCCCAGGAGTATCTGTCGCTGAAGCAAACAACAGCTTTGGTGATGGAGATCACCAAGATGTTTATAGAGAGCCCTTTTCTACCCCGAGTATGTTGCTTCGGAGCAGTTTCAGATGTCATGCTACCTGCCGAAAGGTGCAGTTTCCTCTTCGAGTTGTAGTCCTTCGCTCGGAGGAGAAAGATTGGGATTGAGACCCAGACGAGAGAGAGGTGGCAGCCTCCACGGCAGAACCAGCCAGCAACAAAGTAGTTCAAGCTCACTGATTCACGATTTGGAGGTCACAGGGGTCGTACTTGTGGTAAGTACAGGAAGACGCATGAGGGGTCATGTCGATCAGCGACTGGGTGCCACAAATGTGCCAGGGAGGGGCACATTGCTAGGGATTATCATTAGCAAGACCCATTATCAAGTGCCAGAATTTGCTACCATTGTAATCAGGTTGTCCATGTGAAGGCCAAATGTCCCTTGCTTTTTGCCAGTCCAGTGCAGGCTGTAGCACCAACTACTTTCATGATTATTGACAGATGCCAGGGGAAGGCCGAGGGCCTGATGGCCAGGGGTCGTTCTTTTTAGCTCACAATAGAGGAGGCCAGGGCGGTGCCTTATGTCGTTACTGATATGTATCAGTTTATTATTTTGTCAAATTATTTCATGTATTCTTATGATTGTGTTTATGATAGGTACCTTCTTAGTGAATTCCATACATGCTCTTGTGCTTTTTGACTCAGGTGTGAGTTAGTCTTTGTGTCTCAGTCCTTCAATAGGGATTTTGATATGAATATTGGGGAGTTTGAGTGTACATTACGAGTTTCCACACCAACGAACACAGGGTCCCTGCTTCGAGTGTTTTTTGGGATTGTACTTTGGAGATATTCGGGGTGTCTTACCAGATTGAATTGATTCTCGTCCCTATGATGGATGTATGTGAGATTGTAGGGATGGATTGGTTGAGCAGATTTGGAGCCATGATTGACTGTGATACATATATGTTGGATTAGTATCTAAGTCCATAACTATATTTGGTATGTACTTGACCCGATTGGCATGGTCCATTTGGGTTGCATGACATCATGCATTTGGATAGACTAAAATGAGAGAAATAACACTTAAGGTTTATTAATATATTATAAGTTCTAATATATTAATAAGATTATTTAATTAGTATTGATCAAGAAGTAATTTGGATTAATTAAGTGATCAAAAGGAGACTAATTAAATATATGGGTTTATTGTGTAAATTATCCATACTTGTATAGTGGGCTAATACTCCATGGTTTATCAAGTTAGGCTAAAATCCATAGGATACTCCATGGATGCTCCATGGTGTTTTTGTACCTATGGATCATGGAAATGAAAGGCCAATGACAATTAGGGTTTACATGGTGTAACCCTAATTGTGACACACTATATAAGCATCTTATTCTTCCCAAAAATCAGCCACTATGTATGAATGGTGAAGGCTAGCCGATTTCATGAAGTGTCTCATTTCTCTCAAGTTATTCTAAGTGTATTTGATTTTGTGTGAACCATTTGAGGTATCACACTTGAGGCACTAGGCTCTTAAGCTCAATGGGATCAAGCTACACCAAAAGGTATGTCTTCTAACTTGTATTATTCCTCATGAATCAATGTTTTGTATGCTAGTTAGGATAATACCTTGGAATATTCATATTTGCATGTATAATAGAGAAAACATAGATCCAAGGTATTTAGGGTTGCATGTACACTTAGAAGTGTTAGAATGCTCAAAACCCAGCGTTGGTTCTAAAATGTGTTTTTGTAACTTGTCCTCAAGTTATATGAAAAGTCACATTTAAGATTCATAAAACTCATAAATATTTTCATCGATTATGAATAAAGAAAATTCATATTCTTTTAATAGTTTAAAGTCTTCCATAACTTGTCCTCAAGTTATGGAACTTGAAGAGTTTTTTGAATTAAAACTACTTTAAACACATTAGTTATGGAATTGAATAGTTTTGAATAGTTTCAAAACTTGCCCTCAATTTTTGGAATTTGTAAAGTTTTTCCTTATGAATACTTTAATTCCAAGTTAAGCCCTTAGAATTTTAAAAGTTAAAATTCAACCCTTATACTTTATAGTATTATAAGTTAATTATATATATATATATATATATATATATATATATATATATATATATATATATATATATATATATATATATATATATATATATATATAAGAGCAAGTCAGTCTTACCGTTAGTAGGTCTCATTCATGAAGTCGGTCTATAAGGGGGGTATAAGGTTGCTGCCTATAAAATGGCAGTTTAATGGGTGTCCACTCTCACCCACCGCTTCCTTGACCGGTGGAGGGTCATTAGCCGAACATGTTTGATAGGACTATAATTCTCCCTTCATTAAAAGTATTGATTATAAATACTAAGTAACTAAACACTTATGAATTCCCAATCTTAGTTACTTAGGAAAATGTGAATTTGGTGCTAAACCATGAAATTACACTTTGCACTTTGGTTAAGTCGGTTAGTGGAGCGCGTGTGGGTAACCGGCACACTAGCTTGATTTAACAAGGTAGGCGAAGGGTAACTTAATATTTATCATAGTATCGGTGGAGTGCATGTGGTTAACCGGCACATCGGTTGAGGGGTAAATATTAAGGGTACCAAGTATATTTTCATGGTTATTCACACTTTGTTTTGTGATCCTCGGCATAACAGTCACAAAATTTGAGAGGACACAATCGAGATTGAAACATGCCATTGAAAAGTTCAATGAATCTCAAAAGATCTAGGAGTTTCAAATCCAATTAAAACCTAATAAATTATTTTGTTTTTCATGGTGGAAATTGGTGAATCGTCATTCTCCTGCCTTCAAATATTTTATAGCTTGGATTACGACATCCCTCTTCCAAGTTATAAAATATTGTGTTGGGTACTAGCCTTAATATTTCATATTGGGTGTCATATTAAGGACTTAAATTAACTAACTTGAGTATCTCCCATATTAGATGTCTGGTTTAGACATCTATGATCTTCCCAAATCCCTTGGAACAAGCTTTCCTAATGAAGATGATGTCCCATGGTTGGTTCATGGAAATCATACTTCTTTTCTTTCACCTCCTCCAGTTATTCTCCCTAACCCACAAGTTCTTGAAAAAAGGCTAAGGTTACTTAATCCCTATTGGCAAGCAAAGTCTATGTGTGCTCACATCTTGGAGATAAATTCACATATTGACAAGACAGGATAGTTGGGTATCAAAGTCTTGAGGAAGTTGGATGTTCAATCACTTTCTAAGTCACATAGTGAGCTCCTTTGGGACTACTATAAAACAGACTATGACATGAACCTTAATGGTCTTATCTATTTGCTTGGTGCTGCTGAATCAGAAATGATTTGAGGACTAGTAAAGCAAATTTGATTAGAAGATCAACTTCCCAAACTTCCTTGGACATTGTCAATGGTAAAATTGGAAATTCAAAAAAACTTTCTCTTCCCAATGGAAAGGGATCGGCCATTGTCAACTCGGTTGACCAAATGGTAAAGAGAAAGACTAAGTCTGAGATTTTCTCGTATACCATTCCCAGAGGGTCCACATGTTTCTATTGCCAAAGGAAAGGGCATTGATTACGAAGCTGCCCTAACTACCTGAAAGATCTAAGAAAAGGTCGAGTCAAAAAGTTTGACTTTACTTCAGGTAAAGTCCACTGTCTAACTTTATTAAGTTTCTATTTGGAGATTTGTATTACATAATGTGACTGGGTCACATGGTGATGTTTTAAGAATCAAAGAAAAGAAAGGAATCTTAAAGGAAGTATATGTTGATTCTGATCGCGAAGATGGATTTCAATCGCATGGTTCGGTGATCAGAATTTTGAGCTGTTGCTTAGGAGTTATGATATATTGCTTAGGAATAATTAATAAGTTTTTCATTTGCATATGCACTATAAGGATAAGTTTTTCTGCACAGTTTTAAAATAAAAAAAAGGGTTTTTTAATTTTATTTATTTTAAAATATCATTGCAATGGCATTTGTGGAAAATTTTTGTTTATATGATTCCATTAATAGCAATAGTGGAAATATGAATTTGATTCTTTCATTTGTGGCGGTGTCTAAATTTACCAAACAAGGAAAGATTCTCATCACTCAAGTTTCAGTTGGATAGAAACTTGGAATCATGCAAGTTGTATGATGGATGAGAATTTTCATCTTTGGAAAGTTAAGACTAATTCCTTGTTCACATGTTTAAGTGAGTTAAGTGAAGGACTAAAGGGATCGAGTACACATTCTTGTGCACTGGTCAAGTCCACCATAAAAGATCAATAAGACTATTCGTCATGAATTACTAAAAGCTTAGTAAATATGGTTATACTTACAAGTTTAAAGTATAATTTTGAAACATTGGAAAGTTTCAATGTATGACAGAACGAATGAGAAGAATCAACTTAGGCAGACAGATAAAAGTTTCTCAAATCTAAAAAGATGGGAGAGTACTTTAGTATCATGTTTAATGATCATCCTAATGATTATGAAACCATATCATAATTAATCCTCTAAGGACATCTTAGTTCATTCTTATGGCTGGGAAGAGGAGACATGAAATTTTGGAATGGTTAAATCAAGAAGATGAATCATACTACGTTCCAAAAAAAAACAATTCTTAGAGTCATACTCCAAGATTGTAACTTGAGTGACATATCTTAAAGAAGGTTTATAACACTTGTCAAATGTAAGAGTAAAATGTTTTCTACTCTTGTACATTTGAAATTGGTAAGTTGTGATGTTTTGGATAAAACAAAGACCAACTTAGGCCAATTATGTGAAGCGTTTGTCTTGATAAAGAATCTGCATTATCTCTTGAATATTTGGCAAGTGAGTCTTATATGTCAAGAGGACAGTGGGAGTCTTAAAGGTATTGAAAGTCTCAAGAACTAATCAAGAATAAAACTTGTAGTGTCTTACTAGCTTACGAATTGAGGTTTATAACCTATCGTGTTGATATATTCCTATTTATGTGCCCATTCTAGTTAAAGTTAGTTTTGCATATGAGTTCTGAGAGTTCTCAATTGGTTGCATAACAACTTGGAAGCAATGGTAGGCCCTTGTACTGCCAGGTGGCAAGAAGTTAAGATTGCACAAGTTCAGTCCATATGAATTTGGAATTGTCACTAACCTTGTCTTGTAATTATGGTTTTGACAAAATTCAAATGGAAAGGAACACATACACCATAAAATCTAAGTGTCATAAGGTTTCTCTCCGATTCATGAAAATGATGGTGAGGAAATGCTTTCACTAAGTAGATTTTATGTAGATAGAAAATGTGATATTTGCATTCTCAAAGGCGTTAGTGGAGCGTGTGTGGTTAACCGGAACACTAAAATGGACTTGTGAGAAATGGCAAAGGTCTAAACAATTGAGACTATGATTACGACATCCCTTGTTATAGTTCAAAAAATTGTTTAGACACACATGTGAGCTATCTAAGGAAATGTGTGTGATTTTGATAAAGTCTTATCAAAGCATCTCGTATCAGAAATCTGAACTTTGGTAAGAAAGTCAATAAAGTATTGATTTCTAGAAGTTCAGCTGATTTCTGAGTACATGTCAAAGCTAGTGGGAGCATAAGTGTTATGCTAATAATCATCATGTTACTGGGAGCATGATAATTATTATTAGTATTGCAAGATAGCAATGTTAATTATAGAAAATAAAAGTTTCAATTCGTGAAGTTGCAGGGGTTGAAAAGTTGTTTTGCTATAATTAAGGGAGAGGAAATTATACTTCATTTCAATTCTAAATGCTTAGATTGAGGTTTTAATCATCTTTAGTCAAGGATATATATATATATATATATATATATATATATATATATATATATATATATATATGAATTTTATGTTGGAATGGCTTCACATAAGGAAATTCTATATATGGTTCCATTATTTGCGTTCTAAAATTCGATTATGATTACGACATCCCTTTTTCATAATCTGAATTATGAGAACTTGACAAATAGAAATAAAAATATTGTATCAAAAGACTAGTCTAGTATCATGTCTTTATGTGAGACATCATGAATCGTGTCCGATATGCTTCAGATATAGGGTCGATTGCTTGTGCTATAATATTCATCTGTTCTAAATTTTTCCAAATGTCTAGAGAATTAAGATGGAAAAAGTAGCAGAACTAGATATGACTAATTTGATTAAGCAATTGTCGAGTACAATCTAAGGTTTACCAATGATTGGTTGCTCAAGGACAGTTGGAAGTATAATGTTAATTTTGGAAGGACCATATTGACATATTTTGAAAAGAGGTAACTCTTGTTCAGAAGTGATAGTCAAAATGGGAATATGGAAATGTTTCCATAGGTGGAAGTTATTCAATTTGTGTAAGATTAGAAAAACTTAATGCAAGAAGGATGTGTCTATGGAGTTAATCTCCATTGGAATACTGTGTAATGTCTGTTGACAAGTCTTTGTGACTTTGTGCATAATTATTACAATAGGATCAATGCATGTAAGTTTAAAATCTAACAATATTTCAGTAAATGACATGAATTTGGAATTCTTGCATTTGCGGTAAGGATTTGGAACTGTGAAATGAGAATCATTGGAATTATGTTCAATCGATCTATTTCACAAAGTAAAGATCATAGACAAACTTAGTATGCATACTTGGTGCATGACATAACTAATGTTTAGACAAACATAGTGTGCATACTTGGTGTATGGCATGACTAGTGTTTAGAAAACATAGTGTACATGCTTGGAACATGGGACAACTATTGTTTTAATTCAAATATAAAGTTGATAGTTTGAAACAGTATGCAATAAATAATGTGTAATCAATATGGTGATAAATAAAAGGTATTTTATTTATATTCATAAGATCCGAGACCATATTTGATTCGATTATTCTTCTATTTCACTTTACATGTTTTGACTTCTAGAATAACTAGGTCATTCTTCCCGAATGACTAAGTTATTCAAACCATCCACAGTCGGTCATATGTTGGACGTAGATATGAATCAAGACTGTCATGAAGCTAGATTGTAGATGTCCAAGGTATGGGACATAGCAAGAATTGCTGCAACATTCATGAGTGCTCATAAGTTCTGAGTATTGGATTCAACCCACGCTCACTGGTATCACTTCATGGAATTTATCTCAAGTGATCATGAGACGGTAATATCATATAAGTCTTCAAACCTAGAGATATGACTTGTTGCCTATGAGTTGGTTATACATTGATTGCACGAAAACACATTTGGTAACTCGGTGTTATAAAATGTGCCTTTTTTTATGATTCAACAAGTAGTAGAACAAGCATATAAGTCGAAGTTTATCCATTCATTTTTCCCTTAAAGGGATAAAAGCATTATATGTGGCCCCTCGATGATTTAGTGATGACACCCCGAAGTGTTTAGCCAAGTCAGGATTGATTTGATTTGTTCAATTAGTCGGTCGTCATAAATCGGAAATCGGGAAAAAACAAATGGATAGAGAGAATGATTATAATCCATGTCTCAGTCCATATGATATCTAGAATGGAGGAATATATGATCCCTTATCTAATGGATGCGTCATTGATTTGTTTAGAGTTCGACAGCAAGATTTTAAGAGCTACGATTGCTAGTCAGGTTTTGAAGTCATATGAAATAATAGTTTTAGACTTATCCAAGTGGGAGACTGTTGGATTAGTGTCTAAGTCCATAACCATGTTTGGTATGTACTTGACCCGCTTGGCATGGTCCATTTGGGTTGCATGGCATCATGCATTTGGATAGACTAAAATGAGAGAAATAACACTTAAGGTTTATTAATATATTATAAGTTCTAATATATTAATAAGATTATTTAATTAGTATTGATCAAGAATTAATTAAGTGATCGAAAGGAGACTAATTAAATATATGGGTTGATTGTGTAAATCATCCATACTTGTATAGTGGGCTAATACTCCATGGTTTATCAAGTTAGGCTAAAACTCATAGGATGCTCCATGGTGTTTTTGTACCCATGGATCAAGGAAATGAAAGGCCATGAAAATTAGGGTTTACATGGTGTAACCCTAATTGTGACACACTATATAAGCATCTTATTCATCCCAAAAATCGGCTACTATGTATGAATGGTGAGGGCTATCCGATTTCATGAAGTGTCTCATTTCTCTCAAGTTATTCTAAGTGTATTTGATGTTGTGTGAACCATTTGAGGTGCCACACTTGAGGCACTAGGCTCTTAAGCTCCATGGGATCAAGCTACACCAAAAGGTATGTCTTCTAACTTGTATTATTCCTCATGAATCAATGTTTTGTATGCTAGTTAGGATAATACCTTGGAATATTCATATTTGCATGTATAATAGAAAAAACATAGATCCAAGGTATTTAGGGTTGCATGTACACTTAGGAGTATTAGAATGCTCAAAACCCAACAATATATGGTGGTAGTTCTAACCCTAAATGGGGGAGAACGGACTATTTATGGTGAGTGTACCAGGGTTGGTTCGACTTTTTGTTCAGCTGTCAGGGCTCGACAGTATCTTCAGCATGGGTGTTTAGGTTATCTCACTTATGTGGTCGATACTCAGGATAAGAGAAGGGTTTCGGTTTCATATGTGGCATTGGTTATAGAGTTTCCAGATGTGTTTCCGGAGGATTTACCCGGTATACCTCCCATGAGGCATGTGGAGCTCAGGATCAATCTCATATCCGATAGGGCACTGATTGCATAGGCATCGTATCACCTCGCATCGCCAAATATGCAGGAGTTATCCTCTCAACTTCAGGATCTGTTGGGCAAGCAGTTTTATCAGACCGAGAAGTTCACCCTGTGTGACATCCCATTTTCATGGCCAGAAAAAGACCAATTTTGTTTATGCTTTATAAAAGTCAAAGTACCTCTTTTAATAAAAATATTGTGGAATTTGTTCCCAGTAAAACATGATAAGTACATTATCAAAGCATTTCCAAAGAAAAGTATTTTTATTCATTTTAAAACATTTGGGATGTCATCGTCAATACAGAAACATAAACATAAACAGAACTTACATTCATTATCACTAGTGATTTATATCTCCTTAATCTTTCATTGTAATATGAGTTCATATCAACACCTGTGATATAAATAAACTGAGTGGTCAGGTTGGGAAACCTGGTGAGTACATTGGGTTTTTAACCCACAATAAATAAGTTTATTAACTTTATCAAACCAAACAAACCTGATTACCCGTTCCCGCTATCCTCACTTTACGTCCCTAAAACATCTAATAGAAGGGACCTAGTCTAAGGACTTTCATCGGGGTGATAACACATGCTTCTGGGGTTCCTTAGCAATTCATGTCAAATAAGGCAACCATGTGGGGGATGGAGTACTGCTGGTGAGCACACAGTTCAAATAAACACCTACAGGTTGTGAGCCTGTTAGCGTTCCACTGGACTGTCTAGAATAGTCTGTGGTCGTCATCTATACTCCGCTAGATGACTGGATCATCAATAACATCTATAACGAGGCCTCTCATTATTTTATTTGGTCACACAACAACTATTATATCTACCCATGTTTTACCCAACACATTTTGTAGATATAAAATACATATACAGTTTAAAATCATTTAAAACATGTATAAAATTGTTCATCCAGCATAGATAGCAAGTATACAGATAATATACACACATCACGTAATGTATATAAAATACTTCATATCTATGTGTAATATGAAAGTAACTATGAACTCACCTGGTAAGGTGGTGACTCGGTACTCAGACAGCACTTCGTTATCTCAAAACAATTTTCCCTTGACAAAACCTAGTATCAATACCACTAGGGTTTAGTCTAATGTTTATTGTGACTAATTAATAGTCTAGCTATTATTACTATTATATAAGCGTTTAAAAAAAATAATTATATAACCCATAACAATATCCCAAGTACTTATTATAAGTTCTTAATAATGTTACTATATTAAAACATAAGCTATACCAAAGATAGGGTAGGTATAGCTCACTTACAGCGAGTTTCCTTGGAAATCAGGCTTTGCTGGAGCAGCGTTTCTGAGCCAAAAGGCTCTTATTCTCGGGGCCGTCGGGCACTCCGGGGCTTCCGCCTCGTGCTAGGGGGGTTCCCTAGGCTTTTCGGGGGGTTTTGGGGCTAGAGAGATGTTCTAGAGAGAGAGAGAGAGGGAAGTGAGGGGAGGTTTGAGGAATGAAGAGGGCTTCACCTATTATTTATAGGAGGCTGGAGGGTCACTCACGTCATGAGTTTTAAGGTTCTCACGTCGTGAGCCAGGCTGGCTACAGCTAGGCACAACCTAATGCTGACACGTGACATCGCACACATGGTGGAAATCATCCGATTTTCAAAATTTCATAACCTTTGCATACAAACTCCATTTTTGATGTTATTTATATCCACACGTAGGTAAAAACAAGATCTACAATTTTCATTTAGACTCATTCGGCTAATTCTCGGTCGATCTTAAATTTAACAGTAAGAGGAGTTTAGGCTGTTAAATGGCCACGAAGAATTCGTAACTCCTTCACACGGACTCCGTTTTTGTCTGTCTTTTTACTGTTGAGTTCCTATTAATGAGATCTTCAACTCTCATTTAGGTCGAGTAAGCCAAAAACCGCTCGAACTAAAATTCGAGTTTCGGGTTGTGCACTGCTAAGCTGAAACTTCGAAAAATCATAACTTCCTCATACGAAGTCAGATTTGGGTGTTATTTTTATGGATGCTGTCAAGTTAACATATTATATGAATTTTATTTATATTACTAAGGCTAAAAGTTGTTGTATCATAAACTCACTATTTACGTCTTCCCGATGTCGTGTCGGTTCCATCACGAAACTTCAACGTGTCATAACTTCTTCATTATAACTCGGATTTCGGCGCTCTTTATATGTATGAAACCCTTGAGATATATTCTACAACTTGGTTAAGATTATTTATTCTAAATAATATTTTTTCAAAAAGTCATTTTCAACCCCTATTATCTCTAAATTGACTAGCTCGGATCTATGAGCGTTACACCCTGGGGAGCACCGATTATGTTTGTGAAGAAGAAGGATGGATCTCATCGTATGTGCATAGATTATTAGGAATTCAATAAGATGACAATGAAGAACCGCTACTGTAACATCCCGTGTATCCATCACATATGCTAAAAAGCCCATGCATCCCTATTGTAAACTCTGTCTTGCCATAACAACAAAGCAGAAATCTAATCCTAATCTAGTCCTATCGCTATAGACTGTAAGCAATCCCCCACTAGGGTCTCGTATCGCCACCATCTGACGCTCGCAATCAATCATTGCTCCAAACTGGCTCAACCAATCCATGCCCACTATGACACAAACATCTCCCATCGCTATCGACACCAGATCTATCAGAAACTCAACACCGAAAATCTTTAAAACACATCCACGTAACACATCAGTGGCAAAAACCACATGCTCATCGGCTATAGAAACCCTCAATTGGTCGAATCAATGCCTCGCTTCTAACACTAATGTGACGACTAAAGGATAAAGACTTGAAAGATCGACTTGCACCCGAGTCAAATAACACCAAGGAAGGAATATAATTCACAAGAAAAGTGCCTATATGAAACACAATATAAGCATAACAATCTCAAAATAACATAAATAAAGAGCTACGTACCAACAACAACGTTAAGTGCTGCACGGACCTCCTCCGCAGTCAGCTGGAAAGCTCTCCCATGAGCTTTCAGACCCTCGACCTTCCCTGGGCTACCATCAGTAACGTGCAAAGCAGCTGGAGCAGAAGCCTGGGCTGGTCCCTGAGTGAGCTAAGGACACTCGGCCTTCCGGTGGCCAGTATGGTTGCAATGAAAGCAAACCGAAAATCCCTTGGTGCAGTCCTTCGCCATATGTCCCTCCTTGCCACATTTGTAGCAAACCCCCGCTCGGAAATGTCCCTCATGGCTCTTGCCACACTTGCCACAAGTGCGACCCTTCTGGCCTCCTGCTCTTGTATAAGCGGGCTTAGCCCTCTTCATCGCCGGTTGCGACCACACTGATCTCCGGTCTCTCCCTTGAGGCTCTCCCTCCTCTCTGGTCTAAATCTCTAGCTGAATCTCTCTCCTCCTGGCATTGGTCTGTAACTCAGCCAATGTCTGATATGATGAGTTTGCCATGAACTCCCGAATATCTCTCTTCAAAATGCTCAAATAACAGCTCATACATGCCTGCTCTATAGACACATGCTTAGGGCAGAACAATGCCCTCTCATGAAACATCCTCGTAATCTATGTCACTTTTTTTGTCTTCTACTTGAGAGGCAAAAACTCCTACGCCAAACGTTCCCTCTCCACCCGGGGAACTTACTCAACTCTGAACAACTGGGTAAACCTCTCCCAAGTCACTGCAACATGCTCTGTAGGAGTAAAATCAGTCGTCACGAACTTCCACCAGTCTTTCGCTCCTAAGCGAAGCTGGTTCAGTGCAAACCAAACTCTCAAATGCAACGGACACGAACATGTATAAACTTGAAACATCCCTCTATGTCAGAGATCCATCTCATTGAAGCAATCGGGTCCTAGGTCCCATAAAACTCTGGTGACTTCGTATTGTTGAACTCCCGAAACAACAATGAGTCACCCCCCTGTGGCCTCGCAGCAGCCAGGGTTGCAGTGGCTGCTGCAGCAGCAGCCTCTATGACAGTAGCATATCGCTCATCAAAAGTCTCAATTAGTATGGTCTTAATGGACCCAAACATCTCTGGTATGGCCTTCCTGATAGTTGCGGCCACCTCCTCAGCAATGATCTTGCGGATCTCCTCGTCACTAGTACCACCACCCCCGGGGTTGTTGTGGGTAATCACCATAGTCTCTCTAAAACACAACAAAAAATCAATAGGGACTAGTTAAAGCGCACACTTAATTACCCACTCCTTCGTATCCTAAGGTTCTTACTTGGGTCATATACAGATCTGGTGCTTTCAGTAGTACGGGCCCAATACTACCTTCCACACCAACTCATAGTCGCCCCAAGTCCTCCTCCTAGGATCCAAATTCACAAGTACTCTATCCCTCACAGATATCAAAGTACTCTCTTAGTATATTCCTCAATGTACATCTAGGTATCTCTCCTATATTACTCAAAGCTCTCTCTAAAAGATTCCTTCCATGTACCCCTACCCAACACACACAGAGAGCAAATAACAAATAATGACAATCAATAGCACCCTCCTAGGCTAAGGCATCATGAATCAGACAACTCTAGCTCTAAATCCTTGAAATACCTAGCTTATCATCTAGCATTCAGTTCTAGTATCTCATAAGTATCTCATCTCATAATATAAACAAGTAAGGGTATTTTGGGAAATCACTGTTCTGGCTCTGGTTGATTGTACACACTGCTTCATCTTGTTTCCTCTTGAAATATTTTGCTCGTTTAGAAAATCATTTCTTTTTAGAAAATTTTCTCAAATCCTCAGTTTGAGTCCAGACATACCCGAGCGTACATCCGAATCCCTCAAACCAAGACTCTGATACTAACTTGTAAGACTCTAAATTTTCAAATAAAATTTTCATTTTTAAATCCACATAAAAACACCGTTTAACATTTCTCAAAATAACATTTGTAAATTATCTCAAACACAAATCATTAACTGTTTAACAATATTCCAGAATCCTCCAAACACATAATCAACTAATTGGTGTGTACAATCACACCGGCGCCTTCCCACGATACTAAGATGTACATGAAACACATTTCACACAACACTATAAACACAAAGCTTAGTGAGTTCCCCAAAATACCACATACAAATAATTAGCCTCTCATGGCTATATCTCAATAAGGACCCTCCGGTCATGTGTCTCAGTAAGGACCCTCCGGTCTCACAGCTCGGGTTGGACCCTCCAGCCCTATATCTCAGGGAGGACCCTCCGGTCTCACAACTCGATTTAGACCCTATGGTCCTAACTTAATATGGCACATAATAATATACAACATAGATTACAAAGACATAATGCATAATATATCACATAACTCAGTATAAGCACATAAGACCCACTGGTCAATAACTCAGGCAAGACCCTCTGGTCACACAATATTACCACTTAGGTAAGTATAGTGAGAAGACACACCTCGTAGGTAGAAAAAGTATGTTTGGTACTCAATGGTGGGTCTAGACTTCGCCTACATATATCATAATCATTTCTAATTAACAATTTATAATAACAACTCCAAGATGTTAAGCTAACTTCTTTTCTCGGAAAGGGTGAAAGAACATTTTACCCCTACATGGTCTCTAAAATCCATAACTTGACCAACCCCAAAAGTCAACGGAAGTCAACACTCGATTCAACAATCCATGTTGACCTAACTCGTCGAGTGCATCTATGCGACTCATCGAGTTCCTTCTGTTCTCAGAAAAGTCGGAAAATTCAACTCAACTTGCTGAGTTGTCTCACCAACTCGTCGAGTTCGTACAACTTCTAGGGTGCTGGGGAAAACCCTAACCAACTCGTCAAGTTCCTTCAGCTCAAACACTCATTCAGACGCTTTTAAGCAGAACTAAGGCCCCTTACTCTAGATATAGCCTTCTAAAGTTGAAATACCACGTAAAGTTGCAAGCTTTACGTCCATGCATGGCATTTAGGGGTAAGTTTGCCAAAACAAAGCTCAAAAAAGGGTTTAAGGCATGGAAGTTGGCTAAAACTCGATAAAGCTCAAGTCTTTAGTCCTAAAGGGCCTAATAACATCCAAATCTGAAGTATTAACTTCAAGGTAAGCTCAAAAACACTAAGGGCTCAAGAAGATGCTAAAAATGTCCATAAACTCTCTAGTGAATAGATCTAACAACCAAGTAATCAAGGTGATGACTTTTTACCTCTAGTTGGCTGCTATAACAGAGTAGATGTCGGATCCAAGGACTCCTTCTTGTTACAAGCCTTTTACTCCTCAAGTTCCTTCAAAGAATGCACCAAAACACACTCTCTTAGCCTCTCTCTCTCTCTCTCTCTCACAGCTCGATTAGGATTTGTCTCGGGGTGGTAAGGTGGTGAGGGAGACATAATAAAGGGCTTAAGGTTCTTTAAATAGAGTGCAAACCCTGAAAATTAGGGTTTCTCACCCAGCTCCAACTCATCGAGTTGGTGTCCTCCAACTCGTCGAGTAGACTCTAAAATTTATGTGGCCACCTCGATCTCTACTCGATGAGTTGGGGCCTCCAACTCGTCGAGTTGCCCTGACAAAATGAGTATAAACAATTCAAATCTATACATGGGAGTCGGGATGTTACAAAATATGTCAATAGTTTTTTTTATTAGTATAGACTGAGTTACTTACTTATTCATCATTTCATTTGTATTTATTTTAAAATTCTACTTTAAAAAATACTTAATGTATGTAGTTTATATATTAATTTTTTTAATGAACTCGTGTAGTACATAATCTCACATTAATTATATATATATATATATATATATATATATATATATATATATATATATATATTAATTTGCAAACATGGTTTGTGAGGGGATTTTAGTATTCATTTCAACTTTCATTTCTAGCCATCAGATCATTTGCTTCTCACTTTCTCTTTCCTCTTCTTAATCAACAACAGCACTTGCATTATATATGGTTTTCCAGTGTCATATAAAAACAGGTTAACTCCATATCAAAGTACAAGTTTTATAGATTGTAATATAAATTCTAAAGTAAGTTTTTCCTGAAAATAGCAAATTTGATTCTAGTAATAAAAGATTCTTATATTTACATTTTCTATCCTAAAATAATTTTGATTGACCATTTTTCTCCTTCATAATTTTACACTTAAATTAGTGGTAATTTTAAGATATGATTTTGTCCTATGGTATATTTTAAAGTTATTCCCTCCGTCCAAAATTATTGTCCACACTTGACTTTTGAAGTCTTTTCATGTAAACTTTGACCATAAATAACTTTATTTGTGTTATATAATTTTTTATGAAACTTATAACAATGAAAATGCATTTTAAAAACAATCTATTCATATATGTTGTCTAACAAATTATATAACAAAAAGTAAATTATTTAATATCAAAGTTGGACAAAAGAGACTTTAAAAGTCAAACGTGGAGAATAATTTTGGAACGGAGGGAGTATGTTTTTGGTCGTCTATATAACTGTTTTTATAGTTTTCATTTTTATTAATATTATTCTTTTAATTTAAATGTTAATTAATACGTTCAAGATTAACTTTCAAACTTTATTTTGTGTAACTTCTCCACACATAATTGTTTGGTTCGAAACCTTATTTTATATTTTTATGATGTACTTTGTAAATGAGCTCTCGGTCGCAGTGCGCGTGCGCGAAGTGACGAAATACTTGTATATATTAAATATCAAATGGTTTGTGAGGAAGTATCACTATTCATTTGGTCTTTCTATTTTCAAATCCAAATTTACAAAGACAAATCATGTTATATATTGTCAAACATGTACTATAAAATGTAAAACAACAATCTTTCTGGAAATAATCATTTATGTTGTCATAGAAGATTTTCATATTTCCACTCTTTCCCCTTAATTAATTTTTATTTAACAATTTTCACCTCTTATAATTTTAAAGTTAAATTATTAGTATTTTTTACATTATGATTTGGTCTCTTACTATATTTTAAAGTTATATTTTGACTCCTTACATAATTTTTTTAATAATCGTTTTTATTAATTTCTTTAGGGTACACTTTCAAGTCTTATTTTCGTTCGCTTCCTCCTACATAACTTTGTATCCAAATTTTATTTTGATATTTTTTTGCTCCACTTTATATGGTTTAATCATCTCTGTGGTATACATGGTGTCGACCTGCGTTTTTCAACATACTAGGGTTTCCACAACATTGTGCGGACGGTCTAAACCATAGTATATATTAAATACCAACTTCGAGTATGTGAGTGAAAATTACTGTTCATTTGGTTTTTTCTTTTTCCAGTTACAAAATTACTAAATTGTTATTATATTATAGTTTTTTATAGCTTTTGATACAAAATGAAAATAAGGTTTCTTTTGGAAATAGCAAGTTTGACTCTTAATACCTAGGGCTTCTTCCAATTTGACTAGGTCGTCATGAGCTGGACTCCGACCAGCAAACTTTTCATATTTACATTTTCTACCCTAAAATAATTTGATTAAACAGTTTTTATCATTCATAATTTTAATCTTAAACTAGCTGGGAAACCCCACTCCGCGGGGTTCAGAACAAACAAATTTACTGAACACACAGGGATTATTGATAATTTGTTTTGGTTGTTTGTGGTACGCTTTGGCATGTTTTACATTTTGTTGTCATTGTGGTCGTAGGGGAACGAAGGCCGACCGAAATGGTTACATATATATAGAACTCCAAAAGAACGCATAGATGTTTATGCGATAGGCAAAAAAAACCAACCGTCTTCACCTTTGGATTCAAGTCACACGTCTAATATTACAAACAAACAATGCAAACAAAATATTTAAGTGCATGAAATAGCAATGTACTTTTGTTGATAAGTTTACGACATCTTACTTTCTCCATTCCTTTAGCAAATACCTGTAGAAAGAGAAGAAGATAAACTAAAAAATTTAACCTAAAAATGCTTTAAAACCCATTGCATGTTCATAGGAATAGTAAATCTCTTTATTAGAAAGAAGAAAACAAAAGTAACCAAGTAGCTTACCTCTATCAATTTGCCAACGAATGTTGAAAGAAAAAAATAACTGACAACCGTGAATCCTCCAATGAATAAAAGTGTAAAACAGCATACCTGCTCTGTTTCGTTTGCAGGCCTGGCCTACAGGTTTCATCAAATCCTTTGTGGACAAAAGTTGTATGAATAAAAGCAGTGGCATAAATATAAATACAAATCATTTAGAAAAAGGGTAATCAAAATCAAAATCAAAGTTAAGATTCAAGAACTCTCATTTAATGATGTAATTAAAAGTTGTTTCAAACAAACCTGGAGGGTACCACAAGGTATTGAAACAACTTCCCACTTATCTTGACCCGAATCTCTCATCTTTTGTAAGAAATTTAAAGCCCTCACCACCTACAATAATATTATTTATATAAGTTGTCACTTGTTTTATTTTTCTTTAATATAAATAATAAGAATAAAGTTTGATAATTGTTAACTAACGCGTTCTAGAGGGAAGAAAAATGTTGAAGCACTAGAAGTCTTGCTGCCAGCATTCAGTGCAATTGCTCTTCCTTGCCAATCAATCACCGGGGAACCACTTGAACCACCTTTAGTACCTAAAGCAGCCGTGTGTGTGTGTGTGTGGAAAATACAAATACAAAATTAAAATTAAAAAAGATTGGAAGAAAATCATAAAATTTAAGCTAACAATTACGGGAAGCTCACCTGCATATAGAAAGTATTGAAATCGTTGTGTCCATCCCTGTAGTAAGGAAAAGATAGTTCTTATTAGTTAAAACATGAGTTTTAAGCTAATATAAATTTATTACCTTTTTACCCTTGCTTATTTCTATGACTACATCCATACATCTAGTTGTCTACAGACTACACATTAC
The DNA here is from genome assembly GCF_002870075.4 of Lactuca sativa. NCBI lineage: Eukaryota > Viridiplantae > Streptophyta > Magnoliopsida > Asterales > Asteraceae > Lactuca > Lactuca sativa. Next base: position 99,474,646 of record NC_056623.2, on the reverse strand, counting down.
TACTACATTAAGTCAAGTTTGAAAATTTGTTACCATTTTACCCTTGCTTATTTTTCCGACTACATCCAGATATCAAGTTGTCTATACATTACCATATTAAGTCAAGTTTGAAATTTTCTTTACCTTTTTGCCCTTGCTTATTTTTGAGTTTAACATTAGTTAGGTTTGAGGTCTGAGCGACATAAATATTAAATAAAGGTCAAAAAGTATAAAAATAGTGAAGTAGCATACTTTTTATAATGTGGAGCTCTTCTTGAAATGTGGGGTCCACCTCCTTTAAGGCTCGGTGAATAATAATTAGAGTTTTCAAAGCAACCTGAAAAAAAGATGAAGCTTTCTATGGAAAAATGTTGAAATAAAGAGATTCAATGATAGGGATACGATATACATACTGCCTAATTGTGTGTCTTTCATAATCTTCTTGGAAAAGCATGGATGCAATACGCAACATCAGGTGTAGGTCTTGTAGCAGAGATGGATGCAAATATAGCTACAATAATGGATCCAGGATTAAAGAAATATAAGGGCTACCTTATGTTAATAGACCACAAACATATAATTTTATAGAAACACACCTCACATATGTTTCTCTTTTGCAGGGTGGTCAACATGATTAGTGAACTTAACAATATTTACATCCAATTCCTACAAAATGAAACAAATAGGTGATATTAAAGTAACAATCATAGAAAGAAAAAATTCAAAATGTTTCATTACCTTATAGTCACTATTCACTTTAGCCAAATTGACAGTGGTGTTGTCCTTAATGGCTCCAAGAGCTTTCCTCAGACTCGTTTGAGATCCTCCACCCAACATCTAAATCAATCTGCATTATCAATTAACCAAAATGAAGATAATTTTTTTTATAAGATTAATGCTTTAGAACACCGTATCACAGTTCCATTAAAGTAGGAACATAATGATCCAATCACTCAATAAAGAATTAACAACTTAAATATGCACACACAAAAGTTGACAAATCATGCATTCATCTTATTGTTGTAACTTTAATTAATCATACCAACAAAAAAATATCAGGAGAATAAGCGTGTATTTTGACATACCCTAAGCAGTCTAATCGATCTACCTGTAAAGTGGAACAAATAGAAGAAAAAAGAAACAGTGGAAATGGCGGTGGGCAAGTCGACAATGAAACCACCTCCGTTGCAGACCCCGAAGAGCATAACAGGCAGCAGATTGATTCCGGTTACCATGAAAAGCTTGTGCATTGCGAATGCAACTGTATTCCGGGTAAATGGACAGTTGAATCGCTTAGCGCCAAAAACTAAATCGTGGTAGAAATAGAAATAAAGAGGCAATACCAATTTATGAAAAAAATGTTTATTATTATTTTTTAGCTACTTTATGCAAACAATGTTTCACTTGTCTTACGAATTAGGCAAAACCTTGTTTCAACCAACCCAGTTAAATTTTGTACCATATTTCATATAAAAGGTACTGTCATTTTCACCATCACATTTTTAACGATTCATACATAACTATTTCATTTTCACCAATTATGGAATTTTCAATGTGACAATTCAATCCATTATTAGCAAAAAGGGAAATATAATGTTTTCAAATAAAAAATGGCCATACTAAGAAGCCAAATGGGTAGAGCAAACATCTCCTGCCTTCTAGGGAATCAAACATCAGTCAAACCAAAGAGAACAAAAAGGTTGAATGGTAAAATGAATGGAATCTGTACAAAGTACCTTCAGCTTATGATGTGCCCATCCTCTTTCTGAGCAAAAATCCTTCAGATTCCTCATCTACCCAACAAAATTTACCATGAACACCAACATTCTAGACTTTTTTCTCATTTTTTCGGATACATGAGCTGCCGAATACTTGTAAGTTTCAAAATTAAGTCAGTTGTGTAATAAATCAATAAGTATTATGTAACGTTAATACATTTTTATACATAATACTATAAGGAATGAAGAAAAAATAATCTTTCTTACAAAGCCTTTCTTCTCGTTTGGCTCTGTATGACCCACTTCTGCAAGCATAAAAACCAAAAACAACTTCAAAGCCTATAAAAATTGATGTAAAAGTGTAACCATATTAGTATATTAAGTTGTTAGATTGAGAGAAGATAATATAAAAGGAATTAGCTCCCACTGTATAATTTATATAGAGATTGAGACCAAAGATGAGAACCTAACATGGAATTGAGCAAGGAATATCACTGGAGTACCTTTCGGAATCATGAACATGAATAGCGGTTCCATGCATTGAAGTTAGAAGCAACCTAAAGAAGCAAGATTGTTCATTGGTTATGATCTAGTAATATATATTCAAGAAGATGGGTTAGTTTGTTTGTTGATTTTTGAAGTAAAGTATAAAATTTGATACGTTGTTGCCCAATCCTTGGGGAGCATCAACAATAATCGCCTTCTTGGCTTGTATAGGGTTGGGGATGATGAAGCAAGCACCTTATCCTTAAATTTCATCTCTGCCTACAAATCAATTGGAACACAATTTCAGTCGGAAATTCGTATTGTAATTTGTATACAGAAGAAATTAAGCATATGATCAATCAAAGTACCGGTCGATGGAGGTCCAGGCTTTGAGATTTCCAATAGTAGTAGACGTGATTTGATTGAAGCAGCGCCCCTGTCATACCCCTGCTAGAGAACTCTTATGTTCCTTACTCCAAATAACACCACCACCACCACCACTGCCGCATGTTGATTACTTAAGGTTGGAAAAGCGATGAAGAAGTAGAAGAGAAGCGGTGGAAATAGAACGCTTTTGGGTTGTATTTGTCGATTGTACTCAAACTATGTCGTAAAACTCTAGCATCAAAGTTAGAGCCATCCGCTAACGACGGCGAAGAAGTGTCTCCAGTAGACCATTTGACGAACGGAGACTTCCGGCACCAGAAGACAAGTAGCGATTTTGTGATTAAGAAGTCGACTGATTGACTTGTCGATCTCCGCATACCACCGATTGTCAGTTTCCAAGGGTATTTGGGAATACCTATTTGATCGATTGCAAGTATGAAGACTTGAAGCTTCAATTACAAGACTGGCCAGTACGGACATCAAAAACCCTAATCTCGTCGTCTACCACCACCTTAACAGCCGTAACAACCTCCACCACTAACAGTACAATGACAGATGCCAAGAGAAAGAGGTAATCGGAGATGCAAGCATCAAACATAAAGGATCAGGAAGTGGTTGGCGGTGGAGGGAGCAAAGGGTAGAAGAAGAGAGGAGACTTGATTTGGGAGGTGGTGGAAGGATCGTGAAGCAAACAGAATGAAAACAGATAAACATCAAATACGGAGAGGTCGGGCACGATGACCAACACGTGGACAGAGAATAGAATATTTTCCATAAAACACCCCTATACCAAAGTTCTGTACTCAAGGGACCATTTCTGCCAAAAACACACAAGTTCACTATTCATCTTGCAACACAACTTTTATATACATACATATATATATATATATATATATATATATATATATATATATATATATATATATATATAATTATTGGTAATTTTAAGTTATAATTTTGATCGATTACTATATTTTAAAGCTACATTTTTGGTCCCTTACATAATTGTTTTTCCATAGATGTTTTTATAGTTTTGATTTTTATTAAAATTACTTTTTTATTTAAACGATGATTAATATGTTTAAGATACATTTTCAAACTTTATTTTGTATGCGTCGTCCATATATAATTTTTTTGCTTCGAAACCTTATTTTATACTTTTATAATTCATTTTGAAAAAAAGTTTTTTGCCGCAACGCATATAAATTTCTCCCAAAAACCTTATTCATATTGAGATGCGTTTTTCAACATATTGGCTTCAGCAGCATAACGCGAACGGTCCAAACCCTAATTTAGTATAAACAAAAAGAACAAGAAACAAACTAATATATATATATATATATATATATATATATATATATATATATATATATATATATATATATATATATATATGTAAATGATTCTAGGCCAATCATTTGTGGTAAATTAAGAAAGTGATTTTCTTTTTATATTAAATAGAATAAAATCAAATAAACGGGCTTTAATCAATTGACCGGTCAATCAATGGTAGAATGGTACATTGCCTCGTCATCTAATTAGGAAACGGTGGATAACTAAGGAAGTGATTAACCAATAATCCCAAATATCTCACATACTCACAAAATCAAAAACCCAATTCCTTTGGAGGTTGAAAAACATTCTGATTTCTTGTAATCAATCTTCAAAATCGGAATATCCTTTGAATGTTTTTCGTATAAATATCGACATTTAACCCTAGAATACGGAATCGGCATTTGGGGGCTTATATTAACGGTATTCTGCAACAATAAGGAGTACACGATCAAGTTCGTTCAAGTCAAAGTTCAAGAACACAGCAGAAACGACCTTGAATCTTGAAGATGACAATGATGATTTCGTTGCTGAACCTGAAGGGTAACAATTTTTTTTGTCGTATTTAATGGTTTTTTAGTTCGAAAAATGTAGTATAGTTTAGGAAGTGTATTTGAAATCATTTATGCATGTATGATTTATGGTCTGGAAGAAGAATGTGTCATTTTTTGGAATTTTCTTAGGAATCATTACTGTTAAGTAAAGTATACGTTGAATTTTGAATATTATGATACAATGAAATTATGGTGTATGTTATTCTGCCAGAATGTTCTATTTATATGAACCTGAACATGGTTGTTATTCTGCTAGAATTAGTCTGATTGTTTTATTAGTTAAAATTATAAACTAAATTTCTCTATACAAGTAGTTAATTAGCATGTTATAAAGATTTTGAATTCTAATGGAATCAAAGTTTGTAGACGATTAATGACTTAAACTGAAAAAATCATAATTCTTGTATATTGAATAAGTTTACATGTGTAATATTCTAATAGAATGTAATATTGTATATGAGTGTGAATTCCAGATCATATGAATCTGGTAGAATTCTAAATTAAACGTATTTGATTCTTGTATAATTAGTGTACTTGTGTTATTAGTTAAATTTGTAATGAAAATTTCTCCGTCTAAGTAGTTAATTAGCATGGTATAATGATTTTGACTTCTAATGGAATCAAAGTTTGTAGATGATTAATGACTTAAACTGAAACAATCAGAAATCTTGTATATTGAAAAAGCTTACATGTGTAAAGAACGAATGTTGTATATGAGTGTGAATATCGATTATATGATTCTGGTGGAATTCTAAATTAAAAGTATTTGATTCTTGTAGAATATTTTAGTAGAATACTGTAATATGTATGAAAATAAGTATTTCAATATGGAGTGGGTTATGTTTCAGAATAAAATATATGATGTTTTTGTAGTGTATTTTTATATTCTATTAGAATTGATTATATTATAATATATTTGTGTAATGTTTATTTTTTATTCTGTTTGAATGTGTATTTTTATATTCTGTTAAAATTGATTATATTATAATATATTTGTGTAATGTTTATTTTTTTATTCTGCCAGAATGTTCTATTTATATGAACCTGAACATGGTTGTTATTCTGCTAGAATTAGTCTAATTGTTTTATTAGTTAAAATTATAAACTAAATTTCTCTATACAAGTAGTTAATTAGCATTTTATAATGATTTTAAATTCTAATGAAATCAAAGTTTGTACATGATTAATGACTTAAACTGAAAAAATAATAATTCTTGTATATGTAATAGGTTTACATGAGTAATATTCTAATAGAATGTAATATTGTATATGAGTGTGAATACCAAATCAAATGATTCTGGTAGGATTCTAATTTAAATGCATTTGATTCTTGTAGAATTAGTGTACTTGTTTTATTAGTTAAATTTGTAATGAAGATTTCTCCATCTAAGTAGTTAATTAGCATGGTATAAAGATGCTAAATTCTAATGGAATCAAAGTTTGTAGATGATTAATGACTTAAACTGAAACAATCAGAAATCTTATATATTGAAAAATCTTATATGTGTAATATTCTAAAAGAACGTAATGTTGTATATGAGTGTGAACATCGATTATATGATTCTGGTAGAATTCTAAATTAAAGTATTTGATTCTCGTAGAATATTTTAGTAGAATACTGTAATATGTATGAAAATAAGTATTTCAATATGGAGTGGGTTATGTTTCAGAATAAAATTTATGATGTTTTTGTAGTGTATTTTTATATTCTGTTAGAATTGATTATAATATAATATATTTGTGTAATGTTTATTTTTTATTCTGTTTGAATGGGAATTTTCTGTGTATGATGGATATGTTTTAAAACATTAATATCATATATCTAATACTAAACATTATATATATCTGTTGTGTGTTATATCAGAACAAATTCAGGAAGAAGAACATGTGAAACGAGAAAGAAGGTCAAAGAAAAAACTTGATAAATCAGTTGAACGAAAGACAAGTCCTAAACCTTTAAATGCACTACTTTTGGAAAGAGAGATAAGGTCGAAGAGGAAATATGATAGAGTTCCAATTGTAGAAAATTTAAAGAATAAGAGAATTGTTGAATCTGTCAAAGAGGAGCAAGAAGATAATGTTAGAAAAACAAATAAGGAATACCCACCTGGGGATATCGCCGGAACATAAACAAGCAATCTTGAGAATGGGTTTTGGATCAATTCTGCAAGTGAATATTACAAGTTATTCGGGACAACTAAGCTACTATCTTTTAGATGTGTATGATGCCGATAGTAAAAGACTTGTCCTACAAAACTATGTTATTGAGATAATAGAACAAACAGTGCATGATATGATGGGGTTGCCAATTGGTGGAGAAGACATTAATGAGTTACCATTGTGTGATAAGGGAAATCAAATTCTGGAAGAATGGAGGGGACAATATAGATGTGATGAGTTCAATGGTGAGGAGAATTTAAGAAGGATTCAGGCTACAACAAAGGATAGTTTGATGTTTAGGCTGAATTTTTTGACCCTTTTTGTTAACAACTTCATAGAGTCCATGTTGATGGGAACAAATCAAATAAAAGTGGTAAGGAAGTTGGTGTTGGTAGAAGACTTTTCAAAGTTAAATTGGTGTAAATATATGCTTGATTGTTTGGGATCTAGAAAAAAACTATGGAAAAGGGATGACAAATCAAGCTAACACAGTGAGCCTATTGCACTCCTGATTGTAAGTTTGAAATAGTTTTATATGAAAATATATATTTGGTATCGATTTATTATTGATGTATGGATTAAGTTAATGTTTTTTTTTTCAGTTGGTGTACGTGTATAACATGAAGTATTCTATCAAGTTAGACAAAAGGCTTCCTTTTATTGGGCATATTAATGGTGCTAATTTATTAGAGATCCAACGATTGGAAATCAGTTTGGGAGGGTTCGAGATGCAATTTCGTGATGAGCATGATGATGTCGATATGGGGGATGAAACAGGAGGTGAAGAACAACAAATGCTAAGCTTTAAGAGGGATTTTGGAGATGAGGAGGTAATATTATGGCAGAATATAAATTACATATACTGAAATTAATATTTAATTGTATAAACTTGTAGAATATAAAGTACATATTCTTGTAATGTTATTAATAATTAATTATATGTATTGCAGGCATACGCTGCTGTTATAGAGCATAGTTATATGGTAATACTAACAGAAAAAAGTACTATGGAGGTTGCGTTGAAGGATGGTTTGGAAAAATTCCCTCATAGTGTGGTGCTGAATGAGTGGATCAAGAAAATGAATGAGCTTTTCAAGGAAGTGCATGAAGGCGCAAGTAACAAAAAAGTGCATGAGCCTGAGTGCTTTAATGAGTTGAATAAGAATGATATAGGTGATGGCGGTGAAGGAAATAGTTCACCTGTTGGAGGATTGATACTTACTGAAGTTAATATATAAAAAGAAGTCAATTATACTAAACCTGTTGATACGAATTCTTTAGCAATGACTCAGTTTCATCGACTTCCAGGGGTGAATGAGGAAATGATTAAGTTGTTGGATGAAACTGAGTTACAGGTGTATCGAAGGAAAAAGCTAATGTCAGGAATCAGCGGGGATAATGTGGTAGGCAGAAATATAGGAGAAGCTGTTGATAATGCTGCAGAATATGATGATAATGACAAAAGGAAAAAACATATTCCTAAAAAGGCAAAAATATTTCATTCGCCCTATATTAAAAGAATTGTTAAGATTGGGGAAAAGTTGACTAAGAATGAAACAGGGATATGCAATTCAGTTTTTGCATCTAAAAGAGATGATGGGTTTGTATATATATATATATATATATATATATATATATATATATATATATATATATATATATATATATATATAGAGAGAGAGAGAGAGAGAGCTAGGTTCAAATGTTTCTTGCAACTATTGTGTGCATGAATGCACCAATAGGAATTTAGGAATAATTAAATAATTAAAAATTGTAATAAGGGTAATTATGTAACTTTAGCATGATAATTAAAATAAAATCACTTAATTCATGGAAATTACCATAAAAATCTCTTTGACCTACTATTAAACCCTAGCTTCTCATATCATACGTATTCTACTTATGCCTCCTCCCTATTGCCTCTTCCATTGGCAACCACAAAATCGTATCCTCCCCCTTCCATTGACCTTCGGCCGCATCAGTTGAGTTTTGATGAACATGTCGACCATAACCCTACTACAACCAACAAATGTTACAAGACTGAGGGAGTGAATGATAATCAAAATACCAGCACCAGTAGCAACGAATTCAAACGAATTCTATTTCTCAAGACGCCAAAAGGTTAGTTATATTTCCTCTATTTCTTATTCAACTTAATCGATTTCTTCTACCTTAATTTCTGATTTGTTGGAAGTTTCATCTTTGAAGAATCGAGACTTATTCACTTTGAGTCAAAATTGATTTATGATTCTGATTGAGTATGTATCGATTGATTGGTTTTGAAATTGATTTCTGATTTTGCAACTTGAATCTAATTGCTATCTGAAATTGCACATGATGTTTACCTTGCTGTTGAATCTGATGTTGATCTTGACATGTTAATTTGCTATGTGTAATGTGAAAGTGTAACTTCCACCCACCAGGTGTTCGACATAATGCCAACATTGCATCATTCTTCCTTAAACATTCTACATATTCTTATGTGATAATGATTTCTTTTGATTTACTCTAGATATTGTAAGTTATGTATACCTTAAATATTTTAAGCATTATGGTTTACGTTTATTTATTCTATGCATGGTGGTTTGATAAAATGTTCACTTCAAATTATTCTACTTATTCTAATGTATGTTGTATACTAGTTATTCTAACTACTTTTACTTATGTTTTATGTTCTGTGTTGAATATTCTATATATTCTAATCAAGCTTCAATTGCTACAGATGATGGAAGATACACTATTACATTTTTTTATAATATTTCCATTCTGAAAGAATAGTTTATTATATAAGAATATTATTGCTTTATTCTGATAGAATTTGTAGTTAATTAATTATATGTTTAATGTGCACTTGTTACAAGTGTATCACTACAAAGTATTTGACAATGAATTTGTGATAGAAATGGCTTGAAGAATGGCTTGAAGACCTGATGGGAAAGGCTCCTTGTATAAAATCATTCTCATGCAATACAATTCTGACAGAATGTCAATGTCACAAAATGTCAATCTCATAGAATGCTATTTTGAATTGGCTTAGAGGTCAAACATACACAAGACATCTAGAATGTTGTTATTTTTTAAGAATTATACTTGTTATTCTTTCAGAATGTTTGTTATAATTCAATGAATCACAATCGTACAATGTAATTATTTGGTATATTATTAGTTCAAGAATCGATTTTGTGTATTCTTTCAGAATATATTTAGTAGTTTATGGTTGACATTCTTTCATTCTGACAGAATAAAATCGAAAAATATGTTTACTACTTTATGGTTAAAATTCTATCATTCTGACAGAATAAAAATCGGATTTTTAATTTTAAATTAATTTAAAATATTTAGATTTTTAAAAATAAAGGAATTAATTATCCCTAAAAATCCGAAAATTTCCTTTTTTAATATAGGTTAATTGACTAGAATGCCCTTATCCTCAAATTTGTGTGATTATATGGTATATGTTATCCTATTCTACTATCATAGACCCTCAGATCATGACCTTTGATTATATTCCATCCAATGGTCCAGATCTGTGCATTCTGGCACACAATAGTTACTAAAAATAAAATAATCTAACCCTATATATATATATATATATATATATATATATATATATATATATATATATATATATATAACAACTTTTATGGCCAAAATGCATGTTAAAATTTTGGTTATTAAAAATACAATTATAAACATTTTATAGTTGTCATAGAAAATATGTATGCTATTTTCTTATAAAAGAAAATCATCCATGTTTTCCAAAAATAAAGATTATCCAAATAATTTTATAATCTAACCAAGCATGCAAAATGGCCATTATACCAATTGTAGGGTTTTAAGGGTTTTAAACCAAGCATAGAATGAAAACAATAACAACCTTTGTAGAGTTTGATTCTTCAAGTAAAGGCTTGTAAGTTGATGAGGACGGCAAAAGAGACCCAAAGTAGAGATCTTCTATATGTATCCACCAAGCAAGTGTTAGCAAAAAAAGATGATAATATTCTCTTATATTAAATGCTTCTTAAGCCTTTCAGAATTCATACCAAATTAGTCTTAAGGAGAAGGACTCATGAACCACCAAACTAATCAATAGTAATAGTTCTTAAAAAAAGCAAGTAAATGGGAAAATGAAACCTATTGTTTCTGGAGTGAAAAAAAGAATGAAAGATGAAGATAGTTGAAATCCTTTCTTCTCTTTATATTTGCATGCATGTACCATGGACCATACCTTCATTAAATTCATAAGTATGGAAAGTAAGGAAGCATAAGAAATTAAGAGAATAGAAGACAAACAATCAACCACTCCCCTTTGAAGTCTACGAGTTCATGGAAGAAAAGAGAGGATGGAGTGAATTTCATTCCATCTCATTAACTAACATGTGTATGCGTTATGTAACATTATATAAATGAAATTTAACTTGTCCAAAATAATGTATACAACATATAAATCATACCTTATCAGTTATTAGTTGATTTCTCTCTTGAAAAAAAAAATATTTTTATAAAATTATAATTTACCAATTAAATACAAGATTTGATAATATATATTAGTAATTAAATTCTTAAAAATAAACAATAAGTGTGTACTTGTTATAAGGTGTGGGACTATAAGATCATATGTTATTAGCAAATATCATTCTATAATGATTCTGGAGCATATAGATCTTTCAAGAGCACATGATTACCTTAACATATTTTTTATTGTAATTATAATGAACTTTGGTTTAGTCAATGAACATATAACACCATTCACACGTTTATGTTTTGTTAGTAAAATTTGGTATGGTTAATAAACACATGATCATATATAACACATTTTTGTTTTGGCAATGGACTATATTTTGGTCAATGAAAACATGAACATATAAAAAAATGTTTTAGTAATGAACTTTGGTTTTGCTTTGGTAATGAGCTTTCTCCATTCACTTTTCTTTTGGTAATCTACACATAGGTTTGGTCTATGAACACATCTACACATTAATGCATTTCTAATGTAGTGATGAATATTGGTTTTGTTTTGGTAATGAACTTTATTCATTGACTTCTATTTTAATAATACGCATATTGGTCTGGGCAATAAACAAATGACCACCTGAACATATTTCTATTTTGTAATGAACTTTCTGTTTGTTTTTGTGATGAACCTTGGTTATTGAATTTTTTTGGTAGTCTACACATTACATTGATAACGAGCACATGAACATATCAATATATATATGCTTATTAAACACATTACCATGTTCCTGCACATTTTTATATAATGCATTCACATACCATAAGAGGAATCATATTTCATCCATTATATTGGTGTAGTTTCAAATATAAAAAAGAAAATAGTCAACATCAAACTTTACATATTATATCGCGTATTCCAAATTAAAATGGTTGAATTGGGACCTTACACAGGCATTTCAATAAAAAATTGTCATAGTTGTTATAGGAGTGCCCTAACTTCTTACCCCTTTAACTACAACAAAAATACCAACCCAACCAAGATTATGCAAAACACAAAAAGAGATATGATAACATAATGAGAAATAACAAATTAGAGTTCACATTTTCAGTTGAACTTAGATAAGGGGTGGATTCATACCATTCAAAAAAGCAACGATCTTCTTCCTAGTTTAGGAAATACTTGCAACCAAGGCACCTTCAACCAAGGGTTTTGTTACTCCAAGAGATATAAAAACAAGAAGCCTACCACAATAACCCTTTCAATATGGTTGATTTATCACTCTTTACATATTGTTATGTAACGTTGAGCCAGTTGATTGAATTTGAGAAGGAATTGCATTGTAGAGTTTTAAGCTAGACATGAAGATGAAGTATGGTTCTTGTTTCTTGACCTAATGGAGATGAAAGAATGTAATATATTCATTCAAATTCTTACTAAATGTCAAAGTGAGTTGTCACAAAAGCTCTTTTCCATGTTACCTACAAACAAATCTGCCAACCTGAAGGTTACTGAGAACGGCAATGTGATCAAATTTGAAAAATAATGAATAAAGTGGTGTTCGAGTAAGAAAAATGAAGTGTCAATCAGAAAAAATTGGTAACGTAAATCACCGGCTCAAATTGCTACCCAGAAAATAGACTCCATAGACATAGGTAGACGAAGTAGGATAGAAGAGAGATGGAGACGGAATGAGTAAAAACACATAATCATCAGTGATATGGGCACAAAGAGTCGCAAAACCCTTAATCAGCGGCTCTATCAACAATTTTGTGATGTATTTTTTTTTTATCACAAAAGCCATAGGTCTTCCTCAATTTTGCGAGGATGGGACATCTTTGAAGCGAGGTTTAGGAATTATAACACAAAAATTAGAAGATGACATACATATTTGATGAAGTGTATTTAATGTTTTTATTATTTATTGTTTTTATTATGACACTAAAAAATGACATACAAAAGTTAATGTCATAAATATTAGATGACACAAATTTACAATTATGAATGTCATAAATCCTCCAAATTTTAGAAAAGATGGCCATTTTATGACATACAAAAATGTATGTCATAGTTTAGTGTATGTCAAAGTTCATTTTTCATTAAAGACCTATTTTCTAGTAGTGTTTGTACCAACTTCCATTTTATTTATTTTTTATAACCTTCAATACAAAATTCTCATGACTCAATACTTGCATGTCAAAGTGCTAAACCTTCCATTGTTCCCCAACCCTAAATGAAAAAAATAGATTTGGTTACGATTCATCCTTTTTAAATAAAGAAAATGATAAGCCATAGAATTCAAATGATATATTCGGATTCAGTTAATGTTTTTTTTTTCAGTTGGTGTACGTGTATAACATGAAGTATTCTATCAAGTTAGACAAAAGGCTTCCTTTTATTGGGCATATTAATGGTGCTAATTTATTAGAGATCCAAAGATTGGAAATCAGTTTGGGAGGGTTCGAGATGCAATTTCGTGATGAGCATGATGATGTCGATATGGGGGATGAAACAGGAGGTGAAGAACAACAAATGCTAAGCTTTAAGAGGGATTTTGGAGATGAGGAGGTAATATTATGGTAGAATATAAATTACATATACTGAAATTAATATTTAATTGTATATTCTTGTAGAATATAAAGTACATATTCTTGTAATGTTATTAATAATTAATTATATGTATTGCAGGCATACACTGCTGTTATAGAGCATAGTTATATGGTAATACTAACAGAAAAAAGTACTATGGAGGTTGCGTTGAAGGATGGTTTGGAAAAATTCCCTCATAGTGTGGTGCTGAATGAGTGGATCAAGAAAATGAATGAGCTTTTCAAGGAAGTGCATGAAGGCGCAAGTAACAAAAAAGTGCATGAGCCTGAGTGCTTTAATGAGTTGAATAAGAATGATATAGGTGATGGCGGTGAAGGAAATAGTTCACCTGTTGGAGGATTGATACTTACTGAAGTTAATATATAAAAAGAAGTCAATTATACTAAACCTGTTGATACGAATTCTTTAGCAATGACTCAGTTTCATCGACTTCCAGGGGTGAATGAGGAAATGATTAAGTTGTTGGATGAAACTGAGTTACAGGTGTATCGAAGGAAAAAGCTAATGTCAGGAATCAGCGGGGATAATGTGGTAGGCAGAAATATAGGAGAAGCTGTTGATAATGCTGCAGAATATGATGATAATGACAAAAGGAAAAAACATATTCCTAAAAAGGCAAAAATATTTCATTCGCCCTATATTAAAAGAATTGTTAAGATTGGGGAAAAGTTCACTAAGAATGAAACAGGGATATGCAATTCAGTTTTTGCATCTAAAAGAGATGATGGGTTTGTATATATATATATATATATATATATATATATATATATATATATATATATATAGAGAGAGAGAGAGAGAGCTAGGTTCAAATGTTTCTTGCAACTATTGTGTGCATGAATGCACCAATAGGAATTTAGGAATAATTAAATAATTAAAAATTGTAATAAGGGTAATTATGTAACTTTAGCATGATAATTAAAATAAAATCACTTAATTCATGGAAATTACCATAAAAATCTCTTTGACCTACTATTAAACCCTAGCTTCTCATATCATACGTATTCTACTTATGCCTCCTCCCTATTGCCTCTTCCATTGGCAACCACAAAATCGTATCCTCCCCCTTCCATTGACCTTCGGCCGCATCAGTTGAGTTTTGATGAACATGTCGACCATAACCCTACTACAACCAACAAATGTTACAAGACTGAGGGAGTGAATGATAATCAAAATACCAGCACCAGTAGCAACGAATTCAAACGAATTCTATTTCTCAAGACGCCAAAAGGTTAGTTATATTTCCTCTATTTCTTATTCAACTTAATCGATTTCTTCTACCTTAATTTCTGATTTGTTGGAAGTTTCATCTTTGAAGAATCGAGACTTATTCACTTTGAGTCAAAATTGATTTATGATTCTGATTGAGTATGTATCGATTGATTGGTTTTGAAATTGATTTCTGATTTTGCAACTTGAATCTAATTGCTATCTGAAATTGCACATGATGTTTACCTTGCTGTTGAATCTGATGTTGATCTTGACATGTTAATTTGCTATGTGTAATGTGAAAGTGTAACTTCCACCCACCAGGTGTTCGACATAATGCCAACATTGCATCATTCTTCCTTAAACATTCTACATATTCTTATGTGATAATGATTTCTTTTGATTTACTCTAGATATTGTAAGTTATGTATACCTTAAATATTTTAAGCATTATGGTTTACGTTTATTTATTCTATGCATGGTGGTTTGATAAAATGTTCACTTCAAATTATTCTACTTATTCTAATGTATGTTGTATACTAGTTATTCTAACTACTTTTACTTATGTTTTATGTTCTGTGTTGAATATTCTATATATTCTAATCAAGCTTCAATTGCTACAGATGATGGAAGATACACTATTACATTTTTTTATAATATTTCCATTCTGAAAGAATAGTTTATTATATAAGAATATTATTGCTTTATTCTGATAGAATTTGTAGTTAATTAATTATATGTTTAATGTGCACTTGTTACAAGTGTATCACTACAAAGTATTTGACAATGAATTTGTGATAGAAATGGCTTGAAGAATGGCTTGAAGACCTGATGGGAAAGGCTCCTTGTATAAAATCATTCTCATGCAATACAATTCTGACAGAATGTCAATGTCACAAAATGTCAATCTCATAGAATGCTATTTTGAATTGGCTTAGAGGTCAAACATACACAAGACATCTAGAATGTTGTTATTTTTTAAGAATTATACTTGTTATTCTTTCAGAATGTTTGTTATAATTCAATGAATCACAATCGTACAATGTAATTATTTGGTATATTATTAGTTCAAGAATCGATTTTGTGTATTCTTTCAGAATATATTTAGTAGTTTATGGTTGACATTCTTTCATTCTGACAGAATAAAATCGAAAAATATGTTTACTACTTTATGGTTAAAATTCTATCATTCTGACAGAATAAAAATCGGATTTTTAATTTTAAATTAATTTAAAATATTTAGATTTTTAAAAATAAAGGAATTAATTATCCCTAAAAATCCGAAAATTTCCTTTTTTAATATAGGTTAATTGACTAGAATGCCCTTATCCTCAAATTTGTGTGATTATATGGTATATGTTATCCTATTCTACTATCATAGACCCTCAGATCATGACCTTTGATTATATTCCATCCAATGGTCCAGATCTGTGCATTCTGGCACACAATAGTTACTAAAAATAAAATAATCTAACCCTATATATATATATATATATATATATATATATATATATAACAACTTTTATGGCCAAAATGCATGTTAAAATTTTGGTTATTAAAAATACAATTATAAACATTTTATAGTTGTCATAGAAAATATGTATGCTATTTTCTTATAAAAGAAAATCATCCATGTTTTCCAAAAATAAAGATTATCCAAATAATTTTATAATCTAACCAAGCATGCAAAATGGCCATTATACCAATTGTAGGGTTTTAAGGGTTTTAAACCAAGCATAGAATGAAAACAATAACAACCTTTGTAGAGTTTGATTCTTCAAGTAAAGGCTTGTAAGTTGATGAGGACGGCAAAAGAGACCCAAAGTAGAGATCTTCTATATGTATCCACCAAGCAAGTGTTAGCAAAAAAAGATGATAATATTCTCTTATATTAAATGCTTCTTAAGCCTTTCAGAATTCATACCAAATTAGTCTTAAGGAGAAGGACTCATGAACCACCAAACTAATCAATAGTAATAGTTCTTAAAAAAAGCAAGTAAATGGGAAAATGAAACCTATTGTTTCTGGAGTGAAAAAAAGAATGAAAGATGAAGATAGTTGAAATCCTTTCTTCTCTTTATATTTGCATGCATGTACCATGGACCATACCTTCATTAAATTCATAAGTATGGAAAGTAAGGAAGCATAAGAAATTAAGAGAATAGAAGACAAACAATCAACCACTCCCCTTTGAAGTCTACGAGTTCATGGAAGAAAAGAGAGGATGGAGTGAATTTCATTCCATCTCATTAACTAACATGTGTATGCGTTATGTAACATTATATAAATGAAATTTAACTTGTCCAAAATAATGTATACAACATATAAATCATACCTTATCAGTTATTAGTTGATTTCTCTCTTGAAAAAAAAATATTTTTATAAAATTATAATTTACCAATTAAATACAAGATTTGATAATATATATTAGTAATTAAATTCTTAAAAATAAACAATAAGTGTGTACTTGTTATAAGGTGTGGGACTATAAGATCATATGTTATTAGCAAATATCA
This sequence comes from Lactuca sativa, assembly GCF_002870075.4. NCBI lineage: Eukaryota > Viridiplantae > Streptophyta > Magnoliopsida > Asterales > Asteraceae > Lactuca > Lactuca sativa. The sequence goes on along the minus strand of NC_056623.2, from coordinate 99,457,242 downwards.
TTCTATAATGATTCTGGAGCATATAGATCTTTCAAGAGCACATGATTACCTTAACATATTTTTTATTGTAATTATAATGAACTTTGGTTTAGTCAATGAACATATAACACCATTCACACGTTTATGTTTTGTTAGTAAAATTTGGTATGGTTAATAAACACATGATCATATATAACACATTTTTGTTTTGGCAATGGACTATATTTTGGTCAATGAAAACATGAACATATAAAAAAATGTTTTAGTAATGAACTTTGGTTTTGCTTTGGTAATGAGCTTTCTCCATTCACTTTTCTTTTGGTAATCTACACATAGGTTTGGTCTATGAACACATCTACACATTAATGCATTTCTAATGTAGTGATGAATATTGGTTTTGTTTTGGTAATGAACTTTATTCATTGACTTCTATTTTAATAATACGCATATTGGTCTGGGCAATAAACAAATGACCACCTGAACATATTTCTATTTTGTAATGAACTTTCTGTTTGTTTTTGTGATGAACCTTGGTTATTGAATTTTTTTGGTAGTCTACACATTACATTGATAACGAGCACATGAACATATCAATATATATATGCTTATTAAACACATTACCATGTTCCTGCACATTTTTATATAATGCATTCACATACCATAAGAGGAATCATATTTCATCCATTATATTGGTGTAGTTTCAAATATAAAAAAGAAAATAGTCAACATCAAACTTTACATATTATATCGCGTATTCCAAATTAAAATGGTTGAATTGGGACCTTACACAGGCATTTCAATAAAAAATTGTCATAGTTGTTATAGGAGTGCCCTAACTTCTTACCCCTTTAACTACAACAAAAATACCAACCCAACCAAGATTATGCAAAACACAAAAAGAGATATGATAACATAATGAGAAATAACAAATTAGAGTTCACATTTTCAGTTGAACTTAGATAAGGGGTGGATTCATACCATTCAAAAAAGCAACGATCTTCTTCCTAGTTTAGGAAATACTTGCAACCAAGGCACCTTCAACCAAGGGTTTTGTTACTCCAAGAGATATAAAAACAAGAAGCCTACCACAATAACCCTTTCAATATGGTTGATTTATCACTCTTTACATATTGTTATGTAACGTTGAGCCAGTTGATTGAATTTGAGAAGGAATTGCATTGTAGAGTTTTAAGCTAGACATGAAGATGAAGTATGGTTCTTGTTTCTTGACCTAATGGAGATGAAAGAATGTAATATATTCATTCAAATTCTTACTAAATGTCAAAGTGAGTTGTCACAAAAGCTCTTTTCCATGTTACCTACAAACAAATCTGCCAACCTGAAGGTTACTGAGAACGGCAATGTGATCAAATTTGAAAAATAATGAATAAAGTGGTGTTCGAGTAAGAAAAATGAAGTGTCAATCAGAAAAAATTGGTAACGTAAATCACCGGCTCAAATTGCTACCCAGAAAATAGACTCCATAGACATAGGTAGACGAAGTAGGATAGAAGAGAGATGGAGACGGAATGAGTAAAAACACATAATCATCAGTGATATGGGCACAAAGAGTCGCAAAACCCTTAATCAGCGGCTCTATCAACAATTTTGTGATGTATTTTTTTTTTATCACAAAAGCCATAGGTCTTCCTCAATTTTGCGAGGATGGGACATCTTTGAAGCGAGGTTTAGGAATTATAACACAAAAATTAGAAGATGACATACATATTTGATGAAGTGTATTTAATGTTTTTATTATTTATTGTTTTTATTATGACACTAAAAAATGACATACAAAAGTTAATGTCATAAATATTAGATGACACAAATTTACAATTATGAATGTCATAAATCCTCCAAATTTTAGAAAAGATGGCCATTTTATGACATACAAAAATGTATGTCATAGTTTAGTGTATGTCAAAGTTCATTTTTCATTAAAGACCTATTTTCTAGTAGTGTTTGTACCAACTTCCATTTTATTTATTTTTTATAACCTTCAATACAAAATTCTCATGACTCAATACTTGCATGTCAAAGTGCTAAACCTTCCATTGTTCCCCAACCCTAAATGAAAAAAATAGATTTGGTTACGATTCATCCTTTTTAAATAAAGAAAATGATAAGCCATAGAATTCAAATGATATATTCGGATTCAGTTAATGTTTTTTTTTTTTCAGTTGGTGTACGTGTATAACATGAAGTATTCTATCAAGTTAGACAAAAGGCTTCCTTTTATTGGGCATATTAATGGTGCTAATTTATTAGAGATCCAAAGATTGGAAATCAGTTTGGGAGGGTTCGAGATGCAATTTCGTGATGAGCATGATGATGTCGATATGGGGGATGAAACAGGAGGTGAAGAACAACAAATGCTAAGCTTTAAGAGGGATTTTGGAGATGAGGAGGTAATATTATGGTAGAATATAAATTACATATACTGAAATTAATATTTAATTGTATATTCTTGTAGAATATAAAGTACATATTCTTGTAATGTTATTAATAATTAATTATATGTATTGCAGGCATACGCTGCTGTTATAGAGCATAGTTATATGGTAATACTAACAGAAAAAAGTACTATGGAGGTTGCGTTGAAGGATGGTTTGGAAAAATTCCCTCATAGTGTGGTGCTGAATGAGTGGATCAAGAAAATGAATGAGCTTTTCAAGGAAGTGCATGAAGGCGCAAGTAACAAAAAAGTGCATGAGCCTGAGTGCTTTAATGAGTTGAATAAGAATGATATAGGTGATGGCGGTGAAGGAAATAGTTCACCTGTTGGAGGATTGATACTTACTGAAGTTAATATATAAAAAGAAGTCAATTATACTAAACCTGTTGATACGAATTCTTTAGCAATGACTCAGTTTCATCGACTTCCAGGGGTGAATGAGGAAATGATTAAGTTGTTGGATGAAACTGAGTTACAGGTGTATCGAAGGAAAAAGCTAATGTCAGGAATCAGCGGGGATAATGTGGTAGGCAGAAATATAGGAGAAGCTGTTGATAATGCTGCAGAATATGATGATAATGACAAAAGGAAAAAACATATTCCTAAAAAGGCAAAAATATTTCATTCGCCCTATATTAAAAGAATTGTTAAGATTGGGGAAAAGTTCACTAAGAATGAAACAGGGATATGCAATTCAGTTTTTGCATCTAAAAGAGATGATGGGTTTGTATATATATATATATATATATATATATATATATATATATATAGAGAGAGAGAGAGAGAGAGCTAGGTTCAAATGTTTCTTGCAACTATTGTGTGCATGAATGCACCAATAGGAATTTAGGAATAATTAAATAATTAAAAATTGTAATAAGGGTAATTATGTAACTTTAGCATGATAATTAAAATAAAATCACTTAATTCATGGAAATTACCATAAAAATCTCTTTGACCTACTATTAAACCCTAGCTTCTCATATCATACGTATTCTACTTATGCCTCCTCCCTATTGCCTCTTCCATTGGCAACCACAAAATCGTATCCTCCCCCTTCCATTGACCTTCGGCCGCATCAGTTGAGTTTTGATGAACATGTCGACCATAACCCTACTACAACCAACAAATGTTACAAGACTGAGGGAGTGAATGATAATCAAAATACCAGCACCAGTAGCAACGAATTCAAACGAATTCTATTTCTCAAGACGCCAAAAGGTTAGTTATATTTCCTCTATTTCTTATTCAACTTAATCGATTTCTTCTACCTTAATTTCTGATTTGTTGGAAGTTTCATCTTTGAAGAATCGAGACTTATTCACTTTGAGTCAAAATTGATTTATGATTCTGATTGAGTATGTATCGATTGATTGGTTTTGAAATTGATTTCTGATTTTGCAACTTGAATCTAATTGCTATCTGAAATTGCACATGATGTTTACCTTGCTGTTGAATCTGATGTTGATCTTGACATGTTAATTTGCTATGTGTAATGTGAAAGTGTAACTTCCACCCACCAGGTGTTCGACATAATGCCAACATTGCATCATTCTTCCTTAAACATTCTACATATTCTTATGTGATAATGATTTCTTTTGATTTACTCTAGATATTGTAAGTTATGTATACCTTAAATATTTTAAGCATTATGGTTTACGTTTATTTATTCTATGCATGGTGGTTTGATAAAATGTTCACTTCAAATTATTCTACTTATTCTAATGTATGTTGTATACTAGTTATTCTAACTACTTTTACTTATGTTTTATGTTCTGTGTTGAATATTCTATATATTCTAATCAAGCTTCAATTGCTACAGATGATGGAAGATACACTATTACATTTTTTTATAATATTTCCATTCTGAAAGAATAGTTTATTATATAAGAATATTATTGCTTTATTCTGATAGAATTTGTAGTTAATTAATTATATGTTTAATGTGCACTTGTTACAAGTGTATCACTACAAAGTATTTGACAATGAATTTGTGATAGAAATGGCTTGAAGAATGGCTTGAAGACCTGATGGGAAAGGCTCCTTGTATAAAATCATTCTCATGCAATACAATTCTGACAGAATGTCAATGTCACAAAATGTCAATCTCATAGAATGCTATTTTGAATTGGCTTAGAGGTCAAACATACACAAGACATCTAGAATGTTGTTATTTTTTAAGAATTATACTTGTTATTCTTTCAGAATGTTTGTTATAATTCAATGAATCACAATCGTACAATGTAATTATTTGGTATATTATTAGTTCAAGAATCGATTTTGTGTATTCTTTCAGAATATATTTAGTAGTTTATGGTTGACATTCTTTCATTCTGACAGAATAAAATCGAAAAATATGTTTACTACTTTATGGTTAAAATTCTATCATTCTGACAGAATAAAAATCGGATTTTTAATTTTAAATTAATTTAAAATATTTAGATTTTTAAAAATAAAGGAATTAATTATCCCTAAAAATCCGAAAATTTCCTTTTTTAATATAGGTTAATTGACTAGAATGCCCTTATCCTCAAATTTGTGTGATTATATGGTATATGTTATCCTATTCTACTATCATAGACCCTCAGATCATGACCTTTGATTATATTCCATCCAATGGTCCAGATCTGTGCATTCTGGCACACAATAGTTACTAAAAATAAAATAATCTAACCCTATATATATATATATATATATATATATATATATATATATATATATATATATATATATATATATATATATAACAACTTTTATGGCCAAAATGCATGTTAAAATTTTGGTTATTAAAAATACAATTATAAACATTTTATAGTTGTCATAGAAAATATGTATGCTATTTTCTTATAAAAGAAAATCATCCATGTTTTCCAAAAATAAAGATTATCCAAATAATTTTATAATCTAACCAAGCATGCAAAATGGCCATTATACCAATTGTAGGGTTTTAAGGGTTTTAAACCAAGCATAGAATGAAAACAATAACAACCTTTGTAGAGTTTGATTCTTCAAGTAAAGGCTTGTAAGTTGATGAGGACGGCAAAAGAGACCCAAAGTAGAGATCTTCTATATGTATCCACCAAGCAAGTGTTAGCAAAAAAAGATGATAATATTCTCTTATATTAAATGCTTCTTAAGCCTTTCAGAATTCATACCAAATTAGTCTTAAGGAGAAGGACTCATGAACCACCAAACTCATCAATAGTAATAGTTCTTAAAAAAAGCAAGTAAATGGGAAAATGAAACCTATTGTTTCTGGAGTGAAAAAAAGAATGAAAGATGAAGATAGTTGAAATCCTTTCTTCTCTTTATATTTGCATGCATGTACCATGGACCATACCTTCATTAAATTCATAAGTATGGAAAGTAAGGAAGCATAAGAAATTAAGAGAATAGAAGACAAACAATCAACCACTCCCCTTTGAAGTCTACGAGTTCATGGAAGAAAAGAGAGGATGGAGTGAATTTCATTCCATCTCATTAACTAACATGTGTATGCGTTATGTAACATTATATAAATGAAATTTAACTTGTCCAAAATAATGTATACAACATATAAATCATACCTTATCAGTTATTAGTTGATTTCTCTCTTGAAAAAAAAATATTTTTATAAAATTATAATTTACCAATTAAATACAAGATTTGATAATATATATTAGTAATTAAATTCTTAAAAATAAACAATAAGTGTGTACTTGTTATAAGGTGTGGGACTATAAGATCATATGTTATTAGCAAATATCATTCTATAATGATTCTGGAGCATATAGATCTTTCAAGATCACATGATTACCTTAACATATTTTTTATTGTAATTATAATGAACTTTGGTTTAGTCAATGAACATATAACACCATTCACACGTTTATGTTTTGTTAGTAAAATTTGGTATGGTTAATAAACACATGATCATATATAACACATTTTTGTTTTGGCAATGGACTATATTTTGGTCAATGAAAACATGAACATATAAAAAAATGTTTTAGTAATGAACTTTGGTTTTGCTTTGGTAATGAGCTTTCTCCATTCACTTTTCTTTTGGTAATCTACACATAGGTTTGGTCTATGAACACATCTACACATTAATGCATTTCTAATGTAGTGATGAATATTGGTTTTGTTTTGGTAATGAACTTTATTCATTGACTTCTATTTTAATAATACGCATATTGGTCTGGGCAATAAACAAATGACCACCTGAACATATTTCTATTTTGTAATGAACTTTCTGTTTGTTTTTGTGATGAACCTTGGTTATTGAATTTTTTTGGTAGTCTACACATTACATTGATAACGAGCACATGAACATATCAATATATATATATATGCTTATTAAACACATTACCATGTTCCTGCACATTTTTATATAATGCATTCACATACCATAAGAGTAATCATATTTCATCCATTATATTGGTGTAGTTTCAAATATAAAAAAGAAAATAGTCAACATCAAACTTTACATATTATATCGCGTATTCCAAATTAAAATGGTTGAATTGGGACCTTACACAGGCATTTCAATAAAAAATTGTCATAGTTGTTATAGGAGTGCCCTAACTTCTTACCCCTTTAACTACAACAAAAATACCAACCCAACCAAGATTATGCAAAACACAAAAAGAGATATGATAACATAATGAGAAATAACAAATTAGAGTTCACATTTTCAGTTGAACTTAGATAAGGGGTGGATTCATACCATTCAAAAAAGCAACGATCTTCTTCCTAGTTTAGGAAATACTTGCAACCAAGGCACCTTCAACCAAGGGTTTTGTTACTCCAAGAGATATAAAAACAAGAAGCCTACCACAATAACCCTTTCAATATGGTTGATTTATCACTCTTTACATATTGTTATGTAACGTTGAGCCAGTTGATTGAATTTGAGAAGGAATTGCATTGTAGAGTTTTAAGCTAGACATGAAGATGAAGTATGGTTCTCGTTTCTTGACCTAATGGAGATGAAAGAATGTAATATATTCATTCAAATTCTTACTAAATGTCAAAGTGAGTTGTCACAAAAGCTCTTTTCCATGTTACCTACAAACAAATCTGCCAACCTGAAGGTTACTGAGAACGGCAATGTGATCAAATTTGAAAAATAATGAATAAAGTGGTGTTCGAGTAAGAAAAATGAAGTGTCAATCAGAAAAAATTGGTAACGTAAATCACCGGCTCAAATTGCTACCCAGAAAATAGACTCCATAGACATAGGTAGACGAAGTAGGATAGAAGAGAGATGGAGAGGGAATGAGTAACAACACATAATCATCAGTGATATGGGCACAAAGAGTCGCAAAACCCTTAATCAGCGGCTCTGTGAACAATTTTGTGATGTATTTTTTTTTATCACAAAAGCCATAGGTCTTCCTCAATTTTGCGAGGATGGGACATCTTTGAAGCGAGGTTTAGGAATTATAACACAAAAATTAGAAGATGACATACATATTTGATGAAGTGTATTTAATGTTTTTATTATTTATTGTTTTTATTATGACACTAAAAAATGACATACAAAAGTTAATGTCATAAATATCAGATGACACAAATTTACAATTATGAATGTCATAAATCCTTTAAATTTTAGAAAAGATGGCCATTTTATGACATACAAAAACGTATGTCATAGTTTAGTGTATGTCAAAGTTCATTTTTCATTAAAGACCTATTTTCTAGTAGTGTTTGTACCAACTTCCATTTTATTTATTTTGTATAACCTTCAATACAAAATTCTCATGACTCAATACTTGCATGTCAAAGTGCTAAACCTTCCATTGTTCCCCAACCCTAAATGAAAAAAATAGATTTGGATACGATTCATCCTTTTTAAATAAAGAAAATGATAAGCCATAGAATTCAAATGATATATTAGGGGTGTGAAAGTAAAAATAGGCTTAACCATACATAAGAGAATCACCTTACGATTTCCTTTCCTCAATATCTTATAAGAACTGCTACTAAGCCTAACTTACTAGATTTGCAGGGAATCTTGATTCTTGACGATCTACATTGTTTTCCCATCTCTTGAAGCAATCGGTGTATCATTAGTTTTTTGTATAATGAAACAGAAAGAAGGCACATGTTTAGAGTTTTAATCTACTGCACATAAACCAGACTTCTATATCTTTACCATGTAATAGACGTCTTTGCAGACAAAGAAGAGAATTCTTTGTATAAAGTCAGTCCGCAATAACTCATTGGTAATTATAAGTACACTTTGAATCCAAGAATCAATTTTTATTTTTCAATAAATCCAATTAGCTTTTCCAATATAAGATGATATTGTCATTGGCTAAAGAAGAATTAAGCGAACACTACAAGAGCAAGAGGAATTCCTCTACAATATCATGCTATTTCTACAAACAAGCTCCTCCAAATCTTCTATAGGAACATTGGAACCAAAGCATGAGGCTTAAAAGATAATGATTCATTCTTATTCAATCATCCCTCATTTCATGAACTTGACACCTCCAATCTCTAAACTTAAACCAACTATCTGTATTTTCCCTGGTGGTTATTATAATCTTGCTCTGTGCATTAATCTTCCCGGTTCCAAGTAAAGTGAGTAGTTGACTATATATAGCAATGTTGTCAAGAACAATAAGCATCCTTTTTGTTTCTAAGGCGTCCTCAAACGTACATGTACTTGGAGAAACACCTGGTATTTTTCTCTTCTTTCCACCTAAAATATCTTTAAGAAGTTGTTCCTGTAGCTCAAACAAATCATCGAGTGTCTTACATCTGCGATCAATGTCTTCAATAAATCCTGTACTTTCAAAATTCTTCAAATTTGAATTGTAAATATAGTTCGCCAGCTTTGTTTTGCCACTTCCACCCATGCCACAAATTACTAAGAACTGAAAATCGGATTGATTTAACCAGGAATTGATCTCCTGGTATCGAGTGGCCATCCCACTTAGATTAGGTGGAAGATGAACTTCCTTTCCATCAAGTTTACTGTTGATGGTGTCAACTATCTCCTTCAAAAAAGTTGTTTCAGGCCTGGAATCACACAAGAAAAATGAATAAGCTCATGGGATGATATTTAGAGATCCTTTGATAAGTTAATGAAAATATCATAGAAAGTCCAAATTTTAGTTACTAGTAATATAAGTTTAAATCTTCTTATCATTAATGTTTCACAAAAAAAAGACAAAATTGAACTAAAACATGGTCAAGGCTGTTAAGGTTGGATCGTAAAGGCCAACTGGAGGCTTACAGTTATGTTGGAAGGGACAGTTCTTTACTGTTTTTTTCTTAATTAAACAGACTGGAAATTAACATACATACTTGGGTTCACAGGTGTGTGTGTGTGTGTGTCAAGACTCAAGAATCAAATTTGTATATGATGTATCACAAGAAGAGACTAAGAGGCCTACCCCAAACAAACCAAGCCGCCCAACTCAGCAACTTCCTTCAGGCCTTTCTTCCACAGGTTCACTTTGTGATCCGTCCACTTCGGAGAGGATTTGACATTGATTGCAAAAGTATTTTGTTGATTCCTGACATCAGAAGGATTAACTTGATAATAAATAGGTAGAACGAAACGATTATGCTCCCTCCTTTGTTCGAGGATCAACAAAAGCTCGTCAAGGCAAATAGTGGAAGTTGCATAGTTCTTTGACAATACAATTATTGAAGATCTAGATCCTTTAATTACTCTCGGTGACATCATTCCTCCAGCTCTGTAGAATTCTGGGGCACCCCTAAACGTTTCAATTGCTGCTCGTTTTAATGCTGAATAAAGATGATCTATAAAAGAATTACGAGTATCTCTGCCACTATGGTTTAAGAAAACGTCGTAGATGCCATCATTAGCATCAGGAGAAGCCTTATTGCTTGAGGAAGAACCAGAAGCTATTGAACTTGTATCCCCAAGTATGCTTGATGTGACGTCTGAACATTTATCTAAAAAAGATGATTTTGACATCTCTGCCATCTTGTACATCTCCTCCTTTTTGTTTTCATAAACACCAGAGCCACAGATTAGATTAGTAAAACACAGTTATTTCAGGACCATGGATGATGCCAGAAAAGCAATATTATAGAGCAAACTTACCAATTCAGGACCATGGATGACGCATCTAACAGCTCTCAACTCTGTAATTGATGGGTTCGACTGCCTAGGTCGACCTGTTTTTCTCCATCCCTGTACCTCTGTAACAATGTGTCATAAGATGAGCTCTGTAAATGACGGGTTCGATCGACTGCATAATTCTAACTACAAATGTCCAGAAATGGCTTGACAAATGACAAGAGAGGCATACCTGTATGGTCAATGGTACCACCAACTAACATTCTAAACCAACCACGAGTCAGTCCACCAGCCTCCACCAACTCAAAGAAATCACGCCGACAAAGATAGTACACTCCTGTGCTTAGTTGAAATCCAGACAAATCTCCTCCAAGAATTTCTACCCATCCCTTGTTATTAATCAAGGTTTCCTCAGCTACTTCATTGTCAGAGTAAACAAGACTCACACCACACTCGTGTACCTTCAATCCTCTCATGGCAACAATAGAGACATTAACTGTATCTCCAATGTCCAATGTGTTTCCAATTGGCCAATAGCTTAACCATATACCAATTTTACCAGAGTCAGGTTTGCCGAAGACTTTGGGATTGTAAATCAAATCAACACCTTTGGTCGTACATATTTTACAGAACCATGCACACTCATCACCTGATATTGTATATTTGAAAGTTACATCAAGTCCTTTGAGCCTCCTACTTGTGGGATCTGAAGGAACGTCAAAGGACAAAAACGATAACTTTGATGCATAATTAGGCTTCATGTTTGGACCCTTTATGTCTGGTAGAGATGTGCTCATTATATCGAATTCATACAACATCTGTGCCATACAATTCAGTCACACAATAAGTTCAAAGGTGGTGTATATGTTGATGTACGTATGTGTGCTTATGCTGTTATGCATGCATTTGAGAGAGAGAGAGTCAACGAACCTGTAAATATGAACTTCTGCCTTTGGTAAGCTCATCATCACCAACCAGGCACACCTTATAATTTTGATACTCCTTTAGCCACTTCATGTGTCCCAAATCATTATCTTCAAGTTTGGTTATATGGAATAATTTGATAAAGCCTTCAATTTCACACAAACTACTACAACCTTCATAGCCAAACTCTTGCAATGTGAAACGAGGAGATTCAAAAGTTACTCTCTCCAATGATGTACAATAATATATGTATAATTCTGCGAGTGTACTTGGGAGGCATAGAAGCCATTTAAGTCTTGAGCAAAAACTCAAGTCAAGGACCCGAAGATTTTTAAGATGATCATAACAAGGTAGAAACTCAAATAGGCTATTGCCTAAATTCAAGTACTGCAAAGATATGTGAACACTGAAACTCAGACAAAAAGAATCAGTAAACTCAATATTGCACTCATTGAAGAATAAGCGACGTAATGAATGTGGGAAGGAAAAGGTAGTTTGTTTTGCAACGCCTCCATCAGAAGTAGAAACTTTTAGCCCTACTAACAGGTTTATACACCCTGTTAGGTTCAGTAGTGCAAGACTTGTCAGGTCTTCAATGGTTTCACAAATATGAACCAGACTGTGACAGTTCCAAAGAATCAAAGTCTCCAGATGAGGGATCCTGGACATGTTGCGGATTTCTAGTAGATTGTGCGAGTCTTTAAGGTTTAATATCCGCAATGATTGAAGAACCTGTTGCACAAGTAACTAGATTTAGGTAGCACTTAATATCTGCATAAAAATCACCGAAACCGAGACACAAAATGGATAAGCAACAAAAAGAGATATCAAATTCCCTACCATGGGCGGATCAAATACTTCCAAGTTGCTATAGCTCATATCCATAGCCACCAAGTTTTCCATGGATAAGTCAGAGGGTATTGCTCTTAATTGGGATCCAAACCAGCAGAGCCATCTTAAATCTTCTGAAAAATTCTCGTATGACCCTTCGAGTTGCACATTACTTAGGTGGAGCAGTTTTAGTTTATCCATCTTTTTTAGTGCATCTGTCTTTAGTTCTGAATGCTACAAATTTAGAATGAGGGATCGTAAGCTTGCATAATAGCCAAAAATAAATTTACCAAAAAATTCCTGATTACTAATCGGGAATTCCTATCTCGTAAATGGTGCGTTTTGTAGTGATTAGGTTTAAATCCACAAATGTACGTTTTGTGGTCGTTTAGCCTGAAGGATGATCTTTTTCACTAGACCTTTGTGGTTGTATTCTGCATTTACACCTAGTTCCCAGGTTTTAGCAAAGGAAATACGAATAAGAATAACTCACAAAGACTCGTAAACTCCAGAATTCATATGATTAATGATAGTTCTCTCACAATTATAGAGGTGAGAGTCTCTCCAAGGTTCATAAGAACAATAACAAAATCGATAAACAGCCCTACACTGCAAACAGGCTTAAATATACTCCTAAGGGAATAATCCTCAAAAATAGGGACCACTGGGACCACAACCCAGCTGGAAGAATTCCCCACGATTACAGCAGTGCAACAAAGTTAGTGCTAAGGTCATAACCACCTGAAGGAATAACGGAACAAAAGGATAAAGCAAAAAAAAGAAAAACAGACACTGCACCGCACTCCCATGCTGCTTATTATTTATTGACCTTTCTACCCCTCCTGCTGTAAACTAGAAGTTCCTGAGGCTTATCAAAGGAAAGGAAAAGAAATTTGTCATTTGTGTTCCTAATTTGGAGAGAAGTGAAACTAAAATTACACATTTTGTTCTTTCTCTCCAAATCCTTCTAAATTGGAAGGAAAGTTAGGAGGGAAAGTGGTCCTTCTATTTCCTTACTTTAATGAAACTTGAGAACACCAATTTCTTTTAATTTCTTCTCACTTCCATCAATTTTCATTCTTTTCTCTCATTAACTTGAACTCGGGAACTGGGTGTTAACCTCGTATGTTTCAAGAGCGAGCATGCTTGTGTGTGTGTGTGTGTGTATATGAGAGAAGTTATTGGATTTTAGTTTTTATTTATGTATTACATTTATGCATATATATTATTTGTCTTGTGCCTTATGTTTAGGGCATTCCGTTTATAGTTATTTTTCCTTGTATTTTAAACCTTCTGATGTTCAATTGAAGAATCAATCTTTGAGCTGTCAATTTCTAGATAGTATCAGAGCGGATTTTAACCAAACATGCCAAACCCTAGTCGATCAACAATCTTGACGGGCGTTGCAGAAAGTTCAAACCAAAAGAAGAATGATGGCATTCCTGATACGAATTCTCCATTCTATATCTATGCATCTGAATACCCAAACAGATTCATGTCAACGTAACTCTCATTGACAGCAACTATACAGATTGGTCTCAAGAGATGATGAACTTTCTCTTTGCCAAAAATAAGGTTGGTTTCGTTGACGGGTCCATCACAAAACCAGAAAAGGATTCTGCTGAATACATGTCCTGGATACGTTGTGATGCCATGGTAAAAGGGTAGCTCACAACGACAATGGAGAAGGAAATAAGAAGCAACGTAAAGTATGTTCACACTGCTTCTAAGATCTGGAGCGATCTAAAGGAGTGTTTTGGGAAGGAAAGCGCACCCAGCGCATATGAATTAAAACAAACACTCTCAATGACGCCTCAGAATGGAGCCACTATGTCCTTCTACTACGCCAAGTTGCGTAGTCTCTGGGATGAGATCGGATTTGTGCTTCCAATGCCTCGATGTTCCTATGATGGTTGCACATGCCAAGTCGGGAAGAAGTTAAGTGAGGTAAAGGATAAAGATAAGCTTTATGAATTTCTCTTGGGTCTAGATAACTCCTTCTCTATTGTTATCAGGACTTAAATTCACGCCAAATTCTTGCCATGAACCTTATACCAAGCCTCGGGAATGCTTACCATCTTGTTGCTGAAGATGAGTGTCAAAGGGCTATTTCAGCCGACAAGAAACCCGTCACAGAAGTTGCAACCTCAAAAAGTTTGTGCCGACTCGTCCAAAAGGAAGCCAAAATCAAAAGTGTGACAAAACACTTCAAAGGGAGACCAAACAGGAAGATGTGATGGAGCATTGCACCTTCATTGGAAAGGATGGCCACTAATGAGATTGATGTTTCAAGCGAATAGGTTACCCGAAATAGTATCAAAGGCAACTTTCACCGAATCTGGAAGTTGCACACCCAGTGTTACAGAAATCGGCCTTGGAGGCAGATTAATCGTTTGGCGGCCATAAACCGATTATGATTAGGGTGCTTGGCGGAAATCGGTCAAAGTCGGCCTTGGCGGTCCTTGGCGATCCTTGGCGGTCTTAGCGGTAATAGTCGGGATTCTTTTAAAAAATTCAAAAAATTTTAATTTTCAAATATTAAACCAAAATTTTAAACTTTCAATTTTTTAAGCTTTCAAATTTTAAAATATTAAACTAAAATTTTCAAAATTTTAAAATTTTAAAATTTTATATTCTCAAATACTTAGTTTTTTTTAGGGAATATTAATTTTTTAAATAATTTTATTAATAATTAAGGGTCCCCGATTAATCACCGCCCAGTCCGATTAATCACTTATCGCCAGTCGACCGCCAAGCTACCGTTGAGCAATTTTTACAACCTTGTGCACACCCATTCCTGGGTTAACCAACGAACAATATGATTATATGAGTCCTTTTTAAGTAATTTTTCTGAATCGGGAAATTTCGATAAGGAGGTCAATACCTCAAAGGCGTTCATCACGGTAAAGGTAATAATAATAATTGTTGGGTTATTGATTTAGGATCGACTGAATACATCACATATGATGCTAGTATACTTGAAAACAAAACTAAAAACTGTTTTGAAACACTTGTTATTCCTAATAGGGATGTAATACCAGTTGAAGGAAAGGGAGAATGTTCCTTGCTAGGAGGAACTAAGATAAAAGGTGTCTTACATATTCCAAAATTTACGTGTAATCTTTTATCCATTAGTAGAATGTGCAAAGATTTGCAATCAACTATAACCTTCTTTCCTGATTTTTGTGTCATGCAGAAACTTCATACAAGGAACTTGATTGGTACGAGTGAGTGCAAGAATGGTCTATACCGAATGGGGATGATTAGAAGATTAAAGAAATCCATGATGACAACTATAGATATTTGACACAAAAGATTGGGACATGCTTATGGTGATAAACTCACTCAAATAGATTTTCTTTGCAATAGTTCTTTTGATAAACTATGTGATTCCTGTTCTAAAGCAAAACATTCTAGATTACCCTTTTCACATAGTAGTATTAAAACCAACAGTGTTTTTAGCTTTTACATTGTGATATTTGGGGTAAATATCGTGTTCCATCTCTATCTGGGGCAACTTATTTTTTAACCATAGTTGATGATTTTAGTAGAGTTGTTTGGGTTTTCCTTCCAAAATACAAGCATGAAGCCAACAATTGCCTGATAAAATTTAACATGATAAAAACACAATTTGGAAAAGTTGTTAAAAGAATTCGTACCGATAATGGTGGTGAATTCACTTCAAATAAAATGTAAAGGCTTTACAATGAACATGAGATTTTACTTGAAACCACTTGTCTACACACCCGATAACAAAATGGAGTTATGGAAAGAAAACACATACATTTGCTTGAAACTATTAGAGCCTTAATGTTCGAAGCCAATTTGCCAAAACGACTCTGGGGAGAATGTATTTTAACAACAACCTTCATTATCAATCGACTTACTTCCAGGGTTATCGAGAATGTAACTCCTTATAAGATTCTTTTCATTTAGAAACCTGATTATGATCATATGAAGGTTTTTGGTTGTCTTACTTACTATAGAAGCACCACTACCAGTGTGGATAAGTTTGAGGTGAGGGGAGACCAGGAGTGTTCTTAGGGTAAACAAGTTTCGAGTGATGTAAGGAACAAAAGGTTACAAAATTTATGACATTGAGGACAAGAAGATAATTGCGTCGAGTGATGTGAGGTTCTGTAAACAAGTTTCGTTTTAACAAACCGACCCATGCAAATGATGAGATAGATCCTTTTGAGTCACAAGTAGAGGGGACCAATTTGATGATTTGGTTGAGACTTTTGAACCCACCAATCACCTTGATAGAGGATTGGACCATGAAACTGTCCATAAAGACCAAGATCAGGACACTTCAAACCAAAGGGATGACGGGAATAACATGCCCGAAGAAGAAAATTTTGACACATATGATCAGATTGGAAGACCTAGACGATATCGGTCACAACCGAAACATCTTTAAGACTTCGTTCTAAATTGAGGGGGAGTATTGGATTTTAGTTTTTATTTACATATTAGATTGCATATCTATTATTTTTCTTGTGCCTTATGTTTAGAGGACATTCCGTTTTTATTTATTTTTCCTTGTATTTTAAACCTTCTGATGTTCAATTGAAGAATCAATCTTTGAGCTTATCAATTTCTAGAGAAGTAGGTTCAAACAAGAACAAGAACAAAAATTAAGAACGGGAGAACAAAAACAAAAGATTGAAATCAATCATAAACCAATAAATTTCAATCAAAATAAGAAATGATAACTGTTGATATAACTATTAACACTTGCCAATTAACAAAGTCTACCAATATTGATGAACTAGGTCAGATGTAATGCCCCAAATAATCCAAATTCTTTCAAATGACTTGATAATGCGGATTAACACCTTCAACCAAATGTACTTGCTAATATATAACGAGAATGGAGAATAACAAGTAAAAAAAATAAGATTAAAGGCAAACACACCGAGATTTATGCCAAATTCTTGAAAACCAACGTGCAGAGGAGACCACTCAGATATACAAGGGATAATAATGTTTACAATAGGAGCCAATGTTAGGGTAAATTGAGAGGAAAATCGAGAAACATGAACTAGAGTGTGTCTTTAAAAGCTCTCAACTCTTTCTTAACTAAAAAGAGTCAAAAATGATGTTCTAAGGTCAGGGGTTGAAGTGGCCGGTTTGGTCAATTTCTTATGAGGCTTTGGGCCTAATCTTTATCCTATATACCATGTTTGTATGAGGCTGAGTTCTGAGGTCAATTTTCAACAGTAACTTTAAAGGGAGATTGACATTAGGAATAAGTATGGTTTCTGTTAAATCAATTAGTAAGACAATTCATCAATAAGGGCTTGGCATTTTGGTGGAATTTGGTGGGTTATCAACCGAAAAAGAGAATCCCAAGATTAAATATTGTGACCAACAATAATTGTTACAAAAATATGAAGGTGTTTTTCACATGCCCAAAAGCTTACATCTGATAAGAGGGCATGAACATGCTATTACACTCAAGAAAGAAAGTGATCCGGTTAATGTGAGAACGTATTGATACCCTTGGTACCAAAGATATGAAATTAAAATTTTGATTAAAGAAATGTTGGATGCGGGGGTTATATAACATAGCAAAAGTTCATTATTATGTCCTTTTTGCTAGTTAAATGAAAGTAAGAATTTGGAGTTTTGTATAGATTATTGGGCTTTTTAAAAAATTTCATATACCAGTTGTGGATGATTTATTAGATGGACTATACGGAGATGGAGTCTTTTCAAATTTGGAACTAAAACTAGGTTATCATTAGATCATAATGTTATGAACTGATGTTCAAAACGCATCTTTTCACACACATGAAGGTAAATACTAG
Organism: Lactuca sativa; assembly: GCF_002870075.4. Classification (NCBI taxonomy): domain Eukaryota; kingdom Viridiplantae; phylum Streptophyta; class Magnoliopsida; order Asterales; family Asteraceae; genus Lactuca; species Lactuca sativa. The sequence continues at coordinate 99,439,199 of NC_056623.2, read as the reverse complement.
TTCTTGGCAATGCCCTTTCAGTTTGTCAATGCTCAAAAAATATTTCAAGGGCTTATTAACGAGGTATTCAAACAATTTTACGAAAGTTTATGTTAGTTTTCTTTGATGAAATTTAAGTAAATTGTCATCATCCTTAAGAGCATTTAGAGCATTTGAAGATGATATTTGAACTTTTAACAAAATACAAATTATATTCCAATCTAAAAAAGTGAGTTTGCGAAAACAAAAATAGGATATTTGGGGCATGTCATTTCTCAAGGAGGCGTATATATGGATATTTCAAAGATTGAAAAGAAATAGTCTTAGCTAAGAACAACCACAAAATTAATGGGTTTCTTGGGATTATTGGGGTATTATAGAAAATTTATCAAACATTATGATTTATGCAACCATTGTTTTCCCTTTAATGGGACTATTAAAAAAAATCCTTTTTAATGGGGCGAGAACTCTCAAACAACATTTGAAAGTTAAAAAAATCACTTTCTAATGCACGATACTTCGTTCACCTGACTCTACTCAACTCGTCATGATCTAGACTGATGCTTATGGTTTTGGTTTAGGCATGGTTTTAATGTAATAAGAACAACCAATTGACTAGAAATCGAGGCACAAAAAAAGTTTGATGACAGGGGTAATGGTTGTTAAGAAATGGCATTCAAACTATTTGAATGCAATAAGAATAATCAATTTCCTACCTGGGAGAAATTTTTGATGAGAAGTCACTAACAAAATTTAAAACTCTTGTTGGATCAGATGGTTATTTTTTTAGTATTTTTAGAATGCTTACACACACATCCTCTACATTATTCCTAAGTCAATACCATTCGTCTCAAGCGAGACTAAACCCTCAATGTTTTCCTTGGTTTTGATACTGCTAGACCAAAGGCCTTTAGTTGGATCAAGGGGGTGTTTGACATTGCTTTTTAAAACAAATTATTGACTTATTGGCTTTTTGAAAAGCCAATAAGTCAAGAAAAGTGTATGGAAAAAATCGAAGTATTTTTCAAAATAATTTTCCCATTAGCTTTAAAAAAGAGATTTTAGAGAATATGTAAAACATGGCTTTTTGAAACTCCTTTTAGATTTTTAACCACAATAACTTCAACAAGGAGATTTTAAGCCAAATAGTTCCTAATTTAATGACTTTTGGTTTTTTCTACCACACTAGCTAATCTAAACATCGTTTTGAATATTCATTTTGTAATGCCCTGTTGCGAATCGTTTCCTAATGTGGAGTGGTGACCCAAAGACCGAGTATCATCAGGCTCAGGGCCTTTGAGGAGAAGAGATTTAGACTCATTTGGGTGTGGGTAAGGTAATTAGGGTGATCCGGGAAGTTCGGTTTGTGTTTTGGAGCCAAAGGGTATTTCGGTAAGTGTCGGTCCGGGTTTTTATGGAATTTGGATTTTTGTTCGAGAGGTTTTAAGGCATGTATGAGTTGATAGAAGTGTAGAGCTTCTTGTTACCTTTTCGTGGATATAAGCATCGTCGTAAACGGACTTAGAACGAAGAAGTTATGACCTTCGGAATTTTAAGTGGTTTTAGGGTGCAATCGGGTATGCGGGTCGTACACAAGTATGCAGGGCCAAGTATATGAGGCGTATAATGGTGTACGTTAGGTGTACTGATCAGTTTGATCACAGGTGTTCTAAGGAGTACGTTAGGCCTCCATCCCTCTAAACCCTAGGATCGAAACCTTAGCCCCTATTTGAGTGGTTTTTGAGCTTTTGGTGGTATTTCATGCTTTTTAATGTTCATAGAAAAAGAAGGAACTTCTTGAAGAAGTGTGAGATGGCTCGAAGCTTTTAGATTCAGGGTTTTTGCATCTTGATCTACATTTTGGAGGTATAAAGGTTCTATCTTGATGATCTTATATGTTAGATCTCGTTATGGAGTATTTTGTGCTTTTTGGAGTCTTTTGTGATCAAGATGAGTTTTTGATCTACTCCAGAAGCAATGGGTGCTAGATCTTAGCTCCATTCAGTCTCAAGGTTCATAAAAATGCAAGCTTTATGAAGTATTGTGATCCATGCAAGCATTAAGACCTTTGTTAAGTCCTTATTGAGCTTTTGATTCCCTTTTTGCCATGCAAGCACGTAAAGTTGCTAACTTTACATGATAAGTAGGCCTATAGAATTAGATCCGAGAGTTTGGCACTCTATCTTAACCGATTAAGGGCTTAGTGGAGTGAAAAGGTGGCTGGAAGAGTACGTGGGGCGTACTTAAGAGTAAGCTCAGCGTAATGTTGAGTTTGTACATTATGGATGTGTACAGTATGTTTCGGGGGCGAGTACACGATGCGTACCACTATGGTATGCGGGGCGTACTCCTCAGTGTGTCGTTTTGGGCTCTTTAAGGATGGGCCATTGTTGGGTTTTCTTAGTTGAGCCATTAGACTTCTATGTTGGGCTTCTGGATTGTATCTTTTGGGCTCCTTTGGATTTAGGCCCATGATGGGTTTTAGGGGGCCAAAGGGGCCTATCTGGAAAGTCCTCAGGGCCTTCGGCCCGACTGGTACGACCCTCTGGCCCACAGTCTATCCGGGACGCCCTGGGTCTCTCGGCTTTCGGCACACAACAGGACCACTTCAACCCAAAATATGGGAATAAGCAATAGAGCGGTAGATGCATCGTCAAGGAGGAAACTAGAAGTGGAATGTGTTGTTCTTTGGTGGGGTGGGGGCGGGGTCCACAAATAGAGACCATGGGATAATTTAGAACAGGAAATCAACGATGAGGATCTTTAAATAAAATAACAAAAGATATTACGGAAGACCTTCATACTCATAAAGGTTTCTCAATATGAGACTTGCTTTTGTACAAAGATCATTTGGTCATACCAAGAAATTCAACATTGATTATAAGTATCTTTGATGAATTCCATAGAGACCCGGTGGGTGGATATTCAGGTGAAGATAGAGTGTATCAATGCATTGCTTCAGAAGTATTTTGGGTGGGAATGGAAAAGGATATAAATGGCATGGTAAAACAATGTGAAGTGAGTCAAAGGAACAAAAATTTAACAGGTTCGGTAAGCTGGGTTATTATTACGACAAACACCCTTGCCTTTAAAAGTTTAGAAAATCACAATGAACTTAATAGAAGGATTACCCAAATTGAATGGTACGAATTCTATTTTAGTGGTGTTGGATCACTTGAGTAAGTATACTCACTTTCTCTTCTTTTCCTAGTTCTTATAGGGTTTATTTAGCTTCTTCAGTAGCAAAATCGTTAATTTCCATGCGGGTTGGAAGTTAACCTCGTTAATTTCCATGCAAAATCATTAATGTTTATTATGTATTACCTTGAATGAGTAGTTCTCTTGGGCTAACATTTGCATGTCAAGTGCTAGACCTTCCACTGTTTCAGAACCCTATACAAAAAGCAGGTGTATAAATACAATCTCTACCAAAATAGAAGGGTGTGAAAGGAATATAAGCTTCAACATACAAATAGAAAGAATCTCACCTTTCCTTTTCGTAGAACATCATAAGAATCCTTATTACGCCAGACTCTACTTCGTTTTGCAGGGTCCTTTGGTGCTTCTTGATGGACTATTGTTCTCCCCATCTCTTGAAGCAATGGATGCATCATCAGTTTATTGTTTGGTGAAACAGAAAGAAGGCATCTGTTGGTTAGAATTTTAATCCCAGATAATGCAGAGTAATCACGCTCCAAAATCTTCACCACGTAATCTATGTCTTTGCCAACAAAGAAACATGCAATATGCAAAAACAACTCTTTGTTAGAGTCATGTGGCAAAGTGCTGTAGCTCCTAATGAGTACACTTTGAATTTTATCATGTATATCTCTTCCCAATAAGCTCACTGTACTTTCCCAAAATGGGATGCTGTTATCCTCTGCTAGAGAGGAACCCAACACTTTAAGAGCCAATGGATTTCCTTCACAATATTGCAAAACCTGTTTTGCAAGCTCCTCATAACCTACCATTAGACTTTTGGATCCAAATGCATGTTGACTTAAAAGCTCCAATGATTCATCATCATCCAGTAATTTCATTTGGTACTCTTCACACCTCCAAGATCTGAACTGAAACCATTTACCAATACTATGTGCCCTAGTGGTTATTATAATCTTGCTTTGTTTGTTAATATACCCGGATCCAAGTAAAGCTACCAACTGGCTTACTTCATCAATGTCATCAAGAACAATAAATGCCTCCTTCACTCGTAAGGCTTCTTCAATCTTGAATGTACCTTGACAAACACTAGGTTTTTTTCTCTTATTGCCTCCCAAAATATCTCTGAGAAGTTGTTCCTGTAGCTTAAGCAAGTCATTGGATTCTTTACATTTGGGACCAATGCCTTCAATAAAACTCATGCTTTCAAATTTCTGACAATTTGAATCGAAAATATACTTGGCCAATGTTGTCTTGCCACTTCCACCCATGCCACAGATTGCTAAAAATTCAGCATTGGATCCATTTAACAAGAAATTTACATCCTTGTATCGAGCAGCCATCCCTATTAGATTGATTGGAAGATGAACTTCTTTATGATCCAATTGTTCGTAAATAAAGTAAACAATTTTCTCCAGAAGCTTTGTTTCAGGCCTGAAATAACAACAGAAAAATGAACAAGTAGATGCGAAGACATTTTGAGATTCTTTGGTATGATGAATTAAAGTATTGAATAATTAACTTACTACTATAGCATAGGTTTGATTAAATTAAAATACCATTCAAGTTTCCACAAAAATAATTGCAAGGACCATTTAAAACTGTATGCTAAAGTTTGTTGGCAAAGATTGACATTAACTCTTTAATTTAAAAACAACAGTTGAACAGCTAGATTTGACATCTAAGGATCAAACCAAAAGAAACTGAAACCATGTGGAGAAAAAAAAAAAAAAAAAGCAAAAGTAAAAATCTTGTTTTTGTACTAAATCAAAAAAAAAATGGTAAAAATTTGCAATTTCCACATTAAAGTTTAATGGTCATAACAAAAGTGTTGCTCTTAGCTCTAGTGATCACTAGTCAAGAGTCAAACTTGTAGATGATGTAGTAAGAAGCATTGAGCTGTACTGCTGTAGACTCGTTGACATTTTTAGACTTTTTCTATTACATTTTCGAAGTAAAAAACAAATTTAGCCATGACAAATGTATCTTCTATAATCACGTCAATTACATCTACATCATTTTTTCAGTTGAATTACTTTTCCTTTGATATATTGAACTTCTCTAGTAAACAACTCCTAAGGATCCATATAGGTTTGTTAAAATTTCCTGAGACACTTATCAACAACAAATTCACGAGTCACAACTGAAAAGTAGAGACCAAAATTGGCTACAAGTTAACACCTTAATAATCGTCAAGTTATTAGATCAAAGTAGCATAGGTTAAAAATATATTTCAGTAAGAGAGAGAAAGGAATGAATACCTGGACTGATCGGCCATGCCACGCAAATTAGCAACCTCCTTAAGAGCTCTTTTCCACACCTTCACGTTGTTATCTGTCCACCTTGAAGAGGCTTTGACTTCGATTGCGAAAGTATTTTTTTGTTTCCTGACATCAGAAGGATCAACATGGTAAAATACAGGTAGAACAAAATGATTGCACTCCTTCCTTTGTTCGAGTATTAACAGAAGCTCATCAAGGCACCAAGTGGAAGTTGCATAGTTCTTTGACAACACAACTATTGAACCCTTAGACTCTTTGATTGCTTTCTTGATCTCTAGCTTCAGTTCTTCACCTCTCTTGATGTCTTCGTTATCCCTAAAAGCATTAATTCCTGCTCGTATTAATGCGTGGTAAAGATGATCCGTAAAAGAATCACGAGTATCTTCGCCTCTAAAGCTTAGGAAAACGTCATAGCTGCTAACGTTAGCACTGGGAGACGCCATAATACTAGAGGAGGAACTGGACGCCATTGAAATTAGATTTCCAAGGATGGAAGAAGATAACTGGAGGACAGAGGTTTTTTTACAAACAAGTGGATAGGATGAAGATAACAAGAGCAGTTAAAAAGATAGGGGAAGCATATGCGCCGTGAATCAGGCAAACGCAAATAGTTTAAATTGTTTAATCGACGCCGGCCCTACTCCCGTCCTTCCTCGGAGCTTACATACAACAACAGAAAGGAAAAGGTGCTATGTATTCATCGACGATACTATTTCATCGGATAGCTAAAAGTTGTTTTGTTAACATCTCGAGGAATAGAATAACATGAATAAATTCTTATATTAATTTTCAATTAATAAAAAACTTTATTTAGCTTCTCCAAAGGGATTTTATATGTACTCTCTCTCTCTCTCTCTCTCTCTCTCTCTCTCTCTCTCTCTCTCTCTCTCTCTCTCTCTCTCTCTCTCTCTCTCTCTCTCTCTCTCTCTCTCTCTCTCTCTCTCTATATATATATATAATAACATGAATAAATTCTTATATTAATTTTCAATTAATAAAAAACTTTATTTAGCTTCTCCAAAGGGATTTTATATGTACTCTCTCTCTCTCTCTCTCTCTCTCTCTCTATATATATATATATATATATATATATATATATATATATATATATATAATAACATGAATAAATTCTTATATTAATTTTCAATTAATAAAAAACTTTATTTAGCTTCTCCAAAGGGATTTTATATGTACTCTCTCTCTCTCTCTCTCTTTATATATATATATATATATATATATATATATATATATATATATATATATATAGGGTTAGGTTATTTTGTTTTCACTATCTATTGTGTGCATGTATGACTGATTCTGGACCAATCATTTTAGTTATTTTAAAAAAATAATTAATGCATATTACATGTTGAAGATGTAATTGGTATTAATTATATCTTCAGCATTTAATATGCATTAATTACTTTCTTAAAATAACTAAAATGATTGGTCCAGAATCAGTCATATATGCACACAATAGATATTGAAAACATTTGAACCTAACTAACTAACTAACTAACTATATATATATATATATATATATATATATATATATAGAGAGAGAGAGAGAGAGGAGGGTTCAATTGAGAAAAAAAAGGTTGAGAATAGGGGAATCATTCTCAGCCAATCATTACCTTAATATATACAAAAACATGGTTTTTCATTTTTTTTAATTTTTAAGAAGCTATTTTTATTGAAAAATGATTTAAAATATACCAAAATTCATGATTTTTTATTCTCTACAAATAAACATCCATATTAATATAGTTTTAAGATAAAATAAAAAAGTTATTTTTTATTTTATGGATGTCTTTTATGGAAAATATTCTATTCTCTGTCCACGTGTTGGTCATCGTGCCCGGCCACTCAGCATTTGATGTTTATCTGTTTTCGTTCTGTTTGCTTCACGATCCTTCCACCACCTCCCAAATCGAGTCTCCTCTCTTCTTCTACCCTTTGCTCCCTCCACCACCAACCACTTCCTGATCCTTTATGTTTCACGCTTGCATCTCCGATTACCTCTTTCTCTTGGCGTCTGTCGTTGTACCATTAGTGGTGGAGGCCGTTACGGCTGTTAAGGTGGTGGTTGACTACGAGATTAAGGTTTTCGATGTCCGTACCGGACAGTCTTGTAATTGAAGCTTCAGGTCTTCATACTTGCAATCAATCAAATAGGTATTCCCAGATACCCTTGCAAACTGACAATCGGTGGTATGCGGAGATCGACGAGTCGATCAGTCGACTTCTTAATCACAAAATCGGTACTTGTCTTCGGGTGTCGGAAGTCTTCGTTCGTCAAATGGTCTACCCGAGACACTTCTTCGCCGTCGTTAACGGATGGCTCTAACTTTGATGCTAGAGTTTTACGACATAGTTTGAGTACAATCGACAAATACAACCCGAAAGCGTTTTATTTCCACCGATTTTGTTCTACTTCTTCATCGCTTCTCAAACCTTAAGCAATCAGCAGGCCGCAGTGGTAGTGGTGATGTTATTTGGAGTAAGGAACGGAAGAGTTCTCTAGCAGGGGTATGCCAGGGGCGCTGCTTCAATCAAATCACGTCTACTACTATTGGAAATCTCGAAGCCTGGACCTCCATCGACCGGTACTTTGATTGATCACATGCTTAATTTCTTCTGTATACAAATTACAATACGAATTTCCGACTGAAATTGTGTTTCAATTGATTTGTGGGCAGAGATGAAATTTAAGGATAAGTCGCTTGCTTCATCATCCCCAGCCCTATACAAGCCAGGAAGGCGGTTGCTGTTGATGCTCCCCAAGTGTAGCACCTGATTTTTGGTATGTATTCTCTTATTTAATTCCTTGTGCATTTTGCATCTTGGCCTTGGACTCGGCGATTCAGAGGATCGACTCGCCGAGTAGAAGCGGGAAGGGGCACGGGGTTTAAGTTGTGGACTCGCCGAGTCGGGTCCCGGACTCGGCGAGTAAGCTGTTGTTCGGACAAAAACCCTAATCCAGGAGTGTGCACCCTATTTAAACACTCTAACTCGGCCTCCCTTGCCCCTAACACTTCCAGAAGAGTTGTACAACGAAACCCTAGCCACCATATTGTTCTTGTGAGTGATTTTGGCTTTGTGAAGGAAGTTTGGAGCTTAGAAGAAGAAGGAGAAGGTTGAAGGGTGCAAAGAGGGGAAGTAGATCCGAAATCTACTATGTGAAATGCTTCCATTCAGGTAGAAAAGTTCCTACCTTGATCTCTAGTTCATTAGATCCCCTTTTGTCCCTAATTTGTGGGTTTTAAGCCCTAAAACCTCAAACTCTATGTGTTTATGCTCTATGTTCTGAAAGGACTTCAGATCTGGGCCTTGTGGACATCTTAGAAGTGTAAAGTTTTTGTGGTTGAAGTGATTGAGGTCCCTATTAAGTGTTTGACCTCATAAAGAGCTTGGATTTTCCTTTTTGAGCTTATAGGGCCATGCATGCACGTAAAGTTTGCAACTTTACGTGATAAGCATGCCCTAGGAACACAGATCTATGGTTTAGAAGCGTTGTATGTCTCAGATTTGGTCTGTATGGGAAATGGGTCGAAGGGACTCGGCGAGTCCTATGAAGATGGTCTTAGACTCGGCGAGTTAGATGAACCACTCGACGAGTCCTATGAAGATTGCCTGGAGCTCGACGAGTTGTTCTTCAAACTCGACGAGTCATATGAACAGTTACTGAGTTAAGAGGGGTTTAAGTGTAGAAGGTCCAACCCTTCGTCACTACTCGTAGAATTAGCAATTTATCGAGTAGCGATAGCCCCAGAAACCCAAATCCTCTAGATGGATGCTCTGGTGAGGATTTGGAAGCGAGTAGGGGATCTGCTCGTGGGACTCGGCGAGTTGTTCTTCAAACTCGGCGAGTCGGATGAGTTTCCTTGTGGCCTTCGAATGGGAGAAGAACTCGTCGAGTTGTAGGCCCAACTCAACGAGTAGGGTCGCGGATGGGGATGAGTAGAGAGCGAGGGACTCGGCGAGTTGATGACCCAACTCGGTGAGTCGGGTCAACTGAAAGTTGAATTTGACTTTAACTTTGACTTGACTTGGTTGAGGGTCAAATGGTCATTTTACCCTAAGTATAAAGATCCATTTCTAACTGAGTGTTTGTGGGGTTGTAGCCGGAGTATTTCCGGAGCAGCAGCGGACGGAGGTTTCCCGCACTGATTATCAGCAGCTACTTGTATGAGGTGAGTTACCTTCCAGTAGGCGTGGGTCTAAGGCCACAATGTCGGCCCACCATTGAGGAGTATTTAGAAGATAATTGTCTTTGTGATAATTTATCTTGGTCTGGTATGCGTTTGGTTATGAGTTGTATATGTATGATACATGATAGGGATAGTTTCCATGATAGTGGTCCTTAGGACCAAGGGGTAGGTCAGTACCCGGATATGCCTGACTGTGTGCTTATATCTTGCTATTGTATGCTAGTGGTAGGGGTGGAATAGTCCCTAGTTACTGGTTGAAAGATACCGATGGCGATTACCGGTTGAAAGATACCGATGACGATTACCGGTTGAAAGATACTGATGATGATTACCGGTTGAAAGATACCGATGGTATTGTATGGTATGTGGTATGATGGGGGAACTCACTAAGCTTTGTGCTTACGGTTTCAGTTTTTGGTTTCAGGTACCTCTTCATCTAAGGGGAAGGAGTCGGCGGCATAGCATGGCATCACACACACATTTGATTTTCCGCATGGTCTTTTCTGGGATTGTACTATGATATGTTATTTGATTATGTTGTGGGTTCGAAACATGATACTTAATTTTATGAGATGACATGTTGATTCAATATTTTCTAGTGAATGTTTTATTAGCAACTTAATTAAAAATGAAATTTTTGGACTTGAATTTTGGGACGTTACACCAAGGATTGGGCAACAAGGTATCAAATTTTATACTTCAAAAATCAACAAACAAACTAACCCATCTTCTTGAATATATATTACTAGATCATAACCAATGAACAATCTTGCTTCTTTAGGTTGCTTCTAACTTCAATGCATGGAACTGCTATTCATGTTCATGATTCCAAAAGGTACTCCGGTGATATTCCTTGCTCAATTCCATGTTAGGTTCTCATCTTTGGTCTCAGTCTCTATCTAAGTTATACAGTGGGAGCTAATTCCCTTTATATTATCTTCTCCCAATCTAAAAACTTAATATACTAATATGGTTACACTTTTACATCAATTTTTACAAGCTTTGAAGTTGTTTTTGGTTTTTATGCTTGCAGAAGTGGGTCATATTGAGCAAAACGAGAAGAAAGGCTTTGTAAGAAAGATTACTTTTGCTTCATTCCTTATAGTATTATGTATAAAAATGTATTAAGTTTACATAATACTTATCGATTTATTACACAACTGACTTAATTTTGAAACTTACAGGTATTCGGCAGCTCATGTATCTGGAAAAATGAGAAAAGGAGTCTAGAATGTTGGTGTTCATGGTAAATTTTGTTGGGTAGATGAGGAATCTGAAGGATTTTTGCTCAGAAAGAGGATGGGCACATCATAAGCTGAAGGTACTTTGTACATATTCCATTTATTTTACCATTCAACCTTTTTGTTCTCTTTGGTTTGACTAATGTTTGATTCCCTAGAAGGCAGGAGATGTTTGCTCTACCCACTTGGCTTCTTAGTATGGCCATTTTTTATTTGAAAACACTATTATTTCCCTTTTTGCTAATAATGGATTGAATTGTCACATTGTAAACTCCATAATTGGTGAAAATGAAATAGTTATGTATGAATCGTTAAAAATGTGATGGTGAGAATGACAGTACCTTTTATATGAAATATGGTACAAAATTTAATCGGGTTGGTTGAAACATGGTTTTGCCTAATTCGTAAGACAAGTGAAACATTGTTTGCATAAAGTAGCTAAAAAAATAATAATAAACATTTTTTTCATAAATTGGTATTGCCTCTTTATTTCTATTTCTACCACGATTTATTTTTTGGCACTAATCAATTCAACTGTCCATTTACCCGGAATACAGTTGCATTCGCAATGCAGAAGTTTTTCATGGTAACCGGAATCAATCTGTTGTCTGTTATGCTCTTCGGGGTCTGCAACGGAGGTGGTTTCACTGTCGACTTGCCCACCACCATTTCCACTGTTTCTTTTTTCTTCTATTTGTTCCACTTTACAGGTAGATCGATTAGACTGCTTAGGGTATGTCAAAATACACGCTTATTCTCCTGATAATTTTTTGTTGGTATGATTGATTAAAGTTAAAACAATAAGATGAACGCATGATTTTTCAACTTTTGTGTGTGCATATTTAAGTTGTTAAGACTTTATTGAGTGATTGGATCGTTATGTTCCTACTTTAATGGAACTGTGATACGGTGTTCTAAAGCATTAATCTTATAAAAAAAATTATCTTCATTTTGGTTAATTGATAATGCAAATTGATTTAGATGTTGGGTGGAGGATCTCAAACGAGTCTGAGGAAATCTCTTGGAGCCATTAAGGACAACACCACTGTCAATTTTGCTAAAGTGAATAGTGACTATAAGGTATTGAAACATTTTGAATTTTTTCTTTCTATGATTGTTACTTTAATATCCCTTGTTTGTGTTATTTTGTAGGAATTGGATGTAAATATTATTAAGGCCACTAATCATGTTGACCACCTTGCAAAAGAGAAACATATGCGATGTGTGTTTCTATAAAATTATATGTTTGTGGTCTATTAACAAAAGGTAGCCCTTATATTTCCTTAATCCTGGATCCATTATTGCAGCTATATTTGCATCCATCTCTAATACAAGACCTACACCTAATGTTGCATATTGCATCCATGCTCTTGCAAGAAGATTATGAAAGGCACACAATTGGGCAGTATGTATATTGTATCCCTATCATTGAATCCCTTTATTTCAACATTTTTCCATAAAAAGTTTCATCTTTTTTCAGGTTGCTTTGAAAACTCTAATTATTATTCACCGAGCCTTAAAGGAGGTGGACCCCACATTTCAAGAAGAGCTCCACATTATAAAAAGTATGCTACTTCACTATTTTTTATACTTTTTGACATTTATTTAATATTTATGTCGCTCAGACCTCAAACCTAACTAATGTTAAACTCAAAAATAAGCAAGGGCAAAAAGGTAAAGAAAATTTCAAACTTAACTTAATATGGTAATGTATAGACAACTTGATATCTAGATGTAGTCAGAAAAATAAGCAAGGGCAAAATGGTAACAAATTTTCAAACTTGACTTAATATAGTAGTAATGTGTAGTCTGTAGACAACTATATATCTGGATGTAGTCATAGAAATAAGCAAGGGCAAAAAGGTAAGAAATTTATGATTATGTATGAAATGTTAGTTTAAAATACGTGTTTTAACTAATAAGAACTATCTTTTCCTTACTACAGGGATGGATACAACGATTTCAATACTTTCTACATGCAGGTGAGCTCCCCATAGTTGTTAGCTTAAATTTTATGATTTTCTTCCAATCTTTTTTAATTTTAATTTTGTATTTGTATTTTTCCACACACACACACACACACACACACTAGGCTGCTTAAGGTACTAAAGGTGGTTCAAGTGGTTCCCCGGTGATTGATTGGCAAGGAAGAGCAATTGCACTGAATGCTCGCAGCAAGACTTTTAGTGCTTCAACATTTTTCTTCCCTCTAGAACGCGTTAGTTAACAATTATCAAACTTTATTCTTATTATTTATATTTATAAAGAAAAATACAACAAGTGACAACTTATATAAATAATATTATTTCAGGTGGTGAGGACTTTAAATTTCTTACAAAAGAGGAGAGATTCTGGTCAAGATAAGTGGGAGGCTGTTTCAATACCTCGTGGTACCCTCCAGGTTTGTTTGATTCAACTTTTAATTACATCATTAAATGAGAGTTCTTGAATCTTAACTTTGATTTTGAGTTTGATTACCCTTTTTCTAAATGATTCGTATTTACATTTATGTCACTGCTTTTATTCAGACAACTTTTCTCCACAAAGTATTTGATGAAACCCGTAGGCCAAGCCTGCAAACTGAAACAGAGCAGGTATGTTGTTTTACACTTTTATTCATTGGAGGATTCACGGTTGTCGGTTATTTTTTTCTTTCAACATTCTATGGCAAATTGATAGATGTAAGCTACTTGGTTACTTTTGTTTTCTTCTTTCTAATAAAGAGATTTACTATTCCTATGAACATGTAATAGGTTTTAAAGCATTTTTAGGTTAAATTTTTTAGTTTATCTTCTTCTCTTTCTACAGGTATTTGCTAAAGGAATGGAGAAAGTAAGACGTCGTAAACTTATCAACAAAAGTACATTGCTATTTCATGCACTTAAATATTTTGTTTGCATTGTTTGTTTGCAATATTAGACGAGTGACTTGAATCCGAAGGTGAAGACGGTTGGTTTTTTTGTCTATCGCATAAACATCTATGCGTTCTTTTGGTGTTCTATATATATGTAACAATTTCGGTCGGCCTTCATTCCCCTACGACCACAATGACAACAAAATGTAAAACATGCCAAAGCGTACCACAAACAACCAAAACAAATTATCAATAATCCCTGTGTGTTCAGTAAATTTGTTTGTTCTGAACCCCGCAGAGTGGGGTTTCCCAGCTAGTTTAAGTTTAAAATTATGAAGGATAAAAACTGTTTAATCAAATTATTTTAGGGTAGAAAATGTAAATATGAAAAGTTTGTTGGTCGGAGTCCAGCTCATGACGACCTAGTCAAATTGGGAGAAGCCCTAGGTATTAAGAGTCAAACTTGTTATTTCCAAAAGAAACCTTATTTTCATTTTGTATCAAAAGCTATAAAAAAAAACTATAATATAATAACAATTTAGTAATTTTGTAACTTGAAAAAGAAAAAACCAAATGAACAGTAATTTTCACTCACATACTCGAAGTTGGTATTTAATATATACTATGGTTTAGACCGTCCGCACAATGTTGTGGAAACCCTAGTATGTTGAAAAACGCAGGTCGACACCATGTATACCACAGAGATGATTAAACCATATAAAGTGGAGCAAAAAAAATATCAAAATAAAATTTGGATACAAAGTTATGTAGGAGGAAGCGAACGAAAATAAGACTTGAAAGTGTACCCTAAAGAAATTAATAAAAACGATTATTAAAAAAATTATGAAAGGAGTCAAAATATAACTTTAAAATATAGTAAGAGACCAAATCATAATGTAAAAAATACTAATAATTTAACTTTAAAATTATAAGAGGTGAAAATTGTTAAATAAAAATTAATTAAGGGGAAAGAGTGGAAATATGAAAATCTTCTATGACAACATAAATGATTATTTCCAGAAAGGTTGTTGTTTTACATTTTATAGTACATGTTTGACAATATATAACATGATTTGTCTTTGTAAATTTGGATTTGAAAATAGAAAGACCAAATGAATAGTGATACCTCCTCACAAACCATATTTGATATTTAGTATATACAAGTATTTCGTCACTTCGCGCGCGCGCACTGCGACCAAGAGCTCATTTACAAAGTACATCATAAAAATATAAAATTAGGTTTCGAACCAAACAATTATGTGTGGAGAAGTTACACAAAATAAAGTTTGAAAGTGAATCCTGAACGTATTAATTAACATTTAAATTAAAAGAATAATATTAATAAAAATGAAAACTATAAAAACAGTTATATAGACGACCAAAAACATACTCCCTCCGTTCCAAAATTATTCTCCACGTTTGACTTTTAAAGTCTCTTTTGTTCAACTTTGATATTAAATAATTTACTTTTTGTTATATATTTTTTTAGACAAGATATATGAATAGATTGTTTTTAAAATGCATTTTCATTGTTATAAGTTTCATAAAAAAAATTATATAACACAAATAAAGTTATTTACGGTCAAAGTTTATATGAAAAGACTTCAAAAGTCAAGTGTGGACAATAATTTTGGACGGAGGGAATAACTTTAAAATATAACATAGGACAAAATCATATCTTAAAATTACCACTAATTTAAGTGTAAAATTATGAAGGAGAAAAATGGTTAATCAAAATTATTTTAGGATAGAAAATG
Organism: Lactuca sativa; assembly: GCF_002870075.4. Lineage (NCBI taxonomy): Eukaryota > Viridiplantae > Streptophyta > Magnoliopsida > Asterales > Asteraceae > Lactuca > Lactuca sativa. The sequence continues at coordinate 99,423,716 of NC_056623.2, read as the reverse complement.
TAAATATAAAAATCTTTTATTACCATAATCAAATTTGCTATTTTCAGGAAAAACTTACTTTAGAATTTATATTACACTCTATAAAACTTGTACTTTGATATGGAGTTAACATGTTTTTATATGACACTGGAAAGTCATATATAATGCAAGTGCTACCGTTGATTAAGAAGAGGAAAGAGAAAGTGAGAAGCAAATGATCTGATGGCTAGAAATGAAAGTTGAAATGAAAGTTGAAATGAATAGTAAAATCCTCTCACAAACCATGTTTGCAAATTAATATATATATATATATATATATATATATATATATATATATATATAATGTGAGAGTATGTACTACACGAGTTCATTAAAAAAATTAATATATAAACTACATACATTAAGTATTTTTTAAAGTAGAATTTTGAAATAAATACAAACGAAATGATGAATAAGTAAGTAATTCATTCTATACTAATAAAAAATTTATTGACATATTTTGTAACATCCCGACTACCATGTATAAATTTGAATTGTTTATACTTATTTTGTCAGGGCAACTCGACGAGTTGGAGTCCCCAACTCGTCGAGTAGAGATCGAGGTGGCCGCATAAATTTTAGAGTCAATTCGACGAGTTGGAGCTGGGTGAGAAACCCTAATTTTCAGGGTTTGCACCCTATTTAAAGAACCTTAAGCCCTTTATTCTGCCTCCCTCACCACCTTACCACCCTAAGACAAACCCTAATCGAGCTGTGAGAGAGAGAGAGAGAGAGGGTAAGAGAGTGTGTTTTGGTGCATTCTTTGAAGGAACTTGAGGAGTAAAAGGCTTGTAACAAGGAGTCCTTGGATCCGACATCTACTCTGTTGTAGCAGCCAACTAGAGGTAAAAAGTCATCACCTTGATTACTTGGTTGTTAGATTTATTCACTAGAGAGTTTATGGACATTTTTAGCATCTTCTTGGGCCCTTAGTGGTTTTGAGCTTACCTTGAAGTTAATATTTCAGATTTGGACGTTATTAGGCCCTTTAGGACTAAAGACTTGAGCTTTATCGAGTTTTGGCCAACTTCCATGCCTTAAACCCTTTTTTGAGTTTTGTTTTGGCAAACTTACCCCTAAATGCCATGCATGGACGTAAAGCTTGCAACTTTACGTGGTATTTCAGCCTTAGAAGGCTATATCTAGAGTATGGGGCCTTAGTTCTGCTTAAAAGCGTCTGAATGAGTGTTTGAGCTGAAGGAACTCGATGAGTTGGTTAGAGTTTTCCCAATACCCTGGACGTTGTACGAACTCGACAAGTTGGTGAGACAACTCGGCGAGTTGAGTTGAATTTCTCGACTTTTCTGAGAACAGAAGGAACTCGACGAGTCGCATAGATGCACTCGACGAGTTGGGTCAACATGGATTGTTGACTTCCGTTGACTTTTAGGGTTGGTCAAGTTATGGATTTTAGAGACCGTGTAGGGGTAAAATGGTCTTTCACCCTTTCCGAGAAAAGGAGTTAGCTTAACATCTTGGAGTTGTTATTATAAATTGTTAATTAGAAATGATTATGATATATGTAGGTGGAGTCTAGACCTACCGTTGAGTACAAGACATACTTGTTCTACCTACGTGGTGTGTCCTCTCACTATACTTACCTAAGTGGTAATATTGTGACTGGAAGGTCCAACTCGAGCTGTGAGACTGGAGGGTCCTTATTGAGATGTAGCCATGAGAGGCTAATTATCTGTGTGTGGTATTTTGGGGAACTCACTAAGCTTTATGTTTACAGTATTGTGTGAAATGTGTTTCAAGTATATCTCAGGATCGCGGTAAGGTGTCGGTATGATTGTACACACCAACTAGTTGGTTGTGTGTTTGGAGGATTCTAGGATATTGTTAAACAATTAATGATTTGTGTTTGAGATAATTTACAAATGTTATTTTGAGAAATGTTAAACGGTGTTTTTATGTGAATTTAAAAATTAAAATTTTATTTGAAAATTTAGAGTGTTACAAGTTGGTAGGGGTGAGCGCGGTGCGGTTCAGTGCGGTTATTAGCTAAAACCTCACCACTAACCGCAAATGCGGTTAATCCATTTTTAAAAGCGCTTGGTGCAGTTATTTTTGCGGTGCGGTTGGACGGTTATTTTTGCGGTGCGGTTTTGTTTTTTCTGTGTTGCGGTTATTTTGTGTGGTTTTTAACCATAATTTAGAGGTCAAACGGTTTTAAGAGTTCAAACATATTACTTGTAATAATAAAAAAAACCATAATGTATAAGACAATTAACTTAAATCACAAACAATTAATATCTTAAAAACGTCAAATTAATAGTAATTAACAATAAAATTTTTAAAATTGTTTAATTTCACCATTTTTCAAAGTTAAACATAACAAAAAACCCATATTTTTTCTTCTAGTATTTTATTCATTTTTCATTCATGAAACTTGTCTTATTTTTTGTATTTAATATATTAACAATTAATAAAAAAAAGTTTTATATAATAAATGCGGTGTGGTGCGGTTTTTAAAAACTAATAACCGCATCGCACCACAAATTTGCGGTTTTTGAAAAACAGAAAACCTCACCATCGGTTTCTATTGCGGTTGTGGTTTATGCGGTTAATTTTAGTTGCGGTGCGGTTTTTGCTTACCCCTACAAGTTGGTATCAGAGCCTTGGTTTGATGGATTCGGATGTACCCTCGGGTATGTCTGGACTCAAACTGAGGATTTGAGAAAATTTTCTAAAAAGAAATGATTTTCTAAACGAGCAAAAGATTTCAAGAGGAACCAAGATGAAGCAATGTGTACAATCAGCCAGAGCCCGAACAGTGATTTCCCAAAATACCCTTACTTGTTTATATTATGAGATGAGATGCTTATGAGATACTAGAACTGCATGCTAGATGATAGGCTAGGTATATCAAGAATTTAGAGCTAGAGTTGCCTGATTCATGATGCCTTAGCCCAGGGGGTGTTATTGATTGTTATTATCTGTTATTTGTTTTGTGTGTGTGTTGGGTAGGGATACATGGAAGGAATCTTTTAGAGAGAGCTTTGAGTAATCTAGGAGAGATACCTAGATGTGCATTGAGGAATCTACTAAGAGAGTAATTTGATATCTATGAGGGATAGAGTACTTCTGAATTTGGATCCTAAGAGGAGGATTTAGGGCGACTATGAGTTGGTGTGGAAGGTAGTATTGGGCTCGTACTATTGAAAGCACCGAATCTGTATATGACCCAAGTAAGAACCTTAGGATACTAAGGAGCATGTAGGGGTGGGTAATTGAGTGTGCGCTTTAACTAGTCCCTATTGATTTTGTGTTGTGTTTCAGAGAGACTATGGTGATTACCCGCAACAACCCCGGGGGTGGTGGTACTAGTGACGAGGAGATCCGCAGGATCATTGCCGTGGAGGTGGCCGCAACTATCAGGAAGGCCATACCAGAGATGTTTGGGTCTATTAAGACCATACTGATTGAGACTTTTGATGAGCGATATGCTACTATCATAGAGGTTGCTGCTGCCGCAACCACTGTAACCCTGGCTGCTGTGAGGCTACAGGGGGGTGACTCGTTGTTGTTTCAGGAGTTCAACAACACGAAGCCACCAGAGTTTGATGGAACCTAGGACCCGATTGCTGCAATGAGATGGATCTCCGACATCGAGGGATGTTTCTATACGTGTTCATGGCTGGAGCATTTGAGAGTTCGGTTTGCACTAGACCAGCTTCGCTTAGGAGCGAAAGACTGGTGGAAGTTCGTGACGACTAATTTTACTCCTACAGAGCATGCTGTAGTGACTTGGGAGAGGTTTACCCAGTTGTTCAGAGTTGAGTAAGCTCCCCGGGTGGAGAGGGAACGTTTGGCGTAGGAGTTTTTGCCTCTTAAGCAGAAGACAAAAATAGTGACAGAGATTACGAGGATGTTTCATGAGAGGGCGTTGTTCTGCCCTGAGCATGTGTCTATGGATCAAGCACGTATGAGCTGGTATTTGAGTATTTTGAAGAAAGATATTTGGGAGTTCGTGGCGAACTCATCATATCAGACATTGGTTGAGTTATAGACCAATGCCATGAGGAGAGAGATTGAGCTGGAGATTCAAACCAAAGAGGAAGGAGAGCCTCAAGGGAGAGACCGGAGATCAGTGCGGTCGCAGCCGGCGATGAAGCGGCTTAAGCCCGCTGATACGAGAGCAGGAGGCCAGAAGGGCCGCACTTGTGGCAAGTGTGGCAACATCCATGAGGGATCTTTCCGAGCGGGGATTTGCTACAAATGTGGCAAAGAGGAGCATATGCCGAAGGACTGCCCCAAGGGATTTTCGGTTTGCTTTCATTGCAACTAGATTGGGCACCGGAAGGCCAAGTGTCCTTAGCTCACTAAGGGACTAGCCCAAGCTTCTGCTCCTTTTACTTTACGCGTTACTGATGACGGGCTAGGGAAGTCCAAGGCCGTAAGAGCTCGTGGGAAAGATTTTGATGTGCACGAAAGTACCCACTAATTTTAATATTTATAACCTAACAAACTTAACTAACTATGCACTTATAGGCAGTGTACCTAGTCAGATTACAATATAGCTTAGGTAAGTCGAGTGTCGATCACAGGGAACGGTGTTACTAATTAATCTACTTGCTATCTAATTAACCTAATTATTAACAAGTTTAGGAAGGGTTTTATCTGATTTTACAAGATCAGACGAACTTAACTCAAATTCAATCAATAAGTAAAAACACTCTTGTCTAGTTCGAATCCACTTTGTCCTTATGGCTAGCTAATAATTATGGATTATCAGGTTGGTTTTAATTATATTAGTAATTTAAGTCTAACTTTACCAATAATTAATTAATTCATGTAAAACTATGTATGGTCACACACAATTAAACACAGAACCAATTATGAATATAAATATGCTATGTAAGATTTATTATGTAAACGCAATTACAGTCATAATCTACGTTCTCTAGCACAACTAAATTTATTTGCTTTAATTACTAACTAAGATTGGTCAATCCTAGCTCTAACAATTTAATGTTCACTAAATCATTAGGTAAACAAGTTCATGCAGTTAATGGTTGATGTGCACAAAAGTACCCACTAATTTTAATATTTATAACCTAACAAACTTAGACTATCTATGCACTTATAGGCAGTGTACCTAGTCAGATTACAGTATAGCTTAGGTAAGTCAGGTGTCGATCACAGGGAACGGTGGATTAATTTAATATATTTGATTATAGGTTACAGGTTACACGAAAATAATAAAATGGTTTAATAAATTAATTAACAACTCTCGATAAACTAACAGGAAAGCAAATCTCTTCAGGTACTTTGGTTTAGATAAATTACACCTTAAAACATAGACAATTGCATACACAAATTCATTTATTCAATGTTCACCGATTCCTAAAATGATTAGATTCGCGTTTCACTATAACTAATCCTTTAGCAAACAAGTCAATTCAAACAGTGATCAGTTGATTAAACTAACATGCTTCCTAGTGTTCAGTTCGTATCAAGCAAGACTTGTAAATACAGTTAATCAATGTAAACATTTAATCAACCTCTTGTTGATGGTCATCAAACAAGGCTCACACATTAACTTACTTATTCTCAAGTTAATTCTAGTTTCACATTCGTTATTTCTAGTCTTATAATCTCGATGGTCATCAAAAATCATAAGAGACAAGCAAATCAAGCAGATGTTCAAGCAACTCAATTCACTTAACAATTAACAGAAAATAATCATCATTAACACATGAGGATCTTTAAACAAGCTTGGCAAGATAAATTAAACACAAATAAACTATTTAATATAGCAATTAGTCTAATAATCAAAGCTTCATTCAATCATAAACACAAAGTAAAAGGTTTTTACACCTAAATCAGAAACTAAATACAGAAAAGTACCACAATAGAATGCTAAACATGGTCACGTCAGCAAACCATATGATAATCAACATGTATCCGCTCTCCAATCCTTCCGATCTCCGCTTCCGTTAGCTTAACGGCCTTCCGGCCGCCTTCTAGACCCTCAAAACGGCTTAACAGAAGTTAATTGTCGACTAAATTAGGTTAGAAGTCGAATCCTCCCCCTGGTTAGCTAAAAATCGATATTTATAATCTTTGTGGCCGACCTAAGTACGCTGGGCGTACTTAGGATTACGCAACGCGTACTCAAGATAATCACACGATCAAGTATATCCGGTGCAAGCAGGTACGCGGGGCGTAACCTTAAGGTACGCGGGGCGTACTCGCTACCTCAGCACCCTTTTCTTTCTTTTAGCTTCTAAGCCCGGCTTCCGCTTTAGTTTTTTTCTTTTGTGGTTCATCGGCAACAAATAGCTGCAAAACATAATTCAAAGTATTATGAGTACTTTTTAGTTCTAAAATAGAATAAATAAGGCCAAAATATTAAGATAAAGTGTATAAAAATATATATGAAAATACACATATCAAAATACCCCACACTTAGCCTTTGCTTGCCCCCAAGCAAATTTACTTTTATTTTACCAATATCGCACTAAACAATCCTTTAAAAACTCAACCATTATGCCAAGACCTCAACGCGTACATTTGTGTCTAATATTTTCCTAAAGTACCCCCCCCCCCCATATTTTAAATACTCACAATCTTCATAAACACTCGCCCACTTTTTCCGAACAATGCTCATTTTATGCAACCCTCCGAATCCATCCGCAGAAAACCTCCTAACCTCAAGGTATTTTTAGTTGAGCAACCTAAGCATACATATTCTAGAAAATTACAACTTTTCGATACCACTATGGAGCTTTATTTGAATTCTTCATTTCTTTAGCATTTTGATCTTTGATTTCTTTGAATTCAACACCTTATTTGAATTGATTTCTGGTATCTTCAACTTTTTGAATTTCTTCAGAATTTTTGATCTTTTGATCTTTACTTTATTTGCTCAAAAATTCTTCAAACTTTTTTCGTAATTCTCTCTTTTTTTTTTTTTTCATGTAACTCACTTTTTTTTTTTCACTCAAAACCCTACTTTTTTTTTTTCACTCAAAACCCTACATGCTTAAGCAGAGGCGCTCAACCTCAACCTTTATTGGTTAATGATAATAATTTTCCTGGATACATTTCAAGTTTAGGCTGCTAAACATATTGCATCCCTCAAACCAAGCGGGGTTGTGTTTTTGTTCCATGATTTCACTAAAATAAGGGAGGCCACAAATGCACTATAACGTATATTGGCTCAACTAAACATTTGAGTTCTTATCGGATCATTTCATACAATATTAGCAAAATTTAAATTATCACTAGATTTTCTAAATTAAACTATTATTTCAAGTTTTAAAATTTTTTAAATTTTCCAAATTCTAGCAATTTCATTTTTTTCTCTTAATTTTAATTTACTTTTACCGATCCCCTACCCTACACTTATTTCATACAATGCCCTCATTGTATGCTAAAACAAATTAAGAACATAAAAAGGGAGAAAAAGGAACAGACTCCCCTGGATAGTTGTGGCGAGATCGAATGGGGCTGCTACAAGTTGCATCAAATATCGCCGAAAGACTGAAAACTGGAACTGCTGCCTCATGACGTGGGAAAGTGTCGACCACGTCGTCTCGTCAAGAATGACATCCTCTACTCGCGATGAAAAATCCCCCATAACATAGGAAAGTGTCAACCATGTCGTGGCAGCCGGGACGATACTTCTTCCTCGCGTCGAAATAAAACTCTATAGTATGGGAACTGCTCATCCATATCATAAGAGTCAAAACATCGTAACAATGCCAATCTTCAAAACGATCGCTCACGAAATAAATATGCACCCCACACTTATGACAAATCATGGGTCTCAACTATAATCTTCAACTCTCATACCGCTCTCTCTAGCAACAGTCGGACCTAGCTGCTGAACTTACTGCCAACTTCCTAAGGGCGAAAATTCTGCAGAAATCTAAACAACCAAAGAGCATCAACATGAAAAACAAACTAAATCAAAGTTTAATTACATACCAAATACTAAAAACTAAACTAAACTAAAAATAACACAAAACAAATAAAACAAAATAAAAAGGATCACTCGTCATCTCCATCATCATGTGGCTGTGTCCCAGAAGTACCGGCCCCATCAAATCGTGACTGGAATGGTGGTGGAAAGGGAACCGAATACTGAAACCCCTGATGGGCAAAGAATGCATTCAACGCATTCCCATACCACCGCTGTTGCATGTCCACATGTGCAACATACTCGCTAAGACGATCAATGCCCTGAGCCAGATAGCGCATATCAATCTCCCGCTCAGGTCCCTGCTGCGCTCCCCGTGGAGCAGGTCGACGCCGCTGGACCCGTCTCGGCTGTGGCTCGGCAGCACCCTCCTCATCTGCCTCATCATCTGCTCGAACCCTCAAAACACCATCACCACCCCGCTCTAATACGCGCATCGACTCCAATAGCTGAAGACTCATCGGCCTCATGTCGTGAAACACCATCGATCTCGTGATCTCACGTGTCATCAATTGGTATGATCGAGCTAACCGTGTGATAAAATGCCCTCCGCATATCGGGCTATCTCCCCGAAGTCCCCTGGCCCTCCGTCCCAAGTATGCAGCTAAAGCAACTGGAAGGTTCAGGTGCCTCCCTGGAGTAACTAGTGCCCATAGGAAATACAGGTCTGTCGAAGGCACTCTCTCACTATTCTTGTGATGCGTGAGAGACATAGAAATCAACTGGTGCAACATTCGGTATGTAGTGGACCGAATCATCCCCCCTCGAGCGGTAGATGGTGTATAAACTCCTCCCGTAATCTCGGCCCAAAATGTGTTCTCATTATAGTCCGCTGGCCGTTCCGTGAGACAGTCAGCAAGGAATGTCGGGAAGTGGACACTCCTCGTCTCGTCGGCTGTGTAAATACCCACCCGAGTAGCAAGCTCTATCACGCTGCATTCCCGGCTCACTCCTCCCAGTCTGAAAGCAAAGGCTGTCCTGTCATCGAGTGGCTTCCTAGGATCATAGGAAACTGTAGCGTAGAACTCCAGCAAAAACTCCCGATACACAGGCTCCTGGATCCTGAACAAACGCGCCCATCCCTGACATACAAACAATTCCACACCACTCGCGTCCGAGTGTGTGTATTGCAAAAATTCCTGGACCAATGCAGCAAGTCCAGTCCTGGTAGCCAATTCCCAATCAAATGAGGGTGCAATGTCAATCTCCTTTGTGAGAAGCAGGCTTAAGTTGGTGACATAACGCGCCCGGGTAGCATCGTTCAGCGTTTGCGGAAATTGTAAAAAGCGATGATCGGTCACATCCTCGGGAGGGTTGGTTCTTTGTGCCCTTCGAGCCATAATCTGCACATATTAACAAAAAAAACACAAAACCAACAAAATATGGCAGCATTAGTAGATTTTTAAACCAAAAAAAAAAAATATGGAGCTGGATAAGGCAATTACGCTGGGCGTACGTCCAGCGTACGTTGGGCGTACGTCCAGATGCACGAATCTGTGTTGGTTCCTTTTACTTGTGCAAAAATCATAACCCACATTCAAACAAATACAGCAGGGCATGCAAACTGTTAACATTTCGTGGTCCAAATGTAGTATGAACAAAAATCGGGACCTCCCTAACAATATGAATCATTCCCAGGAAACATGTATAGCGGTCAATAATCGAAGCCAGAGTCAAGAACTCGAAGTCACAGGGGTACGCTAGGCGTACGACCCCAAGCTCAAATCGATGGTGTGGGACGGAACTAAGACGAAATTAGGTTCGAGGGTTTAGTGTATTAACCGAAATCGGTCCATTCAAGCCCTAATCAACACATACAATTTCGAAATCGGCCCTAATTCGAGAAATATGTAAACCCTAGATTTCAAGCAAAAGCTAAATGCAGCTTATTTTATCGATTTAACCACAAATCAAAGCCCTTGAGTAATCGAAAATGTTTAGGAGCTCTTGGCCGTCACAGTGCGAGTTTGAGAGAAAATTGGGAAAAGAATAAAGAAGAAGTCAAAGGGTCAAAAGATATACCTGGTCGCTGATGTACGCGGGGCGTAAGACAAGGGTACGCGGGGCGTAACCCCATCCCCCTGAAATGTTCATTCGCGATTCGGGGCTCATTACGCATGGCGTAATATAACTTACGCGGGGCGTAGTTTAATTGAAAATTTCCTTTTTCTTTAATTTAACTTCCTTTTCTTTTTAATTATTTAATCTAGGGGACTTAAAACTTATTTATTTTTTTCCTTTTTAATTTCTTAAGCTAATGATGACTTCACGATGAGTGATAAAAAAAATTGAGATGTCATAATCACTTATCTTTGTCAAGATCAAACCACAATGGTTGATCAAAAACCTTTGCACGCAAGAATTGGTTTGCGAAAACACCCGCTTTCGGGACCCGCTAGAATATTTCCCTTGTTTTCCTTGCACCTTTAACTAAAAGCGGAACAAGAAGTGACCTAACTAGTCAAGAACAGCAAGAGCTCGGTCTTCCACTTAACCACCACAATACGCCTTGCTATACTACGCATCATGGATTGAGTTGGACAAATCAACAAAGTAGTAGGCTAAGCAGGTCAAGAATTCCCTAGTCGCTTTCATTCCCGAAACCCATGCCAAAAGTAAAGTCAAGCAATGTGTACAATCCCAAATTCCTGCAAAATAAAAACAAGAACCTTCCCGACAAGTGAAATGATATCATCGAAAATCAAACTAAAAATAAAAACTAAACAAAAACTAACTAAAAACAATTAACGAATAATCAAATACAATAAATTAATGACAAGCCGTTCCCCGGCAACGGCGCCAAAAACTTGATGTGCACAAAAGTACCCACTAATTTTAATATTTATAACCTAACAAACTTAGACTATCTATGCACTTATAGGCAGTGTACCTAGTCAGATTACAGTATAGCTTAGGTAAGTCGGGTGTCGATCACAGGGAACGGTGGATTAATTTAATATATTTGATTATAGGTTACAGGTTACACGAAAATAATAAAATGGTTTAATAAATTAATTAACAACTCTCGATAAACTAACAGGAAAGCAAATCTCTTCAGGTACTTTGGTTTAGATAAATTACACCTTAAAACATAGACAATTGCATACACAAATTCATTTATTCAATGTTCACCGATTCCTAAAATGATTAGATTCGCGTTTCACTATAACTAATCCTTTAGCAAACAAGTCAATTCAAACAGTGATCAGTTGATTAAACTAACATGCTTCCTAGTGTTCAGTTCGTATCAAGCAAGACTTGTAAATACAGTTAATCAATGTAAACATTTAATCAACCTCTTGTTGATGGTCATCAAACAAGGCTCACACATTAACTTACTTATTCTCAAGTTAATTCTAGTTTCACATTCGTTATTTCTAGTCTTATAATCTCGATGGTCATCAAAAATCATAAGAGACAAGCAAATCAAGCAGATGTTCAAGCAACTCAATTCACTTAACAATTAACAGAAAATAATCATCATTAACACATGAGGATCTTTAAACAAGCTTGGCAAGATAAATTAAACACAAATAAACTATTTAATATAGCAATTAGTCTAATAATCAAAGCTTCATTCAATCATAAACACAAAGTAAAAGGTTTTTACACCTAAATCAGAAACTAAATACAGAAAAGTACCACAATAGAATGCTAAACATGGTCACGTCAGCAAACCATATGATAATCAACATGTATCCGCTCTCCAATCCTTCCGATCTCCGCTTCCGTTAGCTTAACGGCCTTCCGGCCGCCTTCTAGACCCTCAAAACGGCTTAACAGAAGTTAATTGTCGACTAAATTAGGTTAGAAGTCGAATCCTCCCCCTGGTTAGCTAAAAATCGATATTTATAATCTTTGTGGCCGACCTAAGTACGCTGGGCGTACTTAGGATTACGCAACGCGTACTCAAGATAATCACGCGATCAAGTATATCCGGTGCAAGCAGGTACGCGGGGCGTAACCTTAAGGTACGCGGGGCGTACTCGCTACCTCAGCACCCTTTTCTTTCTTTTAGCTTCTAAGCCCGGCTTCCGCTTTAGTTTTTTTCTTTTGTGGTTCATCGGCAACAAATAGCTGCAAAACATAATTCAAAGTATTATGAGTACTTTTTAGTTCTAAAATAGAATAAATAAGGCCAAAATATTAAGATAAAGTGTATAAAAATATATATATGAAAATACACATATCAATGGTCACTAAGCTACACATAACATGAAGTTAAGCAACTAAAGAAACAAACACAAACATGCTAGGTAACTATAAATCAAACACGAGCAATTTACCAACTAAATAAATCCATATAAAATTAAGCTATTCATAAGTTGGAAGCTTCATCTAGCTAAACAAGAGTAGCTAGATTCAGCTGCTCATAATAGCAACTAACACATTAACACAAATCAAAGTATAATGAAACATGTTCCTAGGTAACAAATAAGTAAACTAAAGTATGGACCTTCACTCTTTTGGTGTTGAAACCCTTTTTCCAGGATCTTTCTTCTGCTAAAAATCGCCTTCTGGAACCCCTTTCTCTGGCCAAAAAGTCCTTCCTCGTCATGACCAAGAGTATATATATATATATATATATATATATATATATATATATATATATATATATATATATAAACTTAAAAATCCCGCGCCACGTCGTGGCTATCTCTGCCACGACGTGACTTCCAAGCAATCTGTATCGGGCGAGGAATCCTTCTTCACGTGATCTTTATCTTCTAGAATACTCATGACACGACGTGATTATCCATGCCATGTCATGAGTTTAGCAATTTCCGTGTATTTCTTCATCTCTTGAGTTTCAAGTCTCCAATGTTCTATATATTGTCGCTTTTGGTCCCACTCTTCGAAAATACTTCTAATTGACTGCAAATAACAATTTAAAGTCATAAGTATCATTATTCTAAACATATTATCAACTTATTAATAAAAATGTACCTAAATATTGCCTAAAAATAGGTATAAATATTGCAATATTAGCTTTCCAGCTGACTACGGAGGAAGTCTGTACAGCACCTGACGTTGTTGTTGGTACGTATCTCTTTATTTTAGTTATTTTGAGATTGTTATGCTTATAATGTGTTTCATATAGGTACTTTTCTTGTGAATTATGTGCCTTCCTTGGTGCTATTTGACTCGGGTTCAAGTCGATCTTTCGTGTCTTTATCGTTTAGTCGTCACATTAGTGTTAGACGCGAGGCATTGAGTCGACCACTGAGGATTTCTATAACCGATGAGCATGCGGTTTTTTCCACTGATGTGTTTTTAGAGATTTTCGGTGTTGAGTTTCCGATAGATCTCGTGCCAATAGCGATGGGAGATGTTTGTGTCATAGTGGGCATGAATTGGTTGAGCCAGTTTGGAGCAACGATTGATTGCGAGCGTCAGATGGTGATGATACGAGACCCTAGTGGGGGATTGCTTACGGTCTATGGCGAGGGACTAGATTGGGATCAGATTTCTGCTCTACCGCTAGGGCAAGACAGAGTTACAACAGGGATGCATGGGCTTTTTAGCATATGTGATGGATACACGGGATGTTACAGTAGCGGTTCTTCACCGTCATCTTATTGAATTCCTAATAATCTATGCACATACGATGAGATCCATCCTTCTTCTTCACGAATAGAATTGGTGCCCCAGGGTGAACTTATCGGTCTGATAAACTGCTTGCCCAACAGATCATGAAGCTGACAGGATAACACCTGCATATTTGGCGATGCGAGGTTATACGATGCCTTTGCAATCAGTGCCCTATCGGATATCAGATTGATCCTGAGCTCCACCTGCCTCATGGGAGGTACACCAGGTAAATCCTTCGGAAACACATCTGGAAACTCTATAACTAATGCCACATATGAAACTGAAACCCTTCTCTTATCCCAAGTATCGAACACATAAGTGAGATAACCTAAACACCCATGCTGAAGATACTGTCGAGCCCTAGCAGCTGAGCAAAAAGTCAAACCAACCCTGGTACACTCACCGTAAATAGTCAGTTCTCCCCCATTTAGGGTTAGAACTACCACCATATATTGTTGGTTTTAGAGCATTCTAACACTCCTAAGTGTACATGCAACCCTAAATACCTTGGATCTATGTTTTCTCTATTATACATGCAAATATGAATATTCCAATGTATTATCCTAACTAGCATACAAAACATTTATTCATGAGGAATAATACAAGTTAGAAGACATACCTTTTGGTGTAGCTTGATCTAATGGAGCTTAAGAGCCTAGTGTCTTAAGTGTGACACCTCAAATGGTTCACACAACATCAAATACACTTAGAATAACTTGAGAGAAATGAGACACTTCATGAAATCGGCTAGCCCTCACCATTCATACATAGTGGCCGATTTTTGGGAAGAATAAGATGCTTATATAGTGTGTCACAGTTAGGGTTACACCATGTAAACCCTAATTGTCATGGCCTTTCATTTCCTTGATCCATGGGTACAAAAACACCATGGAGATCCATGGAGTATCCTATGGGTTTTAGCCCAACTTGATAAACCATGTAGTATTAGCCCACTATACAAGCATGGATGATTTACACAATCAACCCATATATTTAATTAGTCTCCTTCTGATCACTTAATTAATTCTTGATCAATACTAATTAAATAATCTTATTAATATATTTGAACTTATAATATATTAATAAACCGTAAGTGTTATTTCTCTCATTTTAGTCTATCCAAATGCATGATGTCATGCAATCCAAATGGACCATGCCAATCAGGTCAAGTACATACCAAATATAGTTATGGACTTAGACACTAATCCAATAGTCTCCCACTTGGATAAGTCTAAAACTATTATTGCGTATGACTTCAAAACCTGACTAGATCGTAGCTCTTAAAAGCTTGTTTTCGAACTCTGAACAAATCAATGACGCGTCCATTAGATAAGGGATCATATATTCCTCCATTCTAGATATCATATGGACTGAGACATGGATTATAATCATTCTCTCTTTCCATTTGTTGTTTCCTGATTTTCGATTTATGAGAACCGACTAATTGAACAAATCAAATTAGTCCTGGCTTGGCCAAGCACTTCGGGGTGTCATCACTAAATCATCGAGGGGCCCACATATATCGCTTTTATCCCTTTAAGGGTAAAAGGAATGGATAAGCTTTGACTTATATGCTTGTTCTACTACTTGTTGAATCATACACAAAGGCACATTTTATAACACCGAGTTACCAAATGCGTTTTCGTGCAATCAATGTATAACCAACTCATAGGCAACAAGTCATATCTCTGGGTTTGAAGAATATAAGATATTATCGTCTCATGATCACTCGTGATAAAATCCATGAAGTGATTCCAATGAGCGTGGGTTAAATCCAATACTCAGAACTTATGAGTACTCTTGAATGTTGTAGCACCACTTGCTATGTCCCATACCTTGGACATCCACAATCCAGCTTCATGACAGTCTTGATTCATATCTACTTCCAACATATGACCGACTGTGGATAGTTTGAATAACTTAGTCATTCAGGAAGAATGACCTAGTTATTCTGGAAGTCAAAACATGCAAAGTGAAACACAAGAATAATTGAATCCAATATGGTCTCAAAACGTATGAATATAAATAAAACACATTTTATTTATCACCATATTGATTACACATTATTTATTGCATACTGTTTTAAACTATCAACTTTATACTTGAATTAAAACAATAGTTGTCCCATGCTCCAAGCATGTACACTATGTTTTCTAAACATTGGTCATGCCATACACCAAGTATGCACACTATGTTTGTCTAAACATTAGTTATGACATACACCAAGTATGCATACTAAGTTTGTCTATGATCTTTACTTTGTAAAATAGATTGATTGAACATAATTCCAATGGTTCTCATTTCACAGTCCCAAATCCTTACCGCAAATGCAAGAATCTTAAATTCATTCCATTTACCGAAATATTGTTAGATTTTAAATTTATATGCATTGATCCTCTTGTAATAATTATGCACAAAGTCACAAAGACTTGTCAACAGACATTACAAAGTATTCCAATGGAGATCAACTCCATGGAAACATCCTTCTTGCATTAAGTTTTTCTAATCTTACACAAATTGAATAACTTCCACCTATGGAAACATTTCCATATTCTCATTTTGACTATTACTTCTGAACAATAGTTACCTCTTTTCAGAATATGTCAATATGGTCCTTCCAAAATTAACATTTTACTTCCAACTGTCCCTGGGCAACCAATCTTTGGTAAACCTTAGATTGTCCTCGACAATTGCTTAATCAAATTAGTTATATCTAGTTCTAGTACTTTTTCCCTCTTAATTCTCCAGGCATTTGGAAAAATTTAGAACAGATGAATATTATAGCACAAGCAATCGACCCTATATCTGAAGCATATGGGGCACGATTCATGATGTCTCACATAAAGACATGATACTAGACCAGTCTTTTGCTACAATATTTTTATTTCTATTTGCCAAGTTCTCATAATTCAAATTATGAAAAAGGGATGTCGTAATCATAATCGAATTTTAGAACGCAAATAATAGACCCATATATAGAATTTTCTTATGTGAAGTCATTCCAACATAAAATTCATATATATATATATATATATATATATATATATATATATATATATATATATATATCATTGACTAAAGATGATTAAAACCTCAATCTAAGTATTTAGAATTGAAATGAAGTATAATTTCCTCTCCCTTAATTATAGCAAAACAACTTTTCGACCCCTGCAACTTCACGAATTGAAATTTTTGTTTTCTATAATTAACATTGCTATCTTGCAATACTAATAATAATTATCATGATCCCACTAACATGATGATTATTAGCATAACACTTATGCTCCCACTAGCTTTGACATATACTCAGAAATCAGCTGAACTTCTAGAAATCAATACTTTATTGACTTTCTTACCAAAGTTCAGATTTCTGATACAAGATGTTTTGATAAGACTTTATCAAAATCACACACATTTCCTTAGATAGCTCACATGTGTGTCTAACTACTTTTTAGAACTATGAAACGGATGTCGTAATCATAGTCTTAATTGTTTAGATCCTTTCCATTTCTCACAAGTCCATTTTAGTGTTCCGGTTAACGACACACGCTCCACTAACGACTTTGAGAATGCAAATATCACATTTTTTATCTACATAAAAACTACTTAGTGAAAGCATTTCCTCACCATCATTTTCATGAATCAGAGAGAAACCTTATGACACTTAGATTGTATGGTGTATGCGTTCCTTTCCATGTGAATTTTGTCAAAACCATAATCACAAGACAAGGTTAGTGACAATTCCAAATTCATATGGACTGAACTTGTGCAATCTTAACTTCTTGCCACCTGGCAGCACAAGGGCCTACCATTGCTTCCAAGTTGTTATGCAACAATTGAGAACTCTCAGAACTCATATGCAAAAATAACTTTAACTAGAATAGGCACAAAAATAGGAATATGTCAACACGATAGGTTATAAACCTCAAGTTGTAAGCTAGTAAGACACTACAGGTTTTATTCTTGATTAGTTCTTGAGACTTTCAAGACCTTTAAGACTCCCACTGTCCTCTTGACATATAAGACTCCCTTGCCAAATATTCAAGAGATAGTGCGGATTCTTTATCAAGACAAACACTACACACAATTGGCCTAAGTTAGTCTCTGTTTTATCCAAAACATCACAACTTACCAATTTCAAATGTACAAGAGTAGAAAACATTTTACTCTTACATTTGACAAGTGTTAGAAACCTTCTTTAAGATATGTCACTCAAGTTACAATCTTTGAGTATGACTCTAAGAATTGTTTTTTTTTTTGGAACGAAGTATGACTCATCTTCTTGATTTAACCATTCCAACAATTCATGTTTCATCTTCCCATCCATAAGAATGCACTAAGATGTCCTTAGAGGATTAATTGTGATATGGTTTCATAATCATTAGGATAATCATAAAACATGATACTAAAGTACTCTCCTATCTTTTCAGATTTGAGAAACTTTTATCTGTCTGCCTAAGTTGATTCTTCTCATTCGTTCTGCGATACATCGAAACTTTCCAATGTTTCAGAATTATACTTTAAACTTGTAAGTATAACCATATTTACTAAGCTTTTAGTAAATCATGACGAATAGTCTTATCGATCTTTTGCGGTGGACTTGACCAATGCACAAGAATGTGTACTCGATCCCTTTAGTCCTTCACTTGACTCACTTAAAAATGTGAACAATGAATTAATATTAACTTTCCAAAGATGAAAATTCTCATTCATCATACAACTTGCATGATTCCAAGTTTCTATCCATCTGAAACTTGGGTGATGAGAATCTTTCCTTGTTTGTTAAATTTAGACACTGCCACAAATGAAAGAATCAAATTCGTATTTCCACTCTTGCTATTAATGGAATCATATAAACAACAATTTTCCACAAATGTCATTGCAAGGATATTTTAAAATAAATAAAATTAAAAAACCTTTTTTTTATTTTAAAACTTTGCGGAAAAACTTATCCTTATAGTGCATATGCAAATGAAAAACTTGTTGTTAATTATTCCTAAGCAATATATCATAACTCCTAAGCAACAACTCAAAATTCTGATCACCGAACCATGCGATCAAAATCCATCTTTGCGATCAGAATCAGCATATACTTCCTTTAAGCTTCCTCTCTTTTCTTTGATTCTTAAAACATCAACATGTGACCCATTCACATTATGTAATACGAATATCCAAATAGAAACTTAATAGAGTTAGACAGTGGACTTTACCTAAAGTAAAGTCAAACTTTTTGACTTGACCTTTTCTTAGATCTTTCAGGTAGTTAGGGCTACTTCGTAACCAATGTCCTTTCCTTTGGTAATAGAAACATATGGACCCTCTGGGAATGGTATACGGGAAAATCTCAGACTTAGGTCCTGTTTGATATGCATCTGACCGAGTCAGGTCAGACATTTTTTGCTGACTCGGCCAGATAAAGATGTTTGATAAACTGAATTTGGGCGTCTGACTCGGAAAGCTTAATCTAATCGGGTAAGATGGAAAAATCGACTGACTGAGAAAGGATGAAGAAAGGGATGAGGGTTTCCAATTGTACCTTAAGGAAAAAATCAGTGACTCCATCGTTTCTTCTCCTACTTCAGCACCGATTTTCTTCTCCCGTAACAAGCAATCGTCGACGATCCTCTTCTCATCTGTTCCGATTTTTTGAAGTCTCCTTCCCCTTCTTATCAGTTATGCTTCTTCCTTTTTTCCTCTTCTCACCAGGTCCGATTTTTTGATAATATATAGGTTTTGATTTATGGTTTTTCTGTTGAACATGTATGGTTCTTCATTGAATTCTGAAAAATTCTCAAAGAATTTAGGCCCTGTGCTTAATTTCATCATATTTCTTTTGTTTTAGACCTGTGCTCAATTTCAAGGAGGGAGAGAAACCTGCGATATTTGTTGATTTTTATTTTCTTGATTTATAGTTGCAATTTGTATTAAATAACATAGAAAACATGTTAGTAAGGGATGATCGATTGCAACCTGCTGGTAAGTCCAATTGCATATTCCGTTTTATAAATCCATGTTTAATTGGAAAAAATTTATTGTTGAAAAACTTTTAAGCTTTTGGAGCTCTTGATGCATGTTATATGTTTGATAAAATGTGTGAACTAATATTTAGACTTTATCAACCTGAATGTCCTCCAAGGGTACCACTGCTAAGGTGTCCACCAGGCACTTTCGCAGCTGAGAAACATGGAAAGTGTTGTGTATCTGACTGAGTTCGGCTGGCAAATCCAGCCTATACGCCACCTTGCCCACCCGGGCTATAACCCTGAACGATCCAATGTACCTGGGGATCAACTTGCCCCGTTTCCTGAATCGGATAATGCCTTTCCATGGCAAAACCTTTAGGAGAACCATATCCCCGACCTGGAACTCCAGGTCTGATCGGCGCTTATCGGCATAGCTTTTCTGCCGACTCTGAGCAGTCTGAAGCCTGCTCCGGACCTGTTGAATCTTCTCTGTCATCTTGAGCACTACCTCGGTGCTCCCCATTACCCTATGGCCAACCTCACCCCAACATATCGGGGTCCTAGACTTCCTCCCATAAAGCATCTCAAAGGGAGGACGATCAATGCTCGCGTGATAACTATTGTTATAGGAGAACTCTGCCAATGGAAGGTAGGTATCCCAACTACCTCCGAAGTCTAATATGTATGCTCGCAGCATATCCTCGAGGGTCTGGATGGTTCACTCGCTCTAACCATCCGTCTGCGGGTGAAAGGCAGTGTTAAAATGCAGACGAGTACCCAACTCATCATGAAACTTCCTCCAAAACCTGGAAGTGAACCGCACATCCCTATCTGAAATCACAGAAACTAGCACACAGTGCCATGCCACCACCTCCCGGATATAGATGTCGGCCAACTTCTCGATCGAGATGCTCTCCTGAATCGAGATAAAATAGGCGCTCTTGGTCAATCGATCGACGATGATCCAGATCGAATCCACTCCCCGCGCGGTCGTGGGAAGCTTACTGATAAAATCCATCATGATGTCTTCCCATTTCCACAGCGGAATATCCAACGGTTGCATCTTGTTGTAAGGTCTCTGATGCTCAGCCTTGACCTTCCTGCAAGTCAAGCACCGCTCCGTGAACCATGCCACGTCCCGCTTCATGCAGGGCCACCAATAGTCCAGACGAAGATCCCTATACATCTTCGTCGCCCCGGGATGAATGGAGAACCGAGATTTGTGTGCCTCCTCCATCAGATGCTGGCACACACCCCCGTGGTATGGCACCCACACCCTACGGTGTAGTGTCAGTAATCCTCGGTTGTCATAGTCGAAGGAGGAAACCTACCCCACGATCCGCTCGCTCTTCCGATGTTCCTCCTTCATGGCCTCCTGTTGGGCCTCCTGAATCCGCTCCAACGGCGGAGTCACCACTGTCATCCTCAGCGCTACCTTGCGGCTGAGCGCATCGGCCACCACATTGGCTTTACCCGGGTGATAAAGGATCTCGCAATCGTAATCCTTTACCACGTCCATCCATCGACGCTGCCTCATGTTTAGATTCGGCTGATCCATGAGGTACCTCAAAATCTTATGGTCCGTGTAGATGGTACAACGAACCCCATAGAGGTAATGACGCCAAATCTTGAGGGCGAATACAACAGCCCCCAACTCCAAGTCATGCGTCGGGTAGTTCGCCTCGTGAGGCTTCATTTGCCTCGACGCGTAGGCGATGACATGCCCTCTCTGCATCAATACTGCGCCCAAACCTGAGATGGACGCATCGCAGTACACAACAAAATCCTCCATGCCCTCTAGTAGGGCTAAGATTGGCGCCTCGCACAATCTCTGTCTCAGTGTCTTGAACGCAGCCTGTTGCTCAGGCCCCCAACGAAAGGCCATGGCATTCCTTGTTAGCCTGGTTAGGGGTACGACTATCTTGGAGAAATCTTGGATGAATCTCCGATAGTAGCCGGCTAATCCTAGGAAACTCCGAATCTCGGATGGAGACTTCGGAACCTCCCATCTCATCACGGCCTCCACCTTGGCCGGGTCCACTGAGATCCCGTTCTAGTTGACGAGATGCCCAAGGAACTGCACCTCGCGCAACCAGAACTCACACTTGGAGAACTTAGCATACAAGTTCTCCCTCCTCAAAGTCTCCAGAACCTCTCGCATGTGCTCCCCGTTCTCCTCCTACGTCTTGGAGTAAACAAATATATCATCAATAAACACTATCACAGACCAGTATAACATCGGTCTACACACGCGGTTCATGAGGTCCATGAACGCGGCAGGAGCATTGGTGAGCCCGAAGGGCATCACCACAAACTCCTAGTGACCATAGCGCGTCCGAAACACAGTTTTCTGTACATCCTCCTCTCTGACCCTCATCTGATGATATCCTGAATGCAGATCAATCTTGGAGAACCAAGATGCTCCCTGCAGCTGATCAAAGAGGCCATCAATCCTCGGGAGTGGGTAACGATTCTTCACCGTTACCTTGTTTAGCTCCCGGTAATCTATACACATCCGATGCGACCCATCCTTCTTCCTGACAAACAGAATCGGGGCTCCCCAGGGAGAGCTACTCGGTCTAATGAATCCCTTGTCTAACAGCTCCTGCAGCTGTGTAGACACAGGGCCAGCCCTAGGGGGTGGGCAAGCTGGGCGACCGCCCCGGGCCTCGCCAAATGTCAGGGCCCCTACGAATAATGATCATTATATATGTATATATAGTTTTTAGTTGAGATAAAAATAATAATGCCGAAAAAATAAAACAAAACTACTTGTAGTTGATTTGGATGAAGCATGTCAGCGATTGTACTCGACGTCTAGTGTTCGAACCTTTATTATAGCTACAATTCATTTTTTTTTCTTTTATGGCCTACGGACCAATGATTTGCATGTATTCTATTAGCTAAGGGGCAACAATTACCATCTCTTAGTTTTTTCCTTCTTTTGTATTAGTATTATTGTTATTAGTTGTAGGGCCCAACGATTTGCATGTAATCTATTGGCTAAGGGGCAGGAATTACCATCTCTTAGTTTTTCCTTCTTTTGTATTAGTATTATTGTTATTAGTTGTAGGGCCCAACGATTTGCATGTATTCTATTGGCTAAGGGGCAGCAATTACCATCTCTTAGTTTTTTCCTTCTTTTGTATTAGTATTATTGTTATTAGTTAAAATACCTTAATATTAGTTTTTTGTTATTAGCACTGCTTTATATCTAAGCTTTATGTAACAAAATATTTTTGTTAATTTGAATTCTAGAGTTCAATCAAATATGATTAAAAACTTTTTTATTGAAAATTTATAAGTATGTAATTTTTTTTACTGAAAATTTATAAGTAGTGTACATGTTTTATGTATATCTTTTAGTGATTGTCATTACAAACTTTATTTATTAATTGTACTAATTGTAGACCTCGAAACGAAGTTCACAACACTAAAGTAAGTATTATTGCATAAGGAGTGTTATTGAATTAATTTTTAATTTATCAAAATTTTACGAGGTGTCGTATTTCATTCACAAAAAAAATCAATATGAGGGCCTCGTTTTTTTGTTTTGCCCCGGGCCTCAAATTGACTTGGACCGGTCCTGTGTAGACAACTCCTGCATCTCAGGAGGAGCCAACCGATACGGTGCCTTGGCTATCGGAGCCGCACCAGGGACTAGGTCGATCCTGAACTCCACCTGCCTCTCTGGAGGTATCTCTGGCAACTCCTTGAGGAATACATCCGTAAACTCTCGCACTACAGGCACATCGCCCACTGTCACCTTACCCGCCTCCCGGGTGTCCATAACATAAGCGACATATCCTTCGCAACCCTGCTGAAGGTAACGCCTAGCTCTCGCTGTTGAACATACCGCCGGTCCTTGTTGTGGCCTCTCGCCCTGAACTACCAACTCTCCCCCACTCGGGGTCTTGATCCGAACCAGCTGTTGTGCGCAATCTATCACTGCCCCATTGGGGCTCAACCAATCCATGCCTATAATCACCTTGTTCCCTCTCAACGGAATAGGAACCAGGTCCACCAGATAACGCTCCTCAAATAATCTCAGCACACAGCCTCGAAATACCGTCGATGCTCGCACCGATCGGTCATCTGCAATCTCTACCTCTAAAGGGCAATCCAACATGCCCAGAGACTCATGAAACTTCTTGCTAAGCGCAAGGGAGACAAATGATCGGGTAGCCCCCGAATCAAATAGTACCTGAACTGGGATACCGTTCACATGGAACGATCCTAAACAGAGCACATACATAACATATCAAAATCACAGCAGTGCATCATAAAGCATAAAGATAGGAAATCATACCCATCACCATATTGGGTGCAACGTGTGCCTCCTCGGTAGCCAACTGGAAAGTCCGGCTCCTCACCACTGGAGCCTCCGCCTTGCCTTGCCGGCTATCAGTGATCTGCAGGGTTGCTGGAGTTGGCGCCTTCACTGGCGCTAATGCTGCTGTCAACTGGGGGCAGTTGGCCTTCTTGTGGCCCTTCTGGTTGCGGTGGAAACATAGCAACTCAGAAGTCTGAATAACCGGTGCAGGGGTAGTACAATCCCTGCTGAAATGCTCCGTCTTGCCGCACTTATAGCAGCCTGGCGCTCCCAATCTACACGCCCCCTCATGTGGCCTGCCTCATTTCCTGCAGCGGCCCGATCCTGACTGGCCTTTCAGCCTACCATCTGATCCCTTGGGCTTCTTCCCTGAAGCCCCAGTTGTCTAACCCTCCTCTATCTTTCTTTTCCTGACATGCTCTAGATCAATCTCCCTCTCCCTTTCCCTGGCAATCATGGAGTCTA
Organism: Lactuca sativa; assembly: GCF_002870075.4. Taxonomy (NCBI): domain Eukaryota; kingdom Viridiplantae; phylum Streptophyta; class Magnoliopsida; order Asterales; family Asteraceae; genus Lactuca; species Lactuca sativa. The sequence continues at coordinate 99,399,415 of NC_056623.2, read as the reverse complement.
GGGTAGGGCACGCTGAAAAACTAACATGCTCCCGAATGTCGGCCCGTAGCATGTCGTGGTAGCGGGTCCTCCTTATATCCTCATCTCCCGCATACTGGGGCACCAACAATGCCCTCTCCTGGAACTTGGCGATGATCTCCGCCACAGTCTCCGTAGTCTGCCTCACGTCCAAAAACTCTCTGGTCAAATGTTGAAGCTCTACAGCTGGCGCAAACTCTGCTCGGAATCGGATCACAAAATTTGACCATGTCATAGCCTCAACAGCCGAGGCTCCCAAAGATTCACCAACCGACTCCCACCAATCCCTGGCCCGGTCCCTCAAACACCCTGCTGCAAATCGTACCTTCGACCCCTCGGGGTAGAAGCTGGTCAGCTGCGCGGACTCAATGTCCGCAATCCATCGTCTGGCAGCAATGGGGTCCTTCGCCCTGTGGAAATCTGGTGCACCACTACCCATGAAGTCCTTAAAGGACAGTGTGCGAGATCCTGACTGGCCAGACGCCATATCACTCCTGAACGCCCTGAGGCGATCCTCCATCAGCTCGACTATCCCTTCCTTGATCGACCCGAAGATGATGGGGGTCGACTCAAGGATGCCCCTGGTGATCTCTGAAGCGATGAACTCGCGTAGCCTCTCATCTGCTGGCTCAGAACCTGATCCCTCTCCTGAACTGTCAACTACTGGCCTCTGACGTAGTACCACCATTCTGCAAAACATAATACCAACCGTTAGTGATACCGATACATCCCGAGGGATCACTGATGGGTTTTAGCCATAAGAACTTTCCTATGTGCGCATGCAAAACCCTAATGCTCGGATCTAGGCTTTCTAATAAACATGCTTTGAATCCAAGACTTCTAATTACTAATTAGGTTAAACAACAACATTGAAATAGATCTAGAACCATAACTTTGAGTTCCTTGTTGATCTTGAGGTCTTGGAGCTTCTAGAGTCACAAATGTCACTCCTCTGATGGCTTACAAACACCAATAGCAAGGAGGATGATTTAGGAGAGAGGAGAGGGGAGGAATTTCGACCAGAGGTTCCTTACTTTAGGTTAGATATCGAATTCCCATGTCATAGGGTCTTTTTATACTTGTAGACTCCTTAAGGGTTACAACCTAAACCCTAATTGGATAATCTTCTCTTAAGGCTATCCAAATCCTTCTTAGATAACTCATAAGGACGATTTTAGCTATCCCTAAGCTCTTAGAATCCGTCCACTATATATCTATAAGGATTTATAGTCTAAAGCTTAACTATCAACCAATTGACAGTTTATACCCCTTTATTTAATTAACTTCTTTAAGTCACCAAATTAATTCTAATTAATTCTATGACTTATATTAATCAAATAACAATATATTATTCATTATATTATTCCCATAATATATTAATAATATTTACTCTCTCTTATTAAATCATCCTATCAAGTTGCTATGGTGAAGGCAACCCAAAAGGACCATGCACAACCGGATATAGTTACAGCCTTAGACACTATTCCAACAGTCTCCCACTTGGATAAGTCTAGTAACTATACAAGTACAATTCGGTTTGCAATCGTAGCTCTCAAAGACGCTGTCAAACTCTGATCTAATCATCTTGTCCTTTAGATAAGGGATCGTACAGTCCTCTGTTAGATATCATGCTGACAATCCTATGGAATGGTTAGTCAAGCATTTAGGTTTCTCGATCTCTGATTTATTTGACATAGAACTTAATCGAACACATCAATTCAGTTCTGACCGGGCCCGGCACATAAGTCAAATCAAATCATCGAGCGGCCGAGATATCGCTTTTACCTTCTTAGATAAAAGTTACAGATAAACTTCGACTTATATGCATTTACTTATTCATTAACCAACTATACACAACAATGCGTTTTATAACACCGATTTACTGATGCGTTTTCGCATTATCAATGTACAACCAATTAACAAATAACAAACCATATATCTAGGTTTTAAGACTATATGATATTATCGTCTTGCGATCACCCTTTTATATCTTATTCCATAAGGTGATTCCAGCAAGCGCGGGTTTGTTCCAATGCTCAAAACTAGTTCATAAGCACTCATGAATGTTGCAGCAACCCTTTGCTATGTCTATTAGACATTCTACACATCAATTCATGACAATCTTCATTCATATCTACTTCCAACATATGAACGATTGTGGACAATTTGAACAATTCTATTATTCTTAATAATTTCAATTATTCTGGAAGTCAAAACATGCAAAGAGAAACAATAGTTAAACGATTAACATAAGATAGTAACATTACTTATAAATAAAACTCCTTTATTTAATCATCAAATGTTAATTACATTTATCTATTATACGTTTCTAATACTATCTAATCTATGCTAATATCATTCTTCAGCCCAATGCTCCTAGCATGCTGCAAGTGCTTAACCCTACTCAGTCCCTTCGTAAGCGGATCTGCTGGGTTATCTTCTGATGATATCCTCTTCACTACGAGTTGTCCTTCTTCTACACGATGTTTGATGAAGTGATATTTTCTGTCGATATGTCTTGATCTACCATGATCCCTCGGTTCCTTGGTTAAGGCAACCGCACCTTCGTTATCACAGAAAATCTCCATGGGCTCCTTTATGGCAGGTACGACTCCAAGATCACCGATGAAGTTCTTTAGCCATATCGCCTCCTTCGACGCTTCGCTCGCTGCAATGTACTCTGATTCGCATGTTGAATCAGCTACGGTTTCTTGCTTGGAACTCTTCCATGTCACTGCTCCTCCATTTAGGGTAAAAACCCAGCCCGACTGCGAACGGTAGTTGTCCCTGTCGGTCTGAAAGCTGGCGTCACTATACCCTTGCACCTTCAAGTCATCACTCCCTCCGAGGACTAAGAACCATTCCTTTGTCTTCCGAAGGTACTTAAGGATATTCTTCACCGCAATCCAATGTGCTTTGCCAGCATTCCCTTGATATCTGCTAACCATGCTCAAAGCGAAGGCTACATCAGGGCGAGTACAAGTCATAGCGTACATGATTGAGCCAACTGCGGAAGCGTATGGTACTCGGCTCATTTCTGCTATCTCAGCTTCGGTACTCGGACTTTGAGTCTTACTCAACTTGGCATTACTTTGTATTGGTAATTCTCCTTTCTTTGAGTTTTCCATACTAAAACGTTTCAGTACCTTCTCCAAGTAAGTGTTCTGACTAAGTCCAATTAGTCTCTTACTTCTTTCTCTCACTATCCTTAATCCCAAAATGTAAGAAGCTTCTCCGAGGTCCTTCATAGCGAAGCACTTCCCGAGCCAGGACTTAACTTCCTGCAGAGTCGGGATGTCGTTTCCTATGAGCAATATGTCATCGACATATAGAACGAGAAAGCTTACTATACTCCCACTGGCTTTGACATATACACAAGACTCGTCTTCGCTTCGTACAAATCCAAACTCTTTGACTTTCTCATCGAAGCAAAGATTCCATCTGCGAGACGCTTGCTTAAGTCCATAAATGGACTTCTCAAGCTTACACACTCTATTCGGATGCTTCGGATCCACAAACCCCTCGGGTTGAGCCATGTAAACATCCTCAGCCAACTTCCCATTAAGAAAAGCGGTCTTGACATCCATTTGCCAAATCTCATAATCATGAAATGCGGCAATAGCTAGCATCACTCTAATAGATTTAATCTTCGCAACTGGTGAGAAGGTCTCATCATAGTCAACTCCAGGAGTTTGAGTAAAGCCCTTCGCAACCAATCGCGCTTTATGTGTGCACGCTTCCATCCACGTCGGTCTTCTTCTTGAAGATCCATTTGCACCCAACGGTCTTACGTCCGGGCACATAATCAACCAAATTCCAAACTTGGTTATCATACATGGATTGGATCTCGCTATCCATTGCCTTTTTCCATTTCGCAGACTCCGGGCCTGCCATGGCTTCCTTATAGCTATTAGGTTCATCAAGATTTATTAGTGTACCATCACTAATATACGTGTCCCCTTCGGTAGTAATATGAAAACCATAAAACTGGGGTAGAACTCTAACTCTATCGGAACGTCTAAGAGGTAAGGACTCGTCAATTGGTTCAATCGGAGTTTCCTCCTCGGGTTGAGTGCCAGTGGTAGAGGTTCCTTCATCTATCGACTCTTGAATCTCTTCAAGCTCGATTTGCCTCCCACTGTCTCCTTGGCTTATGAGTTCTCGCTCTCGGAAAACTCCTCTCCTCGCAACGAAGACCACATTGTCCTTCGGTCTATAGAAGAGATATCCAAAGGATGTCTGCGGGTAGCCGATGAAAATACATCGCTCACTTCTAGGTTCAAGCTTGTCGTGAGTATCTCGTCTTACGAAAGCCTCGCAACCCCAAACCTTGATATGTGTCAACGAGGGAGCTTTTCCTGTCCACATCTCGTGAGGTGTTTTGGCAACCTTCTTGGTAGGGACTCGGTTAAGGATATGGGCGGCAGTCTCTAAGGCATACCCCCAAAAAGAAATAGGTAGTGAAGCACGACTCATCATAGAGCGAACCATATCCAATAAGGTTCGATTACGCCTTTCTGCCACACCATTCAACTGCGGTGTCCTAGGAGGCGTCAATTGCGAAACTATTCCACACTCCTTGAGATAATCGTGGAATTCAAGACTTAGGTACTCTCCTCCTCGATCGGATCGAAGCATCTTGATTTTCCTGCCCAATTGATTCTCCACTTCATTCTTGAACTCTTTGAACTTTTCAAAGGTTTCTGACTTTTGCTTGATTAAGTAGATATACCCATATCTACTATAGTCATCGGTAAAAGTCACGTAGAAGCGGTTCCCATCCTTCGTGGTTGATCTAAATGGTCCACATACATCGGTATGTATTAGGTCCAATAGACCCTCGCCCCTTTCACATGTACTCGTGAAGGGTGACTTAGTCATCTTTCCAAGTAAACAAGATTCGCATGTGTCATCTTCCCTAAGGTCGAATGACTCCAACACTCCATCCTTTTGGAGTTGGGCTATGCGTTTCTTGTTGACATGTCCAAGACGACAATGCCACAAGGATGCTTTATCCATACTAGTGGAGGAATCAATATTCAAAACATCATTTCCTAAGTTATCAACAATCATAACGGTTTCATATATTCCATTACATGGTATAGCTTCAAAGTAAAAGACACCATTTAGATAAGCTAAAATAGAACCATTCTCATTATTAAAAGAAAATCTAAATCCTTGTCTATACAAACCATGAAATGAAATGATGTTTCTAGCCATTTCTGGCGAATAGCAACAATTGTTCAAATCTAAAACCAAACTATTCCTAAGCACTAAAGAATACACTCCAATCTTGGTCACAGGCGACGATCTTCTGTTCCCCATGATTAGATTTATCCTTCCTTGCTCCACATCCCTACTTCTTCTTAGTCCCTGCACATTAGAACAAATGTGGTAACCACAACCGGTATCAAGGACCCAAGAAATAGCATGATTAGAATCGTTAGATTTAATTGTGTATATACCTGCGAAAGATGGCTTGATCTTTCCTTCTTTGATTGCTTGCAGGTACTCTGGGCAGCTTCTCTTCCAATGTCCTATCTTGTGGCAGTGGTGGCACTCTGCCTCCTTCGGGTTAGGACAAGGCTTAGCGGGATCAACTTTGGTCCCACTAGAAGAGGCACCATCTCGGGCTTTCGCCTTGCGATAGTTCTTCGATGAAGCTTTCCTCTTCTTTCCCTTTCCTTGACCAATAGCCAAGACAGGAGCAGCGGGCGGATTGGGAGTAGGTGCAACAGACTTGTCCTTGAAGTTGCTCTCAGCGACTCTCAAGAGACCTTGGAGTTTGCTTAGGGTGACCTCCTCTTTGTTCATGTGGTAGGTCATCCTAAATTGGTTGTACATCGGAGGCAAAGAGTGAAGCACCATGTCGATCGCCAAGTCTTCCCCGAAGTCAACATTTAACTTGCGAAGGCGGTCGACATACCTTTGCATCTTTTGCAAGTACACGGTAAGAGATTCTCCATGACCCATCTTCGCGGAAATCATGTTAGTGAAAATCTCATACCGCTCTTGTCTCGCGTTTTGGTGGTACCTTTCCAATAAGTCTTGGTGCATCTCGTACGGGTACATGTCCTCGTAGGACTTTTGGAATTCGGAGTTCATGGTAGCAATCATGATGCAATGTACCTTCGTTGCATCTCGCTCATGAGTTTCAAAGGCGGTGATTTCGGCTGGAGTAGCGATTTCGGTGTTGATTTTCTCGAGCTTCTCATCAAGGACATACTCCTTGTCCTCATAGCGAGCAATGGTGCGAATGTATCTTATCCATTCGCTAAAGTTCGTTCCATCGAAGGTGACCTTTTGGCAAAGGCTCATCAACGTGAAAGAATTAGCAGCAGCGTTGTTTGCGTTCGACATCTATAAAAGGACAAAGATAGATTAGAATATGAATCCCTAATTATCACCCAATAAGAAAAATTAGGGCTAGGATCCAACAATAACATTTACATATTAGAAAAGGGATGTCGTAATCTAACATGCAAATAAATTGAAGGTAAGTGAATGACGATTCACTAATTCTCCATCACAAAAACCTAAACTATTAGTCCTAAGTGTTTTTTGAGAATTCCTAGGTTCGGATGAGATTCATTGAAACTTTTCAATGGCATGTTTAAATCTCGATATGCCCCTCTTGTTTGTGACTGGGATACCGAGGATCACAAAGCGGGTGTGAATAACCATGCAAATTCACATGGTGCCTTCATTGTAACGATCACCTATTCGATGTGCCGGTAAACCACACACGCTCCATCGAACTATGATAAACAATGAATCACCCTTTGCCACCTTCGCTTAGAAACAATTAGTGTGCCGGTAAGCCACACACGCTCCACTAACTTCTTAGCAAGGTGCAAAGTGTAATTTCATGGGATTGCATCAATTCACTTTTCCTAAAGTAACTAAGATTGGGAATTTTTTAAAATATGTGTAGTTACTTTATATTTCTTATTATACTTTTAATGAGAGGATGAGGTTGCCCTATCCTACCCGTTCGGCTAACGACCCTCCACCAATCAAGCAAGCGGTGGGTGTGAGTGTACACCCATTAAGCGCCATTTTATAGGCCGCAACCTTATACCCACCTTATAGATTGGCTTCGTGAATGAGGCCTACTAACGGTAAGACTAGCATTTAGTTATACATATATATATATATATATATATATATATATATATATATATATATATATATATATATATATATATATATTATACTAGTAATATCATATTAGTATAGGGTTGTATTTTAAACCTTTTAAAATCTAGGGTTTTGAAATTTAAGTTGTCTAAATTAAAACTTTTAATCACAAATATAAATTTCAAAACTTGAGGGCAAGTTTTAAACATTTAAAACATGGAGGATCAAATAACAAATAATTCCAATTAATAATTAATATCCTAATTATCTATATTTGATTTATTCAAGATTTCTTTTAAGATAATTACCAAAATAATCAAAATAATTAATTAATTATCATATAAGGAAATTAAATATTTAATTAGTTGATAATTACCTTTGATTAGATCAAGATAACAATTATATTTATCAGAAAAACGAATTAATATTGATCTAATTAGTTTATGGTAAGTTTGGATAAGATAAACACAAAGAAATCCCGAATCTGGCCATTCCTGACGCCTGGACTCGCCGAGTGCACAAGGGGACTCGCCGAGTCAGGCCTACTCGCCGAGTCCACTTTGAGACTCGCCGAGTCCATGACTCAGAAACCTAAAAATCGAATTTTGCAGGTTTGTTTCAGTTAATCAAGCAACAATTTACAGAAAACCAAGCTAGGCTCTGATACCACTGATGGGTTTTAGCCATAAGAACTTTCCTATGTGCGCATGCAAAACCCTAATGCTCGGATCTAGGCTTTCTAATAAACATGCTTTGAATCCAAGACTTCTAATTACTAATTAGGTTAAATAACAACATTGAAATAGATCTAGAACCATACCTTTGAGTTCCTTGTTGATCTTGAGGTCTTGGAGCTTCTAGAGTCACAAATGTCACTCCTCTGATGGCTTACAAACACCAATAGCAAGGAGGATGATTTAGGAGAGAGGAGAGGGGAGGAATTTCGACCAGAGGTTCCTTACTTTAGGTTAGATATCGAATTCCCATGTCATAGGGTCTTTTTATACTTGTAGACTCCTTAAGGGTTACAACCTAAACCCTAATTGGATAATCTTCTCTTAAGGCTATCCAAATCCTTCTTAGATAACTCATATGGACGATTTTAGCTATCCCTAAGCTCTTAGAATCCGTCCACTATATATCTATAAGGATTTATAGTCTAAAGCTTAACTATCAACCAATTGACAGTTTATACCCCTTTATTTAATTAACTTCTTTAAGTCACCAAATTAATTCTAATTAATTCTATGACTTATATTAATCAAATAACAATATATTATTCATTATATTATTCCCATAATATATTAATAATATTTACTCTCTCTTATTAAATCATCCTATCAAGTTGCTATGGTGAAGGCAACCCAAAAGGACCATGCACAACCGGATATAGTTACAGCCTTAGACACTATTCCAACAATCACATCACTACAAGTTCTCTGGTATTATCTCAGCCTTCCTTGATTCGAGTACAGATCCTCTGATTTCAGTAGTATGGGCCCCTACTACCTTCCACATCTATCCGTACTTTCCTCAAGTACTGCCTAGACTCCACCAAGTCCCTTTCACCACTGTTGATTCTCTGCTATTCCCATTCTAGGCTTACCCTAGGGAAAATCTCTAACTCCATCCAAACTGGTCCTCATCTACTGAAGGCCTCCTTGTAATGCCAATTACCCATTACCTGAATACCATCACATGTGATGAGGCTCAGATAATCCTTTGAGTAACAGACTCGTCCCTACAACGGTTAGACTCAGACGAGAGTTGCGCAATAGGGCCAAATCCAGCACTCTGAGATTATTCAACCCTGATCACATGTGACATGACGTATTCGCCTAATGGCTAACTCCCATCACTCAGAGTCCCACAAAGCACAAAGCAAGCAACATTCGGATGCAGGAAAACTACTCAAGCAATTTTGTCCTCATAATGAGAAGCTGAACTAGCATATAGTGCTAAGCTCATACTACCAGGCATAACCTAAACAGGCTATCCTACTACTGTCTACTCAATACTAGCATGCAATTCTCATAAGCTGAAGCACATAAAGCAGGCACATAAGGCATCATTCCTAGATCCTTAGTCCTATTCTAGCATACTGTTCTACTGGAACTGATAAACATAAGATAACTGGTATGGATACTATGGGGAATATCATCCGATCATATCATCTAATAAATATTTCATTTTTGATTAAGTGATTTACAAAACATTTGTAACAAAATATCATCCGATCATATCATCTAATAAAAACATGTCTCGTATCTGAAAACCGAATCGTAAAAACATAATAATGTCAGAGTACAAATCCCATAATAACTCATAGTACGGAAAACAAAGAGTGTGTGTATGATGTGCCGCTACTGCGCCAACTCCTTCCCCTTTGTTGAAGAGGTACCTGAAACCAAAACTGTAAACTGTAAGCACGAAGCTTAGTGAGTTCCCCCATCATACCACATTCCATACCATCACATAGCATACATATTGTCGGGCAATTCTGGGGTACCCGACCTACCCGGTACGGCCATTCTGGGGTGTCGACCTACCCATGCGGCCATTCTGGGGTGCCGTGCTACCCATGCGCCCATTCTGGGGTGTCGTCCTACCCATGTCAAGCCATCTGGGGTGCTAACCTACCCTTCGGTCCTAACAACCGAACTCTACTACTATCACATATAACATATCATGCCAGCATATAACATATCAGCACATATTATCAGACGTATCTAGGGTGTCTGACCTACCCTTCAGTCCTAACAACCGAACTCTACTACTATCACATACAACATATCATTCCAGCATATAACATATCAGGTAGCAGCAAACCTAGATGATATCACAAAGACAATCATCTAATCATACAACTCCTACTGGTGGGTCGGCATTGTGGTCGTAGACCCACCGCTACTGGAAGGTAACTCACCTCGTAGTAGCTGATGATCTGTGCGGGAATCCTCTGACTGCTGCCGCTGCTGCTTCGGAAATCCTCCGGCTATAATTCCCACAAAACGCTTAGTCATACATTGCTAACTGTTCTTAGGGTAAAATGACCATTTTACCCTTGACCAAAACAAAGTCAAAGTCAACTCTAGTGACCTGACTCGTCGAGTTGGCTCGCCAACTCGCCGAGTCCCTATCCTTCCATTTGACCTTATACTCGTCTCTACTCGTCGAGTTAGGTGATGACTCGACGAGTTTTCCTTCTAAATGAACATCGACTGAATCCTCATCCGACTCGCCGAGTTGTATGAACAACTCGTCGAGTTCATCTTCAAGTGATACACAGGTCCTGTCCTTGACTCGCCGAGTTGTATAAACAACTCGTCGAGTTTATCTTCATCCTTAAGAAGTTTGCCTTGGACTTGCCGAGTTTGCTCATGCACTCGCCGAGTCCCATGAACTTCCAGAACAATAGCTTAGTCCAGAACGTTGGGTCACTCTCCGGAACCCCCTTAAAACCTTTCCATACTCAACTGGGTCCTTATGACCCTCAACTGATATGGGACAAAACCTTGGACTCGCCGAGTCCAAGAATTGACTCGTCGAGTTGGTCACAACCACTCACTAAATCTTCGATTTCTGATGTACAACCCTTGATCAAAAGATAGATCTATGCTTCTACAATCGATCTAGCACGTAAAGTTACAACCTTTACGTGCTTGCATGGGACTTTGAGATCAAAAGGTCTTAAACAAGTTCTTTTAATGCATGGGGCCTTCTTTGAGTGCAAGAGCCACTCCTTTCTGCCTTGCAACCCCTCTAAGGACCTAGATCCGAAACACCAACTCCAAACCATGCTTGCAATCGTGTTTGGTGACCAAAATGGCTTAGAAAAGCCCTAAAACTCCACAAAATGGGATCTATCAAAAGAACAACCAAGGTATAGACTTTATACCTTCTGTAGACTACAAATGATGCTCAAACTCAGATCCTTCTCACCTCCTCTTGATCCTCCAAGCTTCTCCTTCCTTCCTAGGGTCACAAAAGCACCAAAATCACTCTAAATGCCTTAGATTGCTTCAATAATGGCTAGGGTTTGCTATGGGGGTCTTTTGGGAGCAAATGGGACGAAGGAGGCCGAGTTAAGGTGTTTAAATAGGGTGCAAACCCTCGGGTTAGGGTTTTTATCCAGACACCCGGGACCCGACTCGTCGAGTCCACAGCTTAAACGCCGCACCTCATCACGCTTCTACTCAGCGAGTTGGTCCTTTAACTCACCGAGTCCAAGGCCAAAATGCAAAAATATAAATAAGAGAATACGTACCAAGAAACAGGTGCTACACTGAACATCGGTTTGTGGATGGAATGTTATGCTGAAATCGAGACGAGTACCCAACTCATCATGGAATCTCTTCTAAAATCTGGAAGTAAACCTAACATCCCTGTCGGAAACCATGGAAACCGGCACCCCGTGCCGCTCCACAATCTCCCTGATGTATACCTCAGCCAATTTTTTTTTGCAGAAATACTCTCTTGAATCAAGATAAAATGCACGTTCTTGGTTAAATGATCCACGATGATCCAAATTGAATCCACTCCGCACATAGTCCGAGGTAACTTTGTGATGAAATCCATGGTAATATCCTCCCATTTAAATACGAGAATCTCCAATGGTTGCATCTTGTTGTGAGGTCGCTGATGCTCGACCTTGACTTTCCTCCAAGTCAAGCACTGCTCCACATACCAAGCCACATCCCGCTTCATGCAGGGCCACCAATAATCATGACGAAGATCCCTATACATCTTTATCGCCCCAGGATGAATCGAGAACCTATACTTTTGCGCCTCCTCCATCAGAACCTGACGCACACTGCCCCAATACGGAATCCAAACCCGTCGATGAAGCGTCAACAACCCATGGCTATCATAATTGAAGGAAGCCATCTGACCCACAATACACTCACTCTTCCAGTGCTCTTCATTCATAGCCTCGACTTGGGACTTACGAATCTTCTCCAACAGTGGAGTAATCATGGTCATCCTTAAACATATATCCCTGATCAGAGACATGACCTCCTTGTGGCTAAGAGCATCAGCCACCACATTGGCCTTCCTCGGGTGGTAAAGGATCTCATAATCATAATCCTTCACCACATCCAACCACCATAACTGTCTCATGTTCATATTTGGATGATCCATCAGATACCTCAGACTCTTGTGATCCATGTAAATAGTACAATGAACCCCATTGAGGTAATGCCGCCAAATCTTGAGGGCAAAAACCACAGCCCCCAGTTCCAAATCATGTGTCGGATAATTCACATCATGAAGCTTTAGTTGCTTCAAAGCGTAAGTGATCATGCGACTCGTCTGCATCAATACTTCCCCCAAACCCGTGATCAATGTGTTGCAAAAAAACCACAAAATCCTCAACACCCTCCGGCAGGGTCAAAATCGATGCCTCACACAACCATTTTCTCAAGGTCTCAAAAGTTGCCTACTGTCAGGCCCCCGGCAAAAATGTAACCGTCTTCTTTGTCAACCGAGTCAAAGGAATAGCTATCTTGGATAAATCCTGGATAAAACTCTGATAATAACCTGCTAGACCAAGGAAACTTCGAATCTTAAATGGAGACCTTGGAATCTCCTACCGCATCACGACCTTGATCTTGGACAGATCGACTAGAATACCATTCTAGTTGACAAGGTGCCCCATAAACTGCACTCTGTGCAACCAGAACTCACACTTGGAGAACTTTGTGAAAAGTCTCTCCCTCCTTAAATTCTCCAGAACCTCCCTCAAGTACTCCTCGTTTTGATCCCGGGTATTGGAATAGACCAATATATCATCAATAAATACAATCACAAACCGATCCAACATTAGCCTGCACACGCGTTTCATGAGATCCATGAATACAGATGGAGCATTGGTGAGCCCAAATGGCATCACCACAAACTCGTAATGACCATAACAAGTCTGAAAAGCTATCTTCTACACATCCTCGTCTCTAACCCTCATATGATGATAACCCGGTCGCAAATCAATCTTAGAAAACCAAGATGCACCCTGAAGCTGGTCAAACAAATCATCAATCCTCAGGAATGGATAACACTTCTTCACAGTTACCTTATATAGCTCCCAGTAGTCAATGCACATATGATAGGACCCATCCTTCTTCTTCACAAAAAAGATCGAAGCTCCCCATGGAGAACTGATCAATCGAATAAATCCCTTGTATAATAGCTCCTGCAGTTGTGTATACAACTCCTATATCTCGGGAGGCGTCAACCGAGATGATGCTTTGGCTATCAGAGCCGCACCTAAAACCAAATAAATCCTGAACTCAACTTTCCTCTCTGGAGGCACCCCAGGAAAATCCTCTGGAAACACATCAGGATAATCCCACACAATTAACACATCGCCCACAGTCGTCGTACCCTTATCCTGGGTATCCATAACATAGGCAACAAACCCAGAACAACCCTGTTGAATATAACACTTGGCCCTCACTGCTAAACACAAATGCGTCCCACACTGAGCTCTATCTCCCTGAACCAATAACTATCCCCCACTTGGGGTTTGAATCCGAACTAACTGCTACTCACAATCGATCACAGTCACATTAGCGCTCAGCCAATCCTACCTACAATAACCTTGTTCCTACGCAAAGGGATGGGAACCAAATCAATCGGATATTGCTTTTTGAATATCCGAAGAATACAACCCCGATGAACCCTCGCAACCTGGACAAGTCGATCATCTGCAATCACAAAATCTAGCTCCCTCGGAGCTCTAGCAAACCTCTTACTAAGCGCAAGCGATACAAAGGATTGGGTAGCCCCAGAATCAAATAATATGAAAGTAGAAATATCGTTCACGAGGAACGATCCTAAAATAAAACAAATAAATATAAGCAATAAGTTCAATATAAATAAAGAGATAAGGAGAAGATACATACCCGTCACCACACCAGGTGTCGCGCTATCCTCTTCGACCGTCAACTGGAAAGCCCTGCTTTTCACCATAGGTGCATCCGGCTAGCCCTGGCGGCCGTCAGTGATCCGAAGAGTCATAGGAGTCGGTGTTGACATCGGCCCTGCAATATCCAAACTCAAATATTAGCCCTTTTGTGGCTCCTCTGATTACAATGAATGCAAATCAGATCAGATCCTGGGGTGGTGGTGGTATCAATATAATCCATGCTATAATGACCCATCTGGTTGCACTTGAAGTAGCCCATACCACCTACCATGCCCGGTCCCTCGTGCACCTCGTCGTACTTCCCACAACGGCTTTGTCCTTACTGGCCTCTCGATCTCGAATCCTGAACTTTGGGCCTTTTGCCCAATCCCCCTAAAACCTGAGCCTAATTTGGCTTCCTCTTCCTTTCCATCTCAATATCAATCTCCCTATCTCGAGTTCCTGTTATCATATCCTCCAGCGTCTTGCAACTGGATCGACTCATAAACTGTTGAATATCACTTCTCAACATCTCGTGGTACCTCGTCTTCTTCATCTCCTCGTCTGCCACATACTACGGAACCAAAAGTGCTATCTCTTGAAATATCACGATGATATCATCTACTATCTCAGTTGTCTGGTGGAGATCCTGAAACTCTCATGCCTAATTCTGCACCTCAATTACTGGTGCAAACTCAGCCTTGAACCTAGTAAAAAAAATCATCCCATGACATGGAGTCAATCACCTCGCCTCCCAACGCATGACCCACCTCCTCTCACCAATCATGTGCCCTGTCATTTAAAAGACATAAAACAAGTCTAACTTTTCCCCCTCGGGGCAACTGCTGGTGCGGAAAGCATTAAACACTTCTACTAACTATCCCCTACACGTTATTAGGTCCTTCTCCCCATAATAGTTTGGTTCCCCACATACCCGGAATTCCCTGAAGGTCAAAGAATGCACTCCTACCAAGGCCACCATCACAGAATGAAAGGAGCTCAAACGCTCATCCAAAATCTCCAGAATGTACTCCTTGGTCGTACATAAGATCACAGGAGTTTGTTCAAGAATGCAACATGTAATGGCAGATGAAATGAGCTCCCTCATTTGGTTGTCCAACCGCCCAACCCCATAACCTGAGCACGAGACCTCCCTAACACCAGAACCGCCAACCAGCCTGCCTCGTAGATTCACCATACTGAAAATAGAGCTATAAACCATCAAAATATATCGAGGGATCACAAACTCTACAACCTCCCTAGTTTCATCCTAACTCTCCTTGACTCTACTATGGATCCTCTACTTCTAGTAGTATGGGCCTATACTGCCTTCCACATTTATCCATACTTTCCTCAAGGATTGCCTTGAATCCACCAAGTCACTTTATATTCATACAATTGATCCTCATCAGGATAAGGCTCCCAACACTAAATCTCTTCCTAGGTTTTCCTAAGGCAAACTCCACACCACTCTCTGTCATCAGCTACAAAAGGATCTCCCGCTAGCTCCCTCTAACTAGCTCACGAATACAATTACATATCACCAAAACCAGATAATCCTTCGAATGAGAGGTTTCACACTACAACGGTTGGACTCATATAAGGGTTGCACAACAGAGTAAAAACCTAACCTTCTAAAATTATCTAGTCTAAGTAATATGTAACTTTACATATTCAAGTACTAGTTAGTTGAAACTAGTGAGAACTCCTAAAAAGAACAAAGCAAGGAAAATTTGAGCATCAAGTAATCAGAACCAAGTATAACCTAATCAAACCATCCTATCACTGACTGATCAGTACTAGCATGAAAGTCTACAAGCTCATACAATAGGCATATAAAGGCATCTCTTTTAGCATTCTATCATGCAGTTATTGAGCAGACCCTTAGCCCTAACTAGCATACGATTCACATATTCACAAATCAAATCAAATCAGATAACATGTATGGGTATCTTTAGAAAACATTGCCATACAACCCAAATTGACCAAAGTATATGTTGTGATATGTCTCCACCTTAGCTCCATCTCTTTGAGGGATGGAAATTAAAGGCCTGAGAATCACAACAAAGGAAACAACATCGTCAGTCGTCGTCTGGGAGGCGATCCCGAAACGAAGCTTCGACGACCAAGTCAATTCGTTTTTTTAGAGAAAGTGAAAAGGGTTAAGTGCATAAGGGTTTTTTTTCTCTTGATCCCTTCTTTTGGGGGAGAAGGGAAATTGTGTACCTGTGGTAGGGGGAACAGATCCCCAACAATATCTTTTACCTTTTCAGCTTTGGCAGGGATAGACGGTCTTTGATTGGTAGATTGTGCTTTGTGAGTGGTCTTTTGCCATTGGTGCAGGTTTTCCAGGAGCAAGGTTCTGATTGCTACACTTGTCGCTCTAAGAGGAGGTTGGTACTAATTTTTCTTGACACTAAATTTGACGCTTGGGTGCCAAGGAATGAATTTGGGAACACGAGAGCAAGGGCGAGAGCGAGGACCCGACGTTAGGTATACGCCCCTCTTTGCCTAAACCGTCCATCAGACTAACAATTCCTCTATGTTTGATGTATACCTAGCGGGATATGTTAACAATTCCCCTAGGCTAGTATATGTCAACATTTGCTCAAGGTAGCTGAGTAGTTCTAGCTTAGATATGGGCATGCGTTTGGTAGGAAGGGTTCATGACGTGTTTTGGATGTAATAGTGTCATTCTGATGAGATACCGTCATTTCGTTTCGTTGCCTCTTTTATCTCTTTTTTTAATATAGGGGCCCTCTATCTTTAGGAATGGTTATACGCTTCCTCTCTCCATAATCCACCATCTCATACTTTTTTTATTGCTTCTCTTTTCTCCCACATTTTTCCTCTCTGATTCTTGATGGCCCTTGTTAAATCTAGAATTGTTCCTACACCCGAGGGGTTCAAGTCTCTTCAATTTCGTTTTGGGTTCATGACTAAGCATGGAGTTCAATTCCCCTCGAAAGGGTCTACGATTTATCAACTGCCAGCGGGGAAGGTCGGTATTCCGGTAGCGGTCTTCGAGGTAGGATTTCGTCTTCATGTTTCTGACTTCTTCGATGAGGTTATATGAGAATATGGTTTCTCTGTTCATGACTTGACCCTAAACGCTATGAAAAAGATAGTTGGCTTTGAGTTAGGGTGTCAAGCGTTAGGTGTGCTTCCCTATATTTAAGCATTCCAGTCTTTCTTCAATTCATCTACCCATTCGGGTTGTTCACACCTTTTCTCAGCGCCAT
This sequence comes from Lactuca sativa, assembly GCF_002870075.4. Lineage (NCBI taxonomy): Eukaryota > Viridiplantae > Streptophyta > Magnoliopsida > Asterales > Asteraceae > Lactuca > Lactuca sativa. The sequence goes on along the minus strand of NC_056623.2, from coordinate 99,382,111 downwards.
AACACACATTCCTTTATAGTTAACCAGAAAGCGCTTTGGAAGAACAGGAAGGATCAGTGGTTGTAGGTTAACAATGATTTGGTCGAGGCTGGCTATCCCCGTGTGCCCATGGCTTCGGATCGGGTGCCCTAGCTGTCGGGGGTTGGTTTTTTGGTGGCATGCGTGTTAAGAGGGATTTGTTTTGACGGCGAAGATTGGCCAGATTGTGTATTGGCAGCAACCGAAATGAGTGCTACTTGGCGGTCGCATGGAAAGATGGCTCATTTTTATGGACAATGATGGTAAGTGCTACCTACCTTCCTTCCCCCCCCCCCCCCCCAGTTTTTTCCTTTATTTAATTTATATCGAGTTTCTTTTGCTGAAAAGAAAGAGGTTTTGCATTGTTGTCATTGTAGGTAGCAAGAGGCTTTTGTCTCTTGAACAAGGGATACAGGGGGGATTTTAAAGGGGGTCTTAAGTATCACGAAGTCCCTCAAGTGGAGACACTATGGACTCCAACCAAAGTAGGCCCTATTTTTAAGTGTGATGTCCCTCCTATCGAGGCAGGGATTAGGGCTGCTTCTCCGCTAGAATACCCGCGCTATCAATCATAAAATAACATCCAATTAATAATTGGATCTCGGCTCATACTAAGAGTCTAAATTAGATATAGACCTTTTTACCCTTTCCTAAACTTGGCCCAAGGCCAAGGCCCAATCCAATTGTCTAAAAACCTAAATTCCAAAATAATCACCCAAGGCTCTAAATCTGAGGCCCACCAATAACATCAAAAACCCATTATGGCCCAACTTCCTAACTACCCCAAAACCCATATTGGGCCTAATCCAAGGAGGCCCAATTTTATAAAAGATACCCAAAGCTCTAAATGGACCCAAGCACCAAAAAGGCCCATATATAGAAAATTAGGGCCCAACAAGGCGCAAAAGCCCCAAAAACCACATCTCAGATCGTAACCATCCTTGGTCACATTTTGAGAGCTCACTCAATTAAATCCCAACTCATCATGAATCAACATAGTTAACTCAGCCAAGGAAAAGTCAACGGGGATGCCCTCACGTGTGATAAGCCTTCTCTCACATTGTGAGCCCCAAACAGATGACCAAAAATAGGACCAACATTTTTCACGTCGTAAGACCTTGTGTCATCACGTCCTGAGAACGGCCTAATACTAAAAAACCAAATTTTAAGTCCTTAATCCATTAAGCCTTCAATCTTATACCTTTTAGAAGCTAACAAGGACTCCAGAGGCCAATAAAACGATTACTTGATGGACATGCATGCCCTAAGAATGTCCTAAATCCATATTAGGTCAGAATGACAAGAAATGGCCCCAAACTCAACCAAGATTCATAAATTACCACACTCCAGATCCATAAGACTAAATCATAGAGAATGACTCATTGATCCATAAAGTTGCAAACTTTATGGATCCTAAGCATGTAATCCCATAAAAACATGAAAAATGAGCTTAGAACTTAGATCTAGCAATTTGAGCTCATAAAGATTGGATCTTAGATACTTACAATGGTCCAAAATGTGCACAAGATGATGATGGTGAAGCCTTCTTGCTGAACCAACACTCTTGAACCTCTTCATCTTCTTATTCTAAACACTAGGATACTATGGATCCAAAATCACCAATATGGATTAGGTTTAGGGTTTTATGAGTTAGGGAAGGTGGAGGCTGAGAAATGAACCCTAAAACCGATATAATGAGGTTTAAATATGTGGGAAACCCTAAAACTTCATGGTCTTATGTAACACCCCAGTTTTCAAGTATTTTCAAATTCACTTTTATGTTTAAATTCATGTCATTTTGGTCCATGTAATAAAAGGAAGTATCCATGAGAAGACCTAGCGGCAATTTCGTAATTTTGGGGGCAGGAGGTGTACACTAAGCGTACACGAGGGTGCGCTGAGCATACTAGGGCGCACACTAGTTCGTTAGGCATACACTAATGTATGTTGGGCATACTTATGTCTAGAGGAAACCCTAAGTTTTAGTGTTTGAGGGGTATTTAAACATCCTTATGGCTCATTTATCCCCACCTTTTTACCCTCAAAAGCCTTTGAGCCATTCTTGCAAAACCCTAGCCCCTTAGTATGTAATTTGAGCCACAAAGTGTGTTCTTGGAAGTGTTGTAAAACTCGCCGAGTTGGCCGATTACTCCTCCGAGTACTCGCTACTCGGCCCCTTACCGAGGCGAGTTACAAAAACCTGAGTACTCCTCGATCGGCCCCTTACTGAACTGAGCAGTGCTGTAAAATCCATTCGACTCGGTGATTATATTTATTATATACTTAATGATTTATTATTTAACACACACATGTCATTATTACTACATATATATCGTAAATTTTCAGTAATTGTTCACGATATGAGACCATTATGTGCTTTTTAGTTTTTGTGTATTCACATGTATCTAATTTTGTTATATATATATCAATCAACTTAAGACTTTAACTTATGATTTTGACATATATATGTTCCCTAAAAATATTTCTACATGAATTACCGAATCCGAGTACTCCTGAGTACTCGCTACTCAGTAGTCGGCCGAATAGGTACCGAGTAACGAGTTCTACAACCTTGGTTCTTGGTATATTAGATGAAAGAGAAGTTACATCAAGAAGCCTTGAAGTGGAAGCAAGCTTGTGGATCTGGGACCTTTGCCTCTTTGTGAAGCTCCAAAAGGTATAAAGTATATACCTTTACGTTTTGGTTGTTAGATCCCATCTTTAGAAGTTTTATGTTGCTTTTCTTGTCCCAAAGGTCCCGCTCTTTTCATGTTAGGTTATAGACATTTTTAGTTGTCCTTATAGACCCTAGGAAGGGTCCTAAGCTATAAAAATGAGGTCCCAATGGCTGGAATTTTCTCATGCATCATGTAGAGGGTCTTAATGGATTAAGACCTTGTACTAAGGACTTTATGGACATGCAAAGTCATAAAGTTGGAGACTTTATGACTTTAGGGTGCATTTGGACCGTAGATCTGAAATATGGGATTAATTGCTTAAGACATTAAGCACTTAACAAGGATTTAAATTCTGCAAAGTTACACCCCGTTTAGTGGGAGTACGCACCGCGTACTCGGTCAGCCACTGTGACATCCCCATTTTCACGGCCAAAAAAGACCGATTTTGTTTATGCTTTATAAAAATCAGAGTGTAACATCTCGAATTTCAGAAGTATGGCTTAAGGGTTTAAAGTGTAATTTCAAGGAAGGGACTTGACGAGTAGGTACGCTTACTCACCGAGTCGAAGCAGGTTTGAGTCGCGAATTAAGTGACCAACTCGCCGAGTCAGAAGCTGGACTCGACGAGTTGGTGCTGAAATGAGAAAAACCCCAATCTCAGGGTTTGCACCCTATTTAAATGACCTTATGTCCTCTCCTCAGCCCCCTTGTCAGCCAGAAGCTTCTATAATAGATTCCAAAACCCTAATTTGAGTAAGATATGGAATAAAGTGAGCTTGGGGCTTTTTCAAGAGGAAGATTTGGAGGTATCGACCGCTAGGGATCTGGAGGATTCAACTCTGTGGTTGTGAGCATCAGTTGAAGGTAACAATCTGCCACTTTTCCTTTGTTACTTCTAGATCTTTCCTTGGATGATGTTTTGGGGCCATTTTAGCATGTTAAAGAGCCATTTCGAGTTAGAAGTCCAGATCTGAGGTTGCTACTTCAGATCTAGGTTTGTTTTGGTCCAAAACCCCGTAAAATATCAGCCTTTTGTGTGTTGGTGAGGCACGTTGGTCATAAACCCTATCTCTAGGGTGTTTTAAGCCTATAGCTCATTGGTTTCACGTAAAGTTTGCAATTTTACCTGAAGGGTGGGCCCTATAAGAGTAGATCTACAGTTTGGAGCCCCTACATGGCTCGAAAAGCCACTGTATGGATTAAGAACTGAAGCGACTCGGCGAGTCACATGGGTGGACTCGACGAGTTGTATGATGATGGGTAGGAACTCGACGAGTTGGAAGAACAACTCGGCGAGTCTGTTGAAGATTACCTTGGACTCGGCGAGTCAGATCGTAGAACCCCCAACCTCTTTTGGTTAAGCCTTGGATTAGTGAGTAGGTTGGCGACTCAGTGAGTTGGGCAAGATGGGACTCATAGATCGTTGGACTCGGCGAGTCTTGGGGTGACTCGGCGAGTTAAGTGTGTTATGTGAGTTTTCTGGGTAAGGGAACTTGGCGAGTCGATGGGGTGACTCGGCGAGTAGAGTCAACCAGGAAGGTTGACTTTGAATTTGACATTGACCGGTTTAACTTCCAAGGGTATTATGGTAATATTGGTATTTATGGAATTGGTTCTTTGGTAGTGTTCTGTGGTGAAGATCGTGTCGGTGGTCGGAGCAACTTGATCTTATCTTTCAGTCGGTAGTTGTGAGGTGAGTTATCCTCACTATATCGATAGGGTCTAGGGCACCAAGGTCGGCCCTTTATCGGATGGAAATCTGGGTATTGTTTGTTATGTTATTGCTTTGCTAGATCTGCATCCTGGTATTTACGATGGTGTTATGTTAGTGACTAGGTTAAGGTTGGTACCCGGTATATAGGGTAATGTTATGCTAGTGACCGGTTAGGTCGGAATCCTGGTTAGGATGTTGATATGCTATGTGATCTGATAGACTGTTGTCTGGTTAAGGATTTGTTATGTGATTAATTATTTTATGTGCACATGGTTGTTTGACGTGGGTTTGGGTTGAGGCGGGTCCTGCTTTGTGCTATAGGCCAACATACACAGGGTGGACCGGATATTCCGAAGGCCCAGCAAGCGGTCCGGATAGGCTGAAGGCCCCAAGAGGGCGGACCAGACGTGTCGAGGCTCGGAGAGTGGACCAGGCCGACTGAAGGCCCGGTGCGGGTGGACCGGTCATACTGTAGACTCAGAGAGTGGACTAGGTGGATTGAAGGCCCGATGCGGGCAGACCAATCACACTGTAGACTCGATATACATGGCTAGACTCGGAGGGTGGACCAGGTGGACTGCAGGCCCGGTGCGGCGGACCAGTCCCATAGTAGACCCGATGTGCATGGTTGTTCTGTTTGTGTTATGTTATGAGTATGTTTATGTGTGGTTGGTATTTTGGGGGTAACTCAATAAGCTTCCAGGCTTACAGTTCAGTGTTTTGTTTTAGGTACTTCAGGAGATCGTGGCAAGGCAAAGGCGTGATCGTACCGTTCCTCATGTTTTTATGATTTATGTGATATGGTTCTGGGGAATACTCTGATGTTTAAACTATTTTGAAAACGAATGTATGAACTTAATGGTTTTGAAATGAATTAAAATGTTTTAATTTGGCTCGAATTTTATGGTCGTTACACAGAGTACCTCTTTTAATAAAAAAAGTTGCGGAATTTGTTCCCAGTAAAACATGATAAATATGTTATCAAAGCATTTCTGAAGAAAAGTATTTTTATTCATTTTAAAACATTTTGGATGTCATCGTCAATACAAATACATAAGCATAAACATAACTTACATTCATTATCACTAGTGATTTATATCTCCTTAATCTCTCAGTGTAATGCAACTTCATATCAACACCTGTGATATAATTAAATTGAGTGGGTCAGGTTGGGAAACCTGGTGAGTACATAGGGTTTTCAACCCACAATAATATAATTAGTATGTTTAATCTTCAAACAATTAATCAACCCAATTACCCATCCTCATTATCTTCTTTACTCTTAAGGATCTACCCTAAGAATCAACTATTCCTCGTTCATTTATTCCTAAGGATCATCCTAAGGAATTGACACGAAGTCCATCGTTACCAAGGTTTATAGATTACAACTGGTGAACACATAGTCCAAAACATCTGGTGAACACTTAGTTCAAAAATATTTAGTGAACACACTTAGTTCAAAAATACCTAGTGAACACACTCAGTTCAAAATACCTAGTGAACACACTCAGTTCAAAAATACCTAATGAACACACTTAGTTCAAAAATATCTAGTGAGCACCTAGTTCAAAATATCTAGTATGGGCCCGTACTACTGCAAGCACAGGGCCCATAACAGGGAAGTCACAACCCCTAGGGCTTTTTTAGGAGTTGGTTCCCCTGATATGATGTGCATATTATTTGATATCCTCCTGATTTGTTTTTAGTATGGTGACTACACAATGATTTGAGGTTGGGTCCATAATCAAGATCAGGAGCTGGCAGTCAGGGTGGGTAGGTCAGCTAAATTGGATGACTGGATCAAGGAGATCCTATAAGAGGAGGTCGTTGCTCACTTCTGAGCTTAATTTCCATAGATGTTTGGATCTATTAAGACCTCCATGATTGAGTATTATGATGAGTGTTATGCTACCTTGTCTGAGACTGTTGTTGCTACAGCCACTGCAGTCGTTGCAGTTGTAGCGGTTAGATCAGGTCAAGTTTTTCAGTATCGGGACTTTGACCATACGAAGCCCCTAACTTTAGAAGGGGTGCATGACATGATCATCTCTATGAGGTGGTTATCTGATGTGGAGGGATGTTTCATCACATGTTCTTACCTATTTGACCAGAAGATCAGGTGCGCTCTGAACCTTCTGAGGATCGGAGCGAAGGATTGGTGGAGGCTTGCTACTAGTTCATTTTCTGGTGAGTAGAGAGTTGATGTGTATTTGAGAGAAGTTCTCGGAGATGTTCTGCTCTCGATATGTGCCGCTGGTAGAACATGAGAGGTTGGCCAAAGAGTACCTAGATTTGAGGCAGGGGACGAAGACGGTGACGGAGATCACCAAGATGTTCACAAAGATGGCTATGTTTTGTCCTGAGTTTTTTGCATTTGAGTAGGCTCAGATGACCCTTTACTTGAGCATGCTTAATACGGAGATCAGGTAGTTTGTTTCCACCTAACGCTATGGTTCTTTGGTGGAGACACAGGAGGCCGCAGGGCGACGTGAGATTGAGATTGATTTGCAGACGAGGGAGCAGAGACCGGCCTCGACGCAGTCGCAACCTTCATAAAAGTGTTTTAAGACCGTTGATGTCATATATGGGGGCGGAGGGGCCGCACTTGTGGAAAGTGCGACAAGGTGTATGAGGGTTCTTGCCGATCATCTTCTGGGTGCCACAATTGTGGCCTGCAGGGCCATATGGTGAGCATGATTGTAGCACCCGGTTCCTGGTATGTATTTCATTCAAGTATTTTTTCGCAATTTGGACTGAGACTCGGCTAGTTGATGGCCCAACTCGTCGAGTAATAACGGTTTGGACCCGGTTTTAAGTGGCGGACTCGTCGAGTCGGCGACAAGACTCGACGAGTAGACTCTAGCTGGGAAAAACCTAATCTGAGGGTTTGCACCTTATTTAAACAACCTTATGTGTTGTGAAGATTTAAAGGCCTTTTTGGTGATTCTTGGTGGTTTGTGGTGGCAAGAAGGAAGGAGAAGCTTGAGGAACCAAGAGGTTGGCTAGAGGAGTCAAACTTGGGCATCATCTATAGTTCTTGGAAGGTATAAAGTCGACACCTTGCTCCTTCTTGTATTAGATCCCTTTTTGAGGAGATTTAGGGCTTTTATAAGCCATTCTTGGTGACCAACCATGATTGCAAGCATGGTTGGGGGTTGAGGCTTCAGATCCAGGCTCCTTAAGGAGTTAGAAGGCAGAAAGGGACTACCTTTGCACCCATGGAAAGCCCCATGTAACTCAAGAGCTTCTTTTAGGGTCTTTTTAGCTCATAGTCCCATGCATGTACATAAAATTCGTAACTTTACGTGCTAGATCGATCTTAGGAGCCTAGATCTATCTTTTGGACAAGTGTTGTACATCAGAAATCGAGAAATGAGACTTGGATAACCTCAAATCGACGAGTTGTTCTTGGGACTCGGCGAGTCCGAGGCTTGACACCCCTTTTCTGTTAGGGTTCAAAGGAACCCATTTGAGTGTTAGAAGGGTTTTATAGGTTCCAAGGGAGTGACCCAATGTATTGGACTTAGCCATAGACCTGTAGTTCATAGGACTCGACGGGTGCATGAGCAGACTCGACGAGTCCAAGGAAATCTCCCAACTTTTGAAGATGAACTCGACGAGTTGTTCATACAACTCGGTGAGTCAAGGACATGATTGTTTGAAGGATGAGGATGAACTCGACGAGTAGAAGCGTGAAGAAGGGCATATGAAGGGTAGGGACTCGACGAGTTGGAGGCCCAACTCGGCGAGTCAAGTCAACTGGAAGTTGACTTTGACTTTGACTTTGACTTGGTCAGGGGTAAAATAGTCATTTTACCATAAGAGCAGTTATCAGTGTCTGACTAAGTGTTTTATGGGAATTATAGTCGGAGGATCACCGGAGTAGCATTCGGACATCTGTCGATCAGGTTTTTAGCAGTCAGCCTTACGAGGTGAGTTACCTTCCAGTAGGGGTAAGTCTACGGCACCAATGTCGGCCCATCAGTAGGTGATTATTGGTGAGATGGTTATCTTTGTGATAATTTTCTGGTTGCTATATGTATGCTGAGTATGTGTTAGTAGTAGTAGGGCGTGCTAGCCCCTGGTTACCGGTTGAAAGATACCGAAGGGGTGGACAAAACCCACACATGTATAGTTGTATGCTTATGATATGCCATTATGTGACTCAGTATACCTACGTATGTTATCATGAAACCAATATGTTATGACATGTAATATGTGATAGGGATAAGGGTGAAATAGTCCTCAGATACCAGTTGAAAGATACCGAAGGGGAGGTTAGTTCCCGGATATCGGTTGAAAGATACCGAATGGGAGAGTAGCTCTCGATTACCGGTTGAAAGATACCGAACGGGAGGATAGTTCCCGGCCACCGGTTGAAAGATACCGAAGGGGAGGGTAGCTCCCGATTACCGGTTGAAAGATACCGAAGGGGAGGGTAGCTACCGGTTACCAGTTGAAAGATATCGATGACTATGTGCTATGGGTATGGTGGGGGAACTCACTAAGCTTCGTGCTTACAGTTTCAGTTTTGGTTTCAGGTACCTCTTTGTCTAAGGGGAAGGAGCCGGCGGTGTAGCAGTGCATCACACACACATGTTTCCGCATGGACTTTCCTAGGAGTCTACTCTGAATTATTTTACTTTTGACAAAATTGGTTTTATGGTGACATGTTTGGATTATTGACATATTGATTGTGACATGAGATATCATTATGAATGTTTTTATACCGATGGTTTTTATGTTATTATCTATTTAAAAACGAAATTTTTTGGCCTTGAATTTTGGGATGTTACACTGATCCCTCGCTGACGCCAAAACTGCCAACTGGTCTAGTACGTAGCGTCACCATGCTGCAACGTATCTGTGACATCCCCAATTTCACGGCCAGAAAAGACCGATTTGTTTATGCTTTGTTTTTAAAATCAGAGTAATCGTTTAAAGGAAACTGTTGCGGAATTTGTTCCCAAAAACAAAAATATGATAACCATTTATCCAGACATTTCTCAAAGAGAATGTATTTTCATTAAATAATAAAACCTTGGGATGTCATGTTCGATACAGACCAAAAGCATAAACAATATAAAATAGACCTTACAATAGTTATTTATAACTACTGATCTATAATCCAAAATCTCTCGTCAAGTCCGCCAACTTATACCCTTGTGCCATTACCTGTAATGAAAAGAAAACTGAGTGGGTCAGGCTTGGGAGCCTGGTGAGCATATAGGGTTTTCAACCCACAATAATATAATTATTATATTTAATCAGCAAACAATCAACCCAATTACCCATCCCCATTATCTTCTTAAGGTTTTACCCTAAGAATCAACTATCCTTCATTCATTTATTCGTAAGGAATTGACACGAATTCCATTACTGCCAAAGTTTATTTATCTAATACTAAATCCATAGTTATCAGGTGCTAACTCCATAGTCACCAAGGTTCACTTAACAAGCGCTAACTCCATAGTCTCCAAGGTTTACTCAACAAGCGCTAACTCATAGTCGCCAAGGTTCATCAAATAGGCACGAAGTCACTTCGTCGCCAAGGTTTATACAATAGGCACTAACTCCATAGTCACCAACTATCCCATCTACCCAAGTTCTACCCAACATTTTCGTAGATATAAATACTTACACAGTTTAAATCATTTAACACTTATGTAAAACATCAATTCCACACCCATCTCAAATAGACAAATAATATATAAACACATCGCACGTATTTCATAGCAAATACTTCATATTTATGTGTTAGAAGAAAGTAACTACACACTCACGCATATAAACAACAATATACTTAATACACTCAAACCATACTTGTATTATTATCGTGTTTATGAAAGGTAGTATACACTCACTTGATCGGAAGATGATCGGACGACACTACGACTTGCAGAAGTAGTAATCCTCAGCAGATCTGGAAGATCTTCACAAAAATTGAACTTCTCGCGGGCAGAGCTTCAGCTCGGGAATCACGCTCTTCGGGATTCTCGGAGCTTCGGATCTTGCTTCGGGACTCGAGATTGAGACCGGGGCTTCGGGACACTTCGGGCACGCAAAACGATGCAAAATGGGAGAGAGAGAAGAGAGAATGAGCAACCAAACTCGGCTGGCCCTTCAAATCTATTTATAGGGCAAATTTGGCCCTTGCCACGTCGTGGCAACCTTTTTCCATGTCGTGGGCTTGGTCGTCACTGCATGCGTCATCCCAAGTTGCATCTGGGGGCCTCCCGGAGGTGTCAGGAGACTTGCCACGTCGTGGCACTGCTTGCCACGTTGTGGTCTCTGACAGTTTTTGGGGTTTCGCGCCCCGAACTTCAAAAATTCATAACTTTCGCATACGAACTCCGTTTTCGACGTTCTTTATATCGCCTCGAAGGTGAGATTATGCTCTACAACTCTTGTTTAGACTCCATTGGATAATTTTGACTTTATTTTTAATATATTATAATTATATTACTTATATATTATTTTTAGTAGGCCGGGACAGGAAAACTCCGTTATAAACTCATAACTTCTTCGTTTCACATCCGTTTTCGTTTGTCTTTCCGTCGTTGCACTACTATCGATGAGATATTCAATTCTCATTTAGATCACTAAGGATAGATATCTATCAACCTTAAATTCACTATTTACGTCGCGTGGGGTCGCGCTAGGTCGTGTCGGTTCTGTCGCAAAACTTCGACAGGTCATAACTTCTTCGTTATAACTCGGATTTTGGCGTTCTTTATATGCACGGAAACCTTGTGACATATACTAAAACTTGGTTAAGATTAATCCTTCTAAATAATCTTCCATAAAAAAAGTCATTTTTGATGCTTATCGTCTCTAAGTTGACTAGCCCTGATCTACGGACGTTACAGTATCATAACAACCATCAGAATACTCATTGCTATCGAGGGATCACACACACACTACAAGTTTCATGGTTTTATCTCAGCCCTCCTTGACTCGAGTATGGATCCTCTGCTTTCAATAGTACAGGACCATACTACCTTCCACATTTATCCGTACTTTCCTCAAGAATTGCCTTGACTCCACCAAGTCCCTTTCACTACTACTACTCCCAACACTAATCTTATCCTAGGCTTACCCTAGGGTAATATCCAACCCACTCTACACCATCAACTGCATAAGAAATCCCTGCTACCTTTCCCTAACTAGCTCGTGAATACCATTACATATTACTAAGACCAGATAATTCTTTGAATGAGAGGTATCTCCCTATAACGGTTAGACTCAAATGAGAGTTGCGAACTAGGGCTAAACCTAACCTTCTGAAATTATTTAGTCCTAGTAATATGTAACTTAACATAATCATTTACTAGTTAGTTAAAGACAACTATAACTCCTAAAAGCACATAGCAAGCAAAATTCGGGCATCGAGTAAACAAAACCAAGCATATCATAACCAGACCATCGTATCATTGATTAATAATTACTAGCATGTAGTTCAATAAGCTCATTCAGTAGGCATACAAGGCATCCTTCCCATATCCTTGTCCCTAATCTAGCATGCAGTTCACATATTCATAATTCATATCATAACATAAACGTGTATGGGTAATTTGGGAGAACTTACTTGAGCTCAACTTATTGCATGCACCACACCCTTTTCTCTGTTTGAAGTCCATTTTATAAAAATGGTTTTCTTTTGAAAATTTTCATACCAAGTCCTCAGTTTGAGTTCAGACATACCCGAGAGTGTGCTCGAATTCCTCAGACCAAGGCTCTGATACCAACTTGTAACATCCCAAAACTCATGGCCAAAAATTTCATTTTTAAACCAATAAATAAAACCATAGTTACTAAAATTATTCCATCAAAACATAAGTCATAGTATTCCAAACATCAAATCAGGATATCATATCAAAACATTAGAGCAAACATCAAATCAGGATATCATATCAAAACATCCCAGGATAAACATCATGGTGCGTATAATGCAAACATCCCACCTGACATCAGACAGTGTTCGATATCAGGCCTTGCTCGATATACAAATCTGTTTCTCCCTAGGCCCCGTCTGTCACTGGGCCCCGCCCGCTATATACATACAAACAATATCATATAATCATGCTAGCACATAAAGAATCATACACAGTACTATATGTTCCAGTCCGGAGGCCTCGCATATCATGGGCCCTGCCCTTACTCTGCTAATGATGAGACATGGAACCCCGTCCACACTCAGCTATCGATGAGATACCGGACCCTTCCCACACTCATTCCCCACTAGGCACATATAAGTATCACATAGACGACAAGTATAACTAAGCACGCATACATTCATCGGGTACCACCCGACATCGAACCGTAGTTCAGAAACATATATATATATATATATATATATATATATATATATATATATATATATATATATAAGCATTCCTCGGGCACCGCCCGACATCGAACCGTAGTCCAGAAACTTACATATAAACATTCCTCGGGCCCCGCTCGACATCGCACCGTAATCTAGAAACATATAAATACAGACACATGCAAGAATCACGAAGACATCAAGCATAAAAATATTCGTCAGGCACCGCCCAATATTGGACCGAAATCCGGAAAGCATATAAACCTACATCGAGCACTGCCCGACATCGGACATTAGTCTCGAATACATACGGGCCAATATTGGTGCCTTTGACCCGTTCAAATAGGAAGAAACTCACCTCAACGCTGAAGCTTACTATAAGGATCCTTAGTTGTAGTCCTGCCGACTCCCCGAGCTATCAATGCCAAATATCACCCAATTAGCAATTAGGTTCTAAATCGCAATCCATAATCCTTACTTGGGGTGAAATGACCGTTTCACCCCTGGTCCAACAAGACTCACAATCGAGGCCCAAGCCCAAAGCCATAAAATCCATAAAAGCCTATTAATGGCCTAATTTTCCAAATTAGACCGAGACCCTTACACGAGACAAGACAACTCTTAGAAACCATTCCATACTTCATATCCCTCCAGGGGTCATCCTTGGTCAAAGTCAAGTCAAGGTCAAAGTCAACATCCAATTCAAAGTCATAGTCAACGTTCTGAGTTGGCTCAACTCTTCGAGTTATCCTTCAACTCGACGAGTTTCCATATATAATAGAATCGCGATATCTCGAATCAAATCGTCGGGGTTTTCCCCAACTTGTCGAGTTCTTTCTTTTCAACAGAATCGGGATACTCCAAATCAAACCGTCGAGTTCCTCTATGAACTCGTCGAGTTATTCAGTCTGTTAACCCTTCTTAATGCATTAAGCTATTATTATTCAAATATAAACCCGATATTCCATATCTAGACTGAAAATGCCTCTAGAAGGGTAACGTTTCCAACTTTACCCATTAATACCCTTCCTAAAGGGATTAAGCTCAACCCTAAGCCCCCAAAAGGCTTAAATCAAAATCCAAAGGCCATCAAGTTCAAGATAGAACATAAGAACATAGATATGGACCTTAGAGACTAGATAACCATGTAAAGTCTCCAACTTTCTCTACATGCATGGCCATTATAAGCTCAAAATGCCAAAATGGTGGTCTAAAGGTTACATGAGACTTCCATAGCCGTAAAGTTGGCACCTTTATGCCATGAAAGTCCAAGTTTGAGACTTGATTGCCAGAAAGTGACTAAAATGGAGTGAGGTTTCTGGATCTAGCAACTCTTCCTTATTCCTTTAAACTTTCCTTCCTTCCAAGAGCTTCAAACACCCACAAGAACACTTAAAATGGCTCACAATCACTCAAAAATAGCTTAGGATTTCAAGATTTAGGGTTAGGATAGTAGAGGCTGGAAATAAGGCCAAAACCCTAGAGCTTAAGTTGTTTAAATAGGGTGTCAATCCCGTAAATTAGGGTTTCCCAAACCCCGACCAACTCGTCGAGTTGTGCCTCTCCAACTCATTAAGTTGATTCTAAAAAATACACACCCAAGATTTCCAACATGTCTAGTTCTCCCCCTTGGACTCGATGAGTTGGCCTGATAGATGCTGATTTCTTTTTCCTTATTTGGCCTTATAGATTCTGGGTGTTACAGTATTAGAGGAAGGAGAAGTTGCATCAAAAAGCCTTGAAGTGGAAGCAAGCTTGTGGATCTGGAATCTTTGCCCCTTTGTGAAACTCCATAAGGTATAAAGTCTATACCTTTATGTTTTGGTTGTTAATTGGAAGTTTTATGTTGTTTTTCTTGTCCCAAAGGTCCAATTCTTTGCATGTTTGATTATAGACATTTTGAGTTGTCCTTCCAAACCCTATGAATGGTCGTATGGCATAAAATGAGGACCCAATGCCTTGAATTGTCTCATACATCTTGTAGAGAGTCTTAATGGATTAAGACCTTGTATTAAGGACTTTATGGACGTGCAAAGTCATAAAGTTGGAGACTTTATGACTTTAGGGTGCATTTGGACGTAGATCTGAAATATGGGATTAAGTGCTTAAGTCATTAAGCACTTAACAAGGATTTGAAGTTTGTGAAGTTACGCCCCGCATTGGTGCCCCGCGTACTCGGCCAACCGCCCCGTAAGGTGGTCAATGTGAGGCTTCGTGTATGCTCAGCGTACCTCTGAGTTATGCCCCGCGTACTCACATAAATCAGCCTATGTTAAGTTAACTCAACTAGGTTGACTCAGTTGGTTTGATATTTTGACTTTGACTAGTTGACTTTGAGTTTGAGCAAGTTTGAATTTGAGGGCATTTTGGGCATTTCGGGTTTTGATGGAATTGGTCACATGGTACTAGGCTATCTTCATCAACAGCTCCGGGGATGTACCTGTCTAATTGCTGACCTGAGATTACAAGTTATTTGAAAAGCGAGTATCAGCATTTTTACAAATGCTGGTGAGTTCATAAGCATTTGATGACATTTCATTCAAATAACTTAATAAAGTAATAGTTTAAGAGGTTTCAGTGTATTAGAGTCATTTCCAGAAAATCCTATATTTTCTTTAAATAAAGCAGCCTTCTACCAAGACTGGTCAGTGATGTGTGGTAAAAAGTAGTTTTCCCTAAGTTGCTATCATTATCAAAATACTGAATTTGATTATTGAGGAAAGCAAACGACATCAGGGAATATCATATGCCTCAGCAGTGAGGACTGCTGACTAAGGCAAGGAACCATAGACTCCAGGAAAGTATCAAACGAACGACACGCCTGGTTCAGTCTAACAAGTGAAGACACAGACCCCAGAAGGTACCAAATGCAAGGTACAACTAGTAAGGTCCAAACAATGAATACAGACCACAGACGATATCAAACGAAAGATACGTCTAGCGAGGTCTAAAACAGTGAACACAGTGAATACAGTGGACTCTGTGAATACAGTGGAGACAGACCCCAGACAGCATCAAATGAAAGATACGTCTTGTGAGGTCAAAACAGAGGAGACAGACCCCAGACAGTATCAAATGAAAGATACGTCTTGTAAGGTCAAAAACAGTGTGACTCTGAAAATGAGTTACCAGCATACAGTGTAAATGGCTGGCGAAATACCGTTACCTTAAAGCCATGAATTATAAGGTAACCCGGGATACTCGTAACCATACTAACCGACACTAGAGTACCAGACGCCCTACAAGCGTCTATATAATGTGACATTTGTCACCCCTTGGCTTGGTGAGCCGTGGACTGTAGCTAGCAGTCAGGGTGCGGGGGTGTCAATCCCGTATAGATCTATACACACAATGTCCGCTCTCCCTACAGGAGACTCTGGTTACCAACTAGACGACGGAGGAGGCCGTGTCTCGAAGATGCATCCCAAATAGTGGGTAATGACTTCCAAACAGTGGGTAGTGGGTTTCTAATGTAAGTGCTGACCTAGAGGTAGAGACTCTTAACTGAATTGACTGAAGAAAACTCGTATGTCTATGCTCGTGTACATAACATATAACTAATGAATCGAACGACTTTCAGATGGACATCCGATCCCACCAGACCACATCTCAACGAAGAAAAGGAAATAGGGCGGACAAGCCTTCCTGAGTCCTTCAATCATTATTTATATACATCTATACAAACATAAACATACATCTATCTACGCTTGAGTGTGTATTAAGTGGAATCATACAGTGAAGTATAAGTGTACAGTGAAATATCCGAGTCGTGAAGTATAAGCGTACGGTGAAATATCTGAGTCGTGAAGTATAAGCGTGCAGTGGATCATCCGAGACGTGAAGTATAAGCGTACAGGGTGGGATAATCGAATCGTGAAGTATAAGTTTACCAAGTATAAGTGTATTACGAAGCAGAGACGACAATAAGTGATGTAAGAACGTCCATCAAGTATAAGAGGCTACAAGTATAAGCGATATAGAGACAAAATCCGGTATAAGCGTATCGCTAAGTGAAAGCATTATCGAGTAGGAATTTAAAATAAGTAAAAGTGAAGCAGCAGTAACTAACAAGTAAAAGCAATCATGAAAACCCTGGAAAACCTTATTACTCAGGAAAATCGCATTTGTATTCTTTGATAAAATAAGTGTGAAAACCTTTAGAAATCTTTGGGAATCTTTTATAAATCAGTTTGAAAATGGATCTTTGATAAGCAATAAAAGTAAGAACTTGAACAAGTGAAAAACCCTTTTTGAGAGCCATTTATAGTGTCCTACTCGGTAAAACAGTGTTCAGTGGTAAAATCTTGTGCATGCGGGTTATCAATCACATGTGATTGATATGATAACTGGCATGTTTAACTTGTAATCCCCCCCCCTATAAAAACATTTAAGAGCATTTAAAAAGGTTCATTCAGGGGTATGAACTCACCTGGTGTAAGTAGGTCCGACGAAGGTGTCGTTTGGGCGTTCGGTGTCACGCAAGGACTTGAACACACAATGACCTATTTTTAACATATGATAACATATGTTCACATACAATTAGCATATTTAATACTAATTAAACAAATATACGCGCTCACAGGAGCGGAAAACACTTTGGCTAAGTGTTTGGGTGTCCCGGGTAGCGTTTAAGGGTGTGTATGGCTAAGGAATGGAGTTTACCTTCCAAGAATAAACCCTTACTTCATAGTTTACGGCCCAGGGACTACTCACCATGAGTTTACGGCCGTAAACTCATGGTGATGGGTTCTAGGGTGTTTTAAGGCTTCTACTAGCATCATAGAATTATTCCAAGCACTTTTCCTAAAAGGCATGAGTGGATTTGAGGCTTCTAAGGGCTTTATAATGGAGTTTACGGCCTAGGAACAACTCCTAAAGGAGTTTACGGCTGTAAACTCTAAATCATTGAGTTAAGTGAAGTTTTAAGCCCCTATTACCTTTCTAGCAATTTCTAATGAAGTGTGATGCTATTTTGGGGGTTTAAATCTAACATTTGGATGTGTTTTGGGGAGTTTACGGCCTAGACACTAGCTTGGTCCGTAAACTCCTTTTTACCCCACCATGAGTTTAAGTCCTTAGATCCTTCCTAGCATTTTATAGAAATAGCCTAAGGTCATTTGGGGGACAAAAACTACTTTTTGGGCATGTTTTGGGGAGTTTACGGCCTTGGTATAGACCTGGGCCGTAAACTCCTTTTTATCCTTCATTTTGATGTGTTAAAGTGTTCTAAAATCAAAGGAATAAGCCCTTAATTTATGTGTTAAGCCCTAGTGTGGTTTGGGAGTGCTTTGAAGGCATTTAGACATGGTTTTGAGGGGTTTACGGCCTAAGCATGTGCTTGGGCCTTAAACTCACTTTTATGCCCTAAATCATTGAGTTTTAATGTTTAAACACTCCTAGGCTACTACCTTAATTTATTTCCAAGCCTATAGGGACAAGTTTGGGGTCTTTTGGCCTTGTTTTAGGTGTTTACGGCCTAAGAAAGAGCTTAGGCCGTAAACTCCTTTTCCATTGCTTCTAAGTCCGAATTTTGGTCCATAAACATGAATCAATATGTTTAGAATAAGCTAGGGTAAGCGGAATTACAATTTGGAAGCGTTTGGTTGCGGATTTGGGGCGAAAACGGGTTTAGAGAGAGAGAGTATAGAGAGAGAGGGTGGAAAAAGCTCCAAATGGAGTTTACTCCCCTTTATATATGGGTGGGAGTTGGAGCTCAGTGGAATTCTACCCTATACTGCCATTATACGGGGCTTTTGGTCGCACCCGATTTGGTGGTCGTAACAATAAAACTTAACATTTTCCAAATGAATGGAAATGTGTGTCCTGTGTTTTTATTTCCTTTTATCTCGACTTAACGGCATGTTAAAGGTAACCAAATGGAATGTCTATTAAATTGACGCCCTCTAATTAACGGAACTTTTATACAGTGGAACATTCCGTTAACGGTAACGGGGAAATGTAACGGGACAACTTGGGTTGTCACAGTTTTCCTTACTGTACTTACGGGTTGAAGGCACCAAGGTTGGCCCATTGGCTTGATAACCTGATATTCATTGATATGTTGAGTAAGGAATATATATGCATGCTAGTTTTGATATGCTGGTCTGGTAGATCTACAGGAATACCTGTGATATTGTTTGTTTATCTATGTATGATATTATCTGTTATATGTCGACATATTGTATGGGTTGGGTTGAGGTTTTACTGCTCCGTGCTATGGCCAACAAACACTGGAGCAAGACAAATATGCGTTGAGGGTCGGGGAGGGCCTGCCAGACTAATATTGAGGGCTTGTGAGCATTCTAGATACGAGATGAGGGTCGGGAAGGGCATGCCAGACTCGTACTGAGGGCTTAGTGGTATTCAGTCCGAGGACTGACATAAGTTATGGGCTGAGGGCAAGCTAGACTTATGTCGTGGGCTCAGGGGTAATCCAATCTATTATCTGTGGACCCATTGCATGTTGTTATTGCATATGTCCTATTTGTTTGTGTATTGGTTTTTTGGGGAACTCACTAAGTTTTGGGCTTACAGTTTTAGATTATGTTTCAGGTACCTCAAAGGATCGTGAAAAGGCGAAGGCGTGATCGTGCACCTCATTGTGTTTTGTTTTATGATTTTGGGCAAACTCTGATATTAGACATGTTTTGAAAACTATTTTGTAAACAATGATGATTTATGGGTTGTTTTAAATGTTTTAATTTTTCATGAATTTTATGGATGTTACAGCTTGGGCTGCAGCCCTCCTCACGGCGTGAGCTCGGTCCTAGATGGAATCTTCATGCGGTCCTCCTCACGTCGTGAGCCTCCATGCCTCACGTCGTGAGGATCCTATTTTCACCAAAATCTAACATTTTGACCCTATGAAACTGTAATTCGATTCATCCAAGGAAATGGATGTTACACTTTGACCCTGACTTTTGTGGTTTGCCAAGGGAAAATCTTCGATAAAATCCAATATTTTCGGACAATTTACGGTTTAATCCCAAATTTTATTTTTTGAACAGAAAACTCCCGATTATTTTATGTTTTGCCCAAATTAACGAAACAATCCTTACGCTCTTTCAAAAAAAAAATGACAGATTATCGTGTAAAACTAGATAATCAGGATTTTTCATTTAAAAAATAAATGTTGGGATTAAACCGTAAATTAAACCAAAGTATTGAGACTTTATTAGTGATTTCCCTTTGCCAACTTAAGTCTTCATAGGGTTTTATTCAACATATAACAACTTATTTTCTACTATTTCTCAGATACATCACTACCAAATACATTACAACCGCGGCAACGTGTGGGGGTAAAATTCTAGTTTTCTAGTAAAAATAGCTTTTATAAACTGAAAATGTAAAGAAATACTAAAGAAGGAAAACCATGAACTAAACGTAAGTACAGGGACTATTCTTGCAGTTTTCCGGAAGTTAAAGCGAAATCTGCTGGTCTACTTAAGCAAAGCATATTTCGGTGTTCCGGTGATATATAAATTCGCGGAAGACACGCTTTTGACTCGATTTGGGAACCCTAACTCCTTCCGGATTACCTTCACTCGATCTGTATTCTGTATTACGTTTTGCCCTTTGGGGAAATCGCCGATTCGATCCAACATGGATGAAGAGTATGATGTCATCGTCCTCGGTACTGGTCTCAAGGAATGCATCCTCAGCGGTCTTCTCTCCGTCGATGGTCTGAAGGTATTAGTTCTTCTCACTTAAATCCGACGCCTGCTGACTTATTTCTTCCTGATTTATAGTTATGACTTGGTCATGATTAAATCTTTGTTCTTTTATACGAATGGTTTTATTGGTTTCGTTGGTTTAGGTCAACATTGGCTCCCGATTGTTCGTCCGAATAATCAGATCTGAGATCATCAATATGTGGATGAAATTTTTTCTATTAATTAAGGAAAATAGATTACAAAAGTCATCTGAGTTCACTTTTAAGTCTGAATACTCCCCAAAATGTGTATATCACTTTTGAAGATACTCAAATTGCTTATAATAACAAATATAGGGCATCGTGATAGGGGGATCATTGCATTCTCTGAAAAAAAACTTGTGTGTTAATAGATAGTGATTGAAACATTTTCAACGTCAGTTATTTTTTATGTAATGGTGAATATGTTGATATGGAAGTTGACAGCAAGTGAAATTAACTAAATCCACATCAAATTAGATCTGGATCACGATCCAACTTTTAATTTATCTGTATAAATATGTAATAATTATCTTATCACTTATTAGTCCATGTGAAGTCCTTAGTATAGCTGTTGAATTTCAATTTCAAGTAAAGTTTCATCTATGTTCATTGCTTTATGGTTTATAGAATATATGTGTAATAAACTCAAAATACAATAATTCTATGATAATTCATCAAAATGCAACATTTCTAAATCTTTGTATGCTAATTCCTTTAAATACAATAATCATGGTAAACGTAAACCCTTTTGCTAAATATATTAATCTCTGCAAATTTCTATATGACAAATTATGTCTCTAATACTTTATATCTGTATATCAGGTTCTCCACATGGACAGGAATGACTATTATGGTGGAGAATCAACCTCACTCAACCTTATTCAGGTTTTATTTCCATTCCAAATCTCTTCTAAACCTTCAATTTCATTTAAAAAAATTTTAATAACACAAACAACAACAAAAAAACCAACAGCTATGGAAGAAATTCAGAGGAAGTGACAAGCCTCCAGCTCACTTAGGTTCAAGTAGAGATTACAATGTGGACATGATCCCCAAGGTATCCATCCATCTTTTCCATATTTACAATTTTACCCTCTTCATCATCCATCCAATATAACATCCCACCTTTTTTTTTTCAAGTTCATAATGGCAAATGGTGCTCTTGTACGTGTCCTCATCCACACTGATGTCACAAAATATCTTTACTTCAAAGCTGTTGATGGAAGCTTTGTCTACAACAAAGGAAAGGTAATACATTACTATATTATATTCCCACATGTCTCTACTTCCCTTCTAAACTTTTTTGGACAATTTTACCCTTGTAGGTACACAAAGTTCCTGCAACCGACATGGAGGCTCTCAAGTCTCCTCTCATGGGCATTTTTGAGAAACGTCGTGCTCGCAAATTCTTCATTTATGTTCAAGACTACAATGAAAACGACCCCAAAACCCATGAAGGAATGGACCTCACACGTGTTTCAACTAAAGAGCTTATCGCGTATTTATTTATACATTAAACTTTTTCTTTTTAAAATTTTCCTTTCCATATAAAATTAATAAAGTTCATATTTTTTTTTCTAGTAAATATGGTCTTGATGACAACACTGTGGACTTCATTGGCCATGCATTAGCTTTACACAGAGATGATCGTTACTTATACGAACCCGCACTTGAAACAGTGAAAAAAATGAAGGTGGACACCTGTCAAATTCTCATTCGTTAAAACACAATTACCATTTACAACTAAACTAATTATTCTATTAAATTACGATTTTGCCACTAGCTTTACGCGGAGTCACTTGCACGTTTCCAAGGAGGGTCTCCTTACATTTATCCTCTGTATGGATTAGGCGAGCTTCCTCAGGTAAAATATACGTCTTATTTACAAACAATATCAACAATACTTATTTGTAAAAAAAACATATATTTTATAGGCATTTGCTAGGTTGAGTGCTGTGTATGGTGGGACCTACATGTTGAACAAACCTGAATGCAAGGTGGAGTTTGATGAAGAAGGAAAAGTGTGTGGGGTCACTTCAGAGGGTGAAACTGCTAAATGCAAAAAAGTTGTTTGTGATCCTTCCTACTTGTCCAACAAGGTATAAATAAGTTAAATTTAAATTCAAAGTTTTATAAAAAAATTGTTTCTTAAAATTTTATAAAAAAAAAAAAACAGGTGAGAAAAGTTGGGAAAGTTGCAAGAGCAATTTGCATTATGAGTCACCCGATTCCAAACACCAATGACTCACATTCAGTTCAAGTTATTCTTCCACAAAAACAATTAGGTCGCAAATCAGACATGTGAGTTTATTAAAGTATTTTAAATAAAGATTTATCATATATTAATAAATAATTGTTTTTTTTTTGTTGTTGTTGATAATTATTCAGGTATCTGTTTTGTTCTTCATATTCTCACAATGTTGCTCCAAAAGGAAAGTTTATTGCGTTTGTGTCAACAGAAGCTGAAAGTGATCGACCTGAAATTGAATTAAAACCAGGGCTTGATCTTTTAGGCCCAGTTGATGAAATCTTTTATGATGTTTACGATAGATATGAACCATGCAATGAGCCTTCTCTTGATAATTGCTTTATATCCACAGTAAGTTTATACATTTACATTTTTGGTCCCTCATTTTTTCAGATATGACCAGGGACTGGGAATGTAAATGTTTTAATTCTTTTGTTGTGTGTTGCAGAGTTATGATGCGACTACTCACTTTGAGTCGACTGTGATTGATGTGCTCAATATGTACTCGATGATAACTGGGAAGGTATTATCTGTTTTTGTTTAAAAATTTAGATATGTTTGTCTTTTTTTATTTAAAAAAAAGAAAATGATAATTATTTTGTGAGTGTTTTTGTGTAGGTTCTTGATTTGAATGTAGATCTAAGTGCTGCGAGTGCTGCTGAAGAGTAGAAAGACGATGGAGTTGGAGATGTGTTGGGGTTTCTACTTTTATGGTGATGATGAATTTTACTTGAAGCTTTGAATTTTTATATTTTTAGCTTTGAAAAGATTATATAAAAAAAAATGTGGAAGTAATTTGTTGTGTGTGTAAAATGTGGAAGGAATTCGGTCACTGTGTACTTTATTTTATTTTATTTTTTATTTTAATGCTTGGTGTTTTATCTTTTGTTAGCATGTTAAGTATGATTATTAGTACAATCATTTACATATCATAACCACATTATTAAAAAATAAAAACTAACATTTTAATAAATAAAATATTAAATTCTTCAAACTTTTGGTAACCAAAGAAGTTGATACTTATTATACTTATAAGGTTGTGGTAGAATTTTTTTGTACAAACTATAACTGGTACGGAACATAGTTTAAGAAATAAGTAACTGGTACCGTACCAATCTCACACCTAATTCAAACGACTTATTTAGTCCGTTCCTTCTTGCTTTTGGCGGATCGAGGGTGGAGGAATGTGTAGCTAGTAGTATTGGCGATACCGCCGTCAGCCCGTCTGGAAAACGTAATCTTCATGTGTAAGTTTAATTTAAAAAATGGTCACGGTGGTATTTGGTAGTGAAAAAAGTTATTTGTTTAATATGTACGTTCAGGAAGTTAAGTAGTTATCACAATCGTATGAAAATAGTGTTCACCGACCATGATTTGGTATAAAAATATTATGAATTACAACATACAAAACCAGTCGTAATTATACGTAGTAAAATGCATTTTGTGTGTGTTTGTCGTAATTCTAGGTCATACATGTATGCCGTAAATTTATGACTGACCAAATGCATACGATTTGTAAATATATAATATTTTTTCTATTTTCATAGCAAATATTACTCAAACTAAATTACATATTTCAAGTCTCATAATGAAAAATAAAATATCATACATACAAAAAACACAATCCATTACACAAACCATAGTGTAAAAAATTAATATATTAGTGACAAAAAACAATTAAACAACTATATATGAAAATTATATGATATGGAGGGATGTTTATACACGTGTTTGTGTCCCGAGGGCTAGAAGGTGAAATTTGCGCTGGATCTTCTTCGCTAGAGTGCAAAGGATTGGTGGGAGTTTGTGACCCAGAACTTTTCGCATGTAGAGCGGGTTGCGATAACTTGGGAGCAAGTTTCTGGAGATGTTCTGTGGGGAGTATGTTCTACTTGTGGGGAGAGAGCGATTGGAACATGAGTATCTGTCGCTCAAGCAGACGACCGAGTCGGTAACGGAGATCACCAAGATGTTTACAGAGAGAGCCCTTTTCTGTTCAGAGTATGTCACTTCAGAGCCGGTGCAGATGTTGCGATACTTGAGTATGCTTAATACGGGGATTCAAGAGTTTGTGTCGAGTCAGCCGTATCATTGCCCTCTCCTCGTTTTCGTAAAGTGTAGGATCCCATACCTTTAGCATGGAAGATGTCAGCTGGATGCCAGTGGAGGGCTGAGGTGCCTAAGGTTGAAGAAAGAGCCTAACATTTTGTTGCATAAGATCCAGGTGTAGCGACATTGTCAACTATGAAGATACTTTCCATTTATTTTATTCATGTATTACACTCATGAATTGGTTTATGCTTTTGGCAGTTTCCTTCTAGGTGGAAGTTGTCATGTGTATGCTTTTGTAGTGTTTCGAGGTCCTCGTTTGCCACAACCGGAAAATTTTGGAACCAACAAGGTCTAAACCCTAACCAAGTATAAGTGAAACCATATTGTCACCTTATTTCATTGTATTAGCTATAACCATGAAGGCATGTTTATAAAGATAACAACTAAGTGTAAGATTGAAACCTATGTTGATTTATGTTAGTATAAATTAATATAAGTCAAAAGATTTAACTTAGAACCATAATATAACCCACCTTACTTGAGTTTTCGGCCTAGGAATCTAATTTCAAGTAGTTTATGGTCCAAGGAATCAAGGTACAAGGTTGTTTTCGGTTGTAACTCAAGAAACTTTGGGTTTTCGGTCCACATAACCGAAATCACAAAATCAAAGCCCATTAGGGCCGTAAACACAAAGGTATAAGGACCGAAATCTCTAGTGCTCTAGGTGGAAACTTGGCCGAAAACCCTCCTAATATCTAGATATTTTAGCCACTTGATATGTGATTTGTTTTCCCAATACGATAAGTTACACATACCAATGCAAACATTATCTCATTCACCTTATATAACATACAAATTAGGAACCATTTGATACACTTCCAGTAAACATTTATTACAATTCTCTCTCAGATAGCAAGCCATATTTCCTTCCATTCTCAAGAATCAAAGACCTAACTCCCCTGGAAACTATATTTGAAGCTCCATCCTTAAGATACTATTGTAAAGTATTCCTCATTTTATTTAGTGTTTAAGAAACACTTGTGTTAGTAAGACCATTTTATTCACACATTATTATGTGTTTAATACCATTAGGATTACGATATCCTTCCCGTATACTAGCTCGAAGTCACCGTTTTAGCTCGTTATCTAAACCACGACCACATATAAGGTGAGTTCATACCCCCATATTTTTCCAAGCTTTTTCAATGTTTTTAGGGGCGAATAAAAGTAAAACACAAGAAATCTTGTGTTTAAAAATATAATTTACTTATTATGTTTTCTTACCGTTCATATGTATTTAAACGTGAAATTTATTAAATTTACAAACTTATAAACTATAATAGGTATATTTTGTGGAACATATGAAACTATTTTACCAAGTTCAGGTTATAACACAGAAATAAACTTATAAACTATAATATGTATAGTTTATGAAACAAAGGAACTATTTTACAAAGTTACATGTTATTTACAAAAAGGTTTTTCGCTTTATTACTAGTAAATTTGTTGAAGCAATTTGTAAGATGCCTTCACGTACTTATATAAGTACCCATTACAGTCCTGACTTATAACCAGAGTCTCTTGTAGGGAGAGCGAGATATTTATGCATAGATCTATACGGGAGTAACAAGCCCACACCTTAACTGTTAGCTACAGTTAGGCCGACAGGCTTGGGGTGACAAATGTCGTTAACATACTGACGCCTGAAGAACGTCGCGATCAGGCCATCTTATGTTATAATATGGTTATAAGAGCTCACATGGAGAAAACAACGACATATTTACATAGTAATATACTTTTTAAACAGTCTTAAGGGGTATTAACTCTGTGATTACTTAGCATATACATCAGGGTTATATAAAATTAATGTTTGGTAGACAGTGGAATGTGTGATTTCAGCCTTACTTCATGTTCCTTGTTTGGTTGTGGGCTTAGGGCAGATTCACCCGTTCGACTGTATGTTCGATCTCGGTTATATACAACTCATATGTACTAAGTGATCATAGGAGGGTATTAACATCACATCTATTTTACAGGGCAAACACATCTTCAACTAATTCTACTTATAAATAAAACTAGGTATCATCAAACTAAGTATGGTAATTATATTTGTACTTTTCGGTCTTGGAACATTTAAGACTACAATTCGGTTTTATGGAAAATATAGGATTTTCTAGGATAAACATCATTATTTTAAAAGTAAACCATTTACAATTCAACTTTCTGAAAACAAATACGATTATTTATTGAAAACAATGCTTTACAATATAGCGAGTGGAACTAGAAACATATTTACAAAAGGTTCAACACTTATTTACAAACTAGTAGAACATAAAGGACCCTTAATTATTAATTCTATAGTTCCTTCGTTTATACATCGGAGTTATATATAAATAATATCCGATAGGCAGTGGAATGTGTGATTTCCGCTTTACTTCCTGTTCCTTGTTTGGTTGTGGGCTTAGGGCAGATCTACACATTCAACTGTCCATTCGATATTAGTTTATATATAGCTAGTATAAACTAAGTAATCATATAAGGAACTAGTATGGTCACATTTCTTACTAAGAAAATATGGGATTTTCTGGAGGAACACACAGACTTTTCAAAAGAACAAAGAATATACTTTCTATAACAAAAATGCTTATGAACCCACCAACTTTAATGCTGAAACTTTTTCAAACCACTTGTATTCTCAGGAAAATTAGTAGATAGGTACCCTCTAAAGCGTTACGAAGACGGAGCATATTATTATTCACATCTTATCTTTTGCTATAGTTTTAATGTTAAACAGACAATGTTTTGAACACAATGTAAATTATATATTATCAATACAATGGTTGTTGCTGCTTTGATTACTATTATACAATTGTTGTGATATTGTACATGACGTCCTCCACCCCCGAATGTTTCCGTTGTTCCGGTTTGGGGGTGTGACATCAATGGATTGCATTGTTGGGGTGTCTTAAATGGTGTTTGTTTTTTGGAAAAAACTTCTTCAGACCTCTTATTGATGCACGGCGCAGCACACGCGCATCACTTTTCATCTCGCAGCCGAATCTTTTTTAGAAGTCTTCGGATTAAAAAACCTATGCGCGTGTTCTTCTTGGCGCAACACTTGTTTTGCCTCTTCCTACCTCTTCCAACCTCCTTTTCTTCATTTTCTCTTGCTAAAATATTGATTATATATTGCTGAAATCTTATTTCACTTTTTTTTGTTTTTTTGTTTATTCATGTTGATTTTTTTTTTCTTTTTTTTATATTGAATAATAATAATTTGTTGATGAAATATCATTATTTTATGTTAAAATGTCTTTATTTTTTTTTTTGTTAAAATATCATTATTTTTTGCTGAAATATCATAAATTTTTGCCGAAATGTCATACATTATTAAATTTTCGGTATTAAAAAACTATTTTTGGATTATAAAATCAGTTTATTTTAATTTTTTAATATCTGCAACAGCATGTTTATATTAAAAAAACAAACACGTTTATTATTACATTCTGCAGCCATTTGGTCCACCTCTTCTTCTGCAAAGGGTTGCAAAGGTGGTCCGCAGACTTTATGCATTTTTGCTTCAAAAAAATAAACAACACCTTAGACTAAGGGATGTGTTTTCCATTTCGGTTATTTTTCTTAGGGAATAAATAAGCAGTGCTTCAGTTGGTTCGAGAAGGAGCTTTAATCTCATTAGGGTTGCCTTCGGATGATTCGTATAGTCCAAGTGGAGGAGAGTGGATTTCATATTAGGAAGAATTCGTTCCTGAATGTAGTTTTCAGCTAGATCACTCAAGTTCAAGAATTTCATGAAATTGTTCAATCTTTCGATTTTCGCACTAGGGTCATCGCTAGTTATTGAATTTCCTTTAGAGTTGTCTTAGTTACGGTTGTATTAGTAATTTATATGGCATCCTCGTTCATTAGGATCCTAGGGTGTCAGGAGCTCAGGTTGAGGGTTGTGAGGAGGACTTCCTTGTCTATTTTTGTTTGATTAGGACCTAGAAGTCGGATTCTCGGCCCAAAGGCCAGATAGGAATAATTAAGTTTTTGCAGATTCGATGTGTGCCTATGTTAGGCTGTGTGTGCTGTTAGTGGTTAGCTGATCGGGGGTAAGCCTGAATGCTGTTAGTGGTTAGCAGATTGGGGGTGAGCCCGAGTGCTATCATGGACCTTTGTAAGTGTTCAACCTTCATCACTATCAAACCTCAAAACCCTAAACCTAATCCCTCTTGGTGATTCTTGGCTCGATACTTTTGGTAACTTAAATGTAACACCCGTTTCTTGAAGAGGGTTAGCCAAGATTAAAGGAATCAAAATAAGGTTTTTGGAGCAACCTCTTGGCTACGACGTGGGCTATTGATGTCCATGACATAAAATGAAATTAATGAATCATGTGTTTAGAGGGCCGCCACGACGTGACAATGGATGGCCACTGCGTGGCAATGGTAGCAGCCGAAGCCCATGTATTTCTAGGGTTTCTCCCATATTTAAGCCCCTTATCTCTTATTCTAGGTCATTTCTTTCATCCCCCATCTCCCTATTCTGAAACCCTATCCACCATTTCCTTTATTTTGAGCTTGGTGACTCCATATTGTGGTTGTTTGCTTCTTTTGGTGAAACTTGGAGAAGAAGGTAGTTCATTTTGGTGTAAGGAAGCAAAAAGAAAGCTTGGATCCAATAGCTTCTTCACATTTTTGAGTTTTTGGAGGTAAAAAGTTCATACCTTGACATTTATTCTTATTGTATCAAGTATGAGCAAAAATTTGGATGTTTTGGTCCCATTCTTGAGTGCTCTTGGAGTTTGAGGAACTCCAGAGTTTGATGCGGTGCTCATCTTGTCATGAAATTCTGAGCTAGTGAGAAAAAGGTCTTAGCTTGAGTGTTCTTAGCCCCATGTTTGAGTTTTGGTCATATTAAGGACTTAATGGACTTAGGGTTTAAGATCTTGTCTTACGGTGAGGTCCCAATGGATAAATTTGGAAATTTTATCCATTAAGTCAGTGTAGAGAACTGGATCTAGAAGTATGAGCTTAGATCTTTCAGTGGCCACAGCGTGGCGAGGGTAGCCACGACATAGCAAAGTCAAAAATTGTGTCTGCCTTATTCTAACGTTGCCACGACGTGGCCAAGAAGGACCACGGCGTGACAATGCCCTGCATGTTGATTATTTGACCTTGTGATCCCACGACATGGCCAAGGAGGGCCATAACATGGTGTTGACAATGATCAAATTTGACCGTTGACTTTTGTGACCAGTTTGACTTTGGGTAAAACTTAAGGGCTATAGACAATCAATTAAGATTCTACTTCGTTTGGTGATTAGTGGATTTGCGGGAGCTAGTAGTGCAGAAAGGGAAGCACGTCGCATTGTTTCGGGGTTCTTCATTCTGGTGAGTTTTCCTCACTGTACCCATGGGTCGAAGGCACCAATGTCGGCCCATTAGTTTTGGTTATCATTTAGTAGAGGGATTTCATAGGGACTTTATGTGGGCACGTAGGATAGATTGAGGACTCTTGATCTAGGCTTTCCTGCATGTTCCTTGTTTGGTTGTGGCTCTAGAGTAGGATCATCTATCCGAGTGTCCATCTCACCTCGGGGTATATATGGTTATGCATTCCTTAGATTGTTGGTTATGTATCCTTGTGTATGGGACATTGTTATGCTGTAGTGATCTTCTAGATTTATGTATATATATATATATATATATATATATATATATCCTTGTATGATAGGATGCAGCGGTAATGGTGTGCTGGTTAGAATACCAGTAGGTTGGTTATTTCCTAGTGGAGTGCCCTAAGAGTTGTAGGTAGTCATGTAGGATAGCCTAAGAAATTTTGATCTAGGCTTTCTTGCATTTTCCTTGTTTGGTTGTGACTCTAGAGTAGAATCTTCTGTTCGGGTGGCTATCTCACCTCTGATTACTTATGGTTATGCATTCCATAAAGGTTAGCTGGTAGCAGAGCAGTGTGTTGTAAGAGGACTAGTACGCGGTAGTTAGCTTTATGATTGATAATTGCTTGTATTATGTGCCTACTTGATCCTTGATTATTTATATGTTGACATATGGTGGCAGATTAGGTTGAGGCAGTCTTTATGTGTTGTGCGCGCCGATTATAAGCCGTAGTGTCACACCCCAAAACCGATAACGGCGGAATACGTTTCGGGGTGGGAGACGTCATGTACAATATCATCACAATTGTACAATAGTAAAAACAAGAAACATGCAACCATTCCATTTACATAGTGATTTTAATTACAAGTGTGTTCTGCAAACTTCAACAAACACCAAAAGTATACAAAAATAAGAGATGGATCTTGTATGCTCCACCTTCTCCAAAATGCTGCACCTGTACCTGTCTATCTTTGACCTGAGGATACAAGTTATTTTTAAAACGAGTATCAGCATAAAGCTGGTGAGTTCATAAGAGTTTAGTGTGGGTTCTAGTATAACATGCATTAGTACCGATAGTGTGAAAGGTTACTATTTACATTTGTCCGTAATAGAAAACTCTAGAAAATCCTATATTTTCCATAAAATGCATATATTAATGATAGATACTTGTTTTACTTCGGGATGTTAATGTAGACTTTAGTTTAGTACTTTAGTGAGGATATAGTGTGTTCCTTGTAAGTGACTGATAGTGAGAGTAATAGCGAACCCCATGACCTTCCCGGTCATGCATAGTGTAGTGAAGTAGTGGCATCCCTGGGCTTGCACGGCTTGGACTGAAACTAACAGTCGAGATGTAATAGTGTCTGCCCCGTATAGATCTATACATGTAGCGTCGTCTTCCCTCCGGAAAACTCTGGGCATAGTATGTAGCGAATAGCGTATCTCGTAGTGATTTAGTGCGTTATCTCCTGATTAGTGCTCCCTCTTGTATTGTAGTGTAGTAGTCTTTTGTATAGTTCGTAGCGAGTTCCCTTATTAGTGTATCGTCTCGTAATAGTGTGTATTATAGTGGGTATTATAGTGTGTACGGTAGTAGTAGTAACAAGTAGTAGTGACCTTAACTATACATATTATAGTTAATTTAGTGTGTATAGTTCTTTGTAATTAAGTAGTGAAGGCATCGAATGAAATGAAAAAGCTTGTATCCAACACTAATATACATGATATATAACTAAGAAATCAACGACAGTCGAACGGATAACAACTACCCTAAGCCCACAATCAAACAAGAACAGGAAATAAGGTGAGTTATCGGTTCTAAGTCCTTCAAGTCTTACTTATATAAATATATTAGTGTAGTTACATTTTATAAGAAAACTTATTTAATAAAATCTTATACTAAGGAAACATTTAGAAAATAGTTTATTAATCCAAAGTAGTTTTGAAAACGCATAGTTCTTTTATAAGGCATAGTGGTAAATCACATGTGATTTGATCTACTAATAGTGAATCACATGTGATTAACTTTCATAAACATGAATATTTGACTTGTATCCCCCCCCCCCTAAAACATATAAAAACATTTGAAAAGTTCATTGAAGGGGTATGAACTCACAATTTATCGTAGGCCTCGAGTGTCAACGGATGCCCTGAATGCCAATGGTCCCTATAAATCATGTGATGACACATAATTGGGTTAGAACTAGGGTGTTTCATGCTTAATCATGATGGAAAAAAACATCCTTAGGGCTCGACATTACTGAGTACTAGTGTCTCATGATCTATACTTAATGATTCATGCAAGTTTAGGGCCAAAAGTGGACATTTGAGTGAGTGCATGGCCTTGAAATTGAGTGTGCAGCCAGAAGGGTGTGTGAGGCTGCACACAAGTGTGTGTGGCCGTTCAGAGTGTGTGTGCGGCCGTACACAGGAGTGTGCGGCCGTACACTCCTCTTGTGAGTCCATGTGAAGTGTTTGCTCTTCACACAAGAAGATTTGAATGTGTGCTGCCCCCCTCATGAAGGTGGGCGGCCGTACACCTTCAAGAGACTATGAATATGATGAACATGATGAGTTTTAAAGCTTGGATTCAAGTGTTTACCACTAATAAGCTTGAAGATGGACTAGATCACAAATATGAGGCCTTCAAGGTGTTCTTGGTTGAAGATTATAGAGAGAGAAAGTAGAGAGAGGGTAAGGAGCATCCAAACGAATGAAAGAAGAGGGTATTCATCTATATATATATATATATATATATATATATATATATATATATATATATATATGTTTGGGTGTGAGGCTAGAGGGTGTGCGGTTGGGTACATGGGTGTGTGGCCATACACACAAAAGTGTGGCCGCACACACCTCTTTTGGTGTGTTTAATCCAATTTCATAATGCAAAACACTTTCCAACACCTCCTGAGACCCATAACTAGACTATATTATGCCCAATACACGCATTTTGAACCACAAGATTTACAAAGGATGAAGAATTCAAGATTTAAAGACAATACGCGGACCAATTACATAGGATGAAAGTTTCGGGTTGTCACATTATCCCCCCGTTAGAGGGAATTTCGTCCCGAAATTTAGAATTCGTACAGAGGGTAATTACCGAACTACAATGCAAAAAGATGGGGATATTTGAGTTTCATTTGATCCTCGCGCTCCCAAGTGAATTACGGTCCCCGCTTGGCGTTCCACCGAACCTTAACAATTGGGATGTGACTTTTCTTCGTTCGTTTTACTTCCTGATCCATAATCTCCGCAAGCTCTTCCACGAAGTTGAGGCTCTCATTGACCTCGATCTCTTCAAGCGGAATGACTAGAGTCTCGTCGGACAGGCATTTCTTCAAGTTTGAGACGTGGAAGGTAGGATGTATGTTACTTAGCTCGTGGGGTAGGTTGAGTTTGTAAGCCACAGGGCCAATTCTAGCAAGAATCTCGAAAGGCCCTATGTACCTTGGGTTCAGCTTTCCACGCTTTCCGAAGCGTATTGTGCCCTTCCAGGGCGAGACCTTCAAAAGGACTCAGTATCCTCCCTAAAACTCCAAGGGTTTTCTTCGTTTTTCCGCGTAGCTTTTCTGTCGATCCTTAGCGGCTTTTAATTGTTCACGAATCTGTACAATCTTCTCGGTCGTTTCTCGAATGATCTCCGGACCAGTGAGAGCGCTGTCAGGAACTCGTCCCTTAGCCAACCGAGTGTCACCCGCCTCAGCCCAGCATAGAGGGGATCTGCACTTTCGGCCGTAGAGGGCTTCGAATGAAGCTGCCTTGATGCTCGTATGATAACTATTGTTGTAGGAAAACTCCACAAGAGGTAAGTGTGTATCCCACGATTTACTGAAGTCGATCACACAAGCTCGCAGCATATCTTCTAAGGTTTGGATCGTTCTCTCACTTTGTCCGTCGGTCTGCGGATGGTAAGTTGTGCTCATGTCTAGCCTCTTCCCTAGAGCCTTTTGTAGTGATTGCCAAAATCTCGAGGTAAATCTACTATATCTGTCCGAGATAATCGATATAGGGACGCCATGCAGCCGTACTATTTCCTTAAGATATGTTCTCGTGAGCTTCTCCATCTTGTCCGTTTCTTTGATGGGTAGGAAGTGTGCAGACTTGGTCAATCTGTCGACGATGACCCAAATGGTATCCAACCCACCCGTTGTCTTGGGCAGCTTGGTTATAAAATCCATTGTGATCCGTTCCCACTTCCATTCTGGTATCTCCGATTGTTGGAGGAGACCTGATGGCTTCTGGTATTCGACCTTGACCTTTGCGCAAGTAAGGCACTTACTCACGAAGGTAGCTATCTCAGCTTTCATGTTAGGCCACCAGTATAGCTTTTTGAGATCCAGATACATCTTATCCGAACCTGGGTGGACGGAGTATCGAGTGTTGTGAGCTTCCTTCATGACTAAATCTCTAAAACCTCCGTGGCGTGGAGTCCAGATTCGGTCCATGAGATAGTAGGCTCCGTCACCCTTGACTTCCAAAATCTTAAACATTCCGCGTAGGGATTCTCCCGTCACGTTCTCAGGTTTTAAGGCTTCAAACTGAGCCTCCTTGATCTATGCGGATAGGTGCGAATGGATAGTCATTGTTAACGACTTGGTTCTTCGACCAGAATACTCTTTTCTACTTAGGGCGTCGGCTACCACGTTGGCCTTCCCTGGGTGATATCGAATTTCGCTGTCGTAATCGTTGAGTAGCTCGACCCAACGACGTTGTCTCATGTCGAGCTCTTTCTGGTTCAGTATGTGTTGGAGGCTTTTATGATCAGTATATACTACGCTCTTCGTTCCATACAAGTAGTGTCTCCAGATTTTTAGAGCGAAGACGACCGCTCCTAACTCGAGGTCGTAAGTAGTGTAGTTCACCTCGTGTGTCTTTAGCTGTCTTGAGGCATAAGCGATGACTTTACCCCGTTGCATCAAGACGCAGCCGAGTCCCTAATTCGATGCATCGCAGTACACCACGAAGTCTTCTGTTCCTTCGGGAAGGGACAATACTGGTGCGGTGCATAGGGCTCGCTTCAGGGTCTGGAATGCCTTCTCCTGTTTCTCTTCCCAGTCGAATGATATGCCCTTCTGTGTCAACATAATGAGAGGCTTCGCAATCTGAGAGAAGTTTTGGATGAATCTGCGGTAGTAGCCAGCAAGGCCTAGAAATTGACGAATTTATGTAGGCGTCTTCGGTGTTGACCAGATCTCAATAACTTTAATTTTGGAGGGATCCACGTGGATTCCTTCTTCACTAACCACGTGTCCTAAGAATTCAACTCTTCGGATCCAAAATTCACACTTAGAGAACTTCGCATATAACTTCTCTGATCGCAGTGTTTCCTTGGTAGCACAAGGCCCACCAATGCTTCCAAGTTGAACTCTGATAACTTACATGCAAATTCAACTTATTTGAAGTAGGTACAAAAATAAGAATTATGTCAACACGATAGGTTGCAAACCTTAAGTCGCGTGCTAGTGATAAATTACAGGTTTTACTCTTGATTAAATCTTGAAACTCTTTCAGGATCTTTAAGTCTCCCACTGTCCCCTTGACATATAAGTTTCCCCAGTCAAGAACCATTCCTTGACAAAACAAATATTCAAGGGACAATGCGGATTCTTATCAAGACTAACACTTCACACAATTGGTCTTAGTTGGTCTTTGTCTCATCCAAGACATCACAACTTACTAATCTCAAATGTACAAGAGTAGAAAACATTTTACTCTTACATTTGACTACTGTTAATAAATCCTCCTTTATGTCACTCAAAGTTACAATCTTGGAGTATGACTCTAAGAATTGTTTTGGAGCGAAGTATGACTCATCTTCTTGATTTTAACCAATCCAACAATTCATGACCTCTCTTCTTAGCCATAACAATGCACTAAGACGTCCTTAGAGTATGAATTTGTGATATGGTTTCATAATCATTAAGATGATCATGAAATACGATGCTAAAGTACTCTCCCATCCTTTCAGATTTGAGAAACTTTTATCTTTCTGCCTAATTTGATTCTTCTCATTTGTTTTGTCATACATTGTAACCTTTCCTATGTTACAAAACTATACTTAACCTCATAAGTATAATCATATTTACTAATCTTTAGTAAATCATGACAAATCAATCTTTGTGGTGGACCTTGACCAGCGCACACCTAGTGTACCTAATTCCTTAGTCCTTCAATTGACTCACATATACATGTGATCAAAGAATTAGTCTTAATTTTCAAAGATGAAAATTCTCATTCATCATACAATACAACTTGTATGATTCCGAGTTTCTATCCAATTGAAACTTGGGTGATGAAAAACTTTCTTCATTTGGTAAATTCAGACACTACCATAAATGAAAGAATCAAATCCACTTTCCAATATTGCTATTACTGGAAACATATAAGCAACAATTTTCCACAGATGCCATTGTAAGGATATTTTTTAAAATAAATAAAATTAAAAACCTTTTTTTATTTTATTTTAAAACTTTGCGGAAAAACTTATCCTTACAATCCACATGAAAACCTTGTTGTTATCTATTCATAAGCAATATATTATAACTCTTAAGCAACGGCTCAAAATTCCGATTGCCAAACCATGCGATCGAAACCCACCTTTGCAATCAGAATCAACATATACTTACTTTAAGCTTCCTATCTTTTCTTTGATTCTTAAAAACATCAACATGTGACCCATTCACATTATGTAATAAGAATCTCCAAATAGGAACTTAATAGAGTTAGACAGTGGACTTTACCTGAAGTAGAGTCAAACCTCTTGACTTGATCAACCTTATGACCTTTCAGGTGAATAGTGCAGCTTCGCAACCAATGCCCCTTACTTTGGCAACAAAACACATGGACCCTTTGGTAATGGCACATGAGACTATCTCAGAATTTTCCTTTATCTTTACTATTTGGTCAACCGAGTTGACTATAGCCGATCCCTTTCCATTGGGAAGAGAAATCCTTTTCTAGATATCCAATGCTACCATTGTCAATGTCCATGTAGACTTGGGAAGTTGTTCTTTTAATCAAATTTTCTTTACTGGTGTTCCGAATCATTGCTGATTCCACAACACCAAGCAAAAAGATAACATCATTAAGGGTCATGTCATAGTCTGCCTCATAGTAGTCCCAAAGAGACTCACTATGTTACTGAGAAAGTGATTGGACATCCAACTTTCACGAGACTTTGACACCCAACTATCCTGGCTTGTCAATATGTGACTTTATCTCCAAGATGTGAGCACACATAGACTATGCTTGCCAATAGGGATTGAGTGACTTTAAACTTTTCAAGAACTTGTGGGTGAGGGAGAATAATTGGAGGAGGTGGAGGAAGTGAAGCATGATGTTGAGGGACACCATCTTCAAGAGATTTGGGAAGATCATAGTTATCTGAAACAGACATCTATAATGGGAGAAAATCAAGTTAGTTGATTCAAAGTCCTTAATATAACACCCAATATGAAATATTAAGGCTAGGACCCAACACAATATTTTATAATTTGGAAGAGGGATGCTGTAATCCAAGCTATAAAATATTTGAAGGTAGGCGAATGACGATTCACCAATTTCCACCATGAAAAACGAAATAATTTATTAGGTTTTAATTGGATTTAAAATTCCTAGATCTTTTGAGATTCATTGAACTTTTCAATGACATGTTTCAATCTCGAGTGTGCCCTCTCAAATTTTGTGACTGGGACGCCGAGGATCACAAAACAAGGTGTGAATAACCATACCAATTCACTTGGTACCCTTAATATTATCACCTAATCAATGTGCCGGTTAACCACACACGCTCCATTGATCTATGACAAACATTAAGTCACCCTTCGTGATCCTTACTAGTCCAAGTTAGTGTGCCGGTTAACCACACACGCTACACCAACGACTTGGTAAGGTACAAAGTGTGAATTCCATGGGCTAGCATCAAATTCACATTTTTCTTAAAGTAACTAAGATTGGGAATTAAATAAAAAAATATTTAGTTACTTTATAATAATCATTATACTTTTAATGAGAATTTAAAGTCATTGTCCTACCCGTTCGGCTAACGACCCTCCACCGATCAAGCAAGCGGTGGGTGAGAGTGGACACCCATTAAGTTGCCATTTTATAGGCAACAACCTTATACCCACCTTATAGACCAACTTCGTGAATGAGGCCTACTAACGGTAGAACGACTTATTCTTATACATACATATATATATATATATATATATATATATATATATATATATATAATAATTAACCATTAATGTTATAAATAGTATAAGGGTGGAATTTTAACTATTAAAACTCTAAGGGTTGGAATTAAAGTTTATTAAAGTGTGTGAAACTTTACAAATTCCAAAACTTGAGGGCAAGTTTTGTAACTATCCAAACTTTTCATTTCATAACTTATGAATTAAAGGTTCATAAAATGAAGACTCTTCATTTTCATGTAACTTATATGTTTAAATGTGTGTGTTAAAGAAAAGTGACATTTGGATATCCATAACTTGAGGACAAATTATGGACTCCATTAAAACACATAAATGATCAAGAATTAATTCTAAACAATTCAGAAAATAATTCCTATCATCTTCTAAATTCATAAGAACATGAACACGATAATCAAAATTTCAAGAATTATATGAACACATAAAAAATCATGGAGTTTTGATATATGCTATTGTAAATGGATTAGAACAACCATTACACCAACTAAAACAAGTTTTAAAACACCAAAACAGTTTAGGGTAATGTTTCTAGTCCATTTCCAGCAGCAAAAATCGAAATTCTGCATTCTGATCATTCTACTCGCCGAGTGCACGAACCTACTCGCCGAGTAGGATGAATTTTGCCTTGAACTCGGCGAGTCCATCAGCCAGACAGCAACAATTTCAACTTTTTTCACTATTTTGCATCAAGTATCAAACAAGCAAGCCTAGGCTCTAATACCACTGTTGGGTTTTGAGCAATCTAACACTTCCTAAGTGTGCATGCAACCCTAATAAACCTTGGATCTATGTTTGTCTAAATACATGCAAAATAATAATTTTCCAAGGTTCATAACCTATCTAACATGGCATGGGGTACTTTTAAACATAAAAGAATTAGATGAGATCACATACCTTTTGATGATGAGTTTTATTCCTAAGGAGTTTGAGAGCCAAGCACCAATAGTGTGAATGCCTCAAATGGAATCACAAATCACCACAAACACTTGGAAAACTTTGAGAGAGTGTATACACACTTATAAAATCGGCCACACACAAACACACATACTCTAGTGACACTAGTGGCTATTTCATGCAACATAAGCATGCTTATATAGTGTACACGATTAGGGTGAAACCCTAATAACCCATGACCTTTCCTTTTCCAAGGATCCATGGGTTAAAAGCTCCATGGATCATCCATGGACTTCCATACAAGCCCAGCCCATTAACAAATGAGTGTTAGCCCACACCATATAAAACAATAGCCCACAATTTAATTAGTCTTCCTTTTAATCTCTAAATTAATTCATAATTAATTTAAGACTAAGACTAATTAAATAACATGACTTCATATTAATATATTATAACTTATAATATATTAATAAACATATGTGTATAACTCTCATAAAATTATCCATAAATAGTTCGGGTGAAGTGCAACCCAAATGGACCATGCCGGGTCGGGTCAAGTATGTACCAAATAAGTTATGGACTTAGACACCTTATCCAACAAGGACGACTTAGCTACGGGGGTAGCTCCCGGCATTAGGTCAATTCTGAACTCAACCTGACGTTTGGGAGGTAGACCCGGAAGGTCCTCCGGAAAGACATCGGGGAAATCGCATACAACAGGGATGTCCTTCGAATCCTTCGCTTTCTGGCTAGTGTCGACAACGTGGGCGAGAAAGGCGCGATATTCCTTACGCAAGTATTTCTGAGCCTGAATACTGGAGATGATACGAAGGCTCGTACCGGGTTTATCTCCATAGATCAACAGAGTTTCGTGGTTCGTAAGATTTAAGCGAATGGCTTTGACGTAGCATAGGATATCGGCACGATGAAGACTCAACCAGTCCATACCGACAATGACATCGAAACTCTTGATAGAGACTGGTATGAGATCGATTGGAAATGAGTGATCGTCTAATGTGAGGGTACAGCCTATGTAGATTTCGTTAGAGCTTTCGGTCTTCCCGTTAGCCATTTCTACAACGAATGTTTCTTTTAGTGGTTGGGGGGATTGTTTGAGTAAGTGTTTAAAGTTTTGATTTATGAAGCTTCTTTCTGCACCACTATTGAATAAGACACAGGCATAAGAGTTGTTGAGAAGAAACGTACCCGTGACTACTGTGGGATCTGCTACTGCTTCATTGTGACCAATGGCGAGTAGCCTACCTGTTCCCCCAGCATTCGCAGCCTTCAGACAGTTCTTCTTGAAATGACCAGCTTCACCGCAGCCATAACACGTCGGGGTCACTCCCAAACCAGAAACTTGCGAGATAGGTTTGGGAGGGGCCTTGCAGAATCGCATAGTATGGCCCTTCCGACCGTAGTTGGAACACTGCAATTCACGGCAGTGGCCGTTGTGTTGGAAAGGGCACTTGGGACACTTGGGCAGATTCCCACTATAACCTTTTGGCGGTGCAAGAGTGGCTGGAGTAGTGGCAGCATGAACCGCCACGATTTGCTGGTCCTTGGAGGAGGTTTGAGTTTTCTTGCCTTTCTTTTTATCCCATCGCTTCCTCTTTCTGTCAGATGAATCAGGTGGTGCAGTGGTAGTTGTGGTTGCTGTTACTGGAGTGGAAGAGACTTCATGGTTTATCAGACTCTGGGCCAATTCCTTGGCACTGTCGAAGGTGGTAGGGCATGAGGCTAGAACATTTCCTCGATACGGGGGCACTAGACCCCAGATGTACCGTTCGATCTTTTTGCTTTCGGATGGGATCATGTTGGGACACATAGCCGCGAAGTCGCAGAACCTGGCCGTGTAAGCTGTTATGTCAGTCCCTTCCATCTTGAGGTTCCAGAGTTCCTCCTCAAGTTTCTGAATTTCGCCCCTAGGATAATACTCTCTCCTCATGAGATCCTTCAGAGTGTCCCAGCCCATAGCATTTGCTGTGACCAAGGAGAGTGCACTGACATGGCCGTTCCACCATGTCAAAGCCCTGTTAGTGAGGGTGGCAGTAGCGAACTTGATTTTGCTCTCTTCGGGGCAAGAGCACATTTCGAATACAGCTTCGGTTCTCTCGAACCATTGGGATAATGCCAGAATTCCTCCAGTACCATCGAAGAAGGTAGGTTTACAGTTCATAAAGTCCTTATAAGTGCATCCCTGCACTCTTTGATGGACTTCACCAAATCTAGAGTTACCACCACTCGCATCACCAGAGTTCATTTGAGCCATGGCTACCGTTACAGCCGCAGTCACAGCCATTTGGAACAGCACTGGGTCGAACTGTGGAGGAGGAGGTGGTGGAGGAGGGGTTTGAGTTGCTGGTCTTCCTCTACTTGGACGCTTTCGTGGAGGCATCTTTTACTGGAAGATCACAGGAATGATAGCAATAGTAAGAGTCTATTGCTAATATGAATAGAGTGTTTCATGGATTAATTCAACATAATCCAAAAATTAGAGTGAGAGTCATAGTAATAGGATAGTTAGCTGCCAATATACTGGTATTGATGATATAATACAAGTTCAGGAAAAATTGACCTAACATAAGGTCTTACATCAAACCATAGGGAAAAATGTTGGCAGTTTAGAGGTCTAGTTAAGGTACTTTTAGGCTAGGAATGTTTATAGACAAGAGATCTATGAAACCTAGAGGGGAAAGGCTAGTCCTTTAAACAAAAGAGTGAGGTACTAGACGTCTTCTACTGGCGACGGTTACTTGTTGGGCGAACCCTCAGATCCGTTATCTGACGCATAACTTCTTGAAGGTGTCGTTCATGAGTCCTTTGACGTGCTCGGAGTTCCCTAACTTCGGCTCGGGATGCAGCCAGCTGATGCTGCAGAGCCTCGTTGGTCCTCCTTGTCCTGTCCATGGCTTCTTCGAGTTGGCAGATGCGAACCGTGTTGAGATTTGAGTTGGCATCCACTTCTACAACTCGACCAATGGTTGCTTGACCCTGCTCGACATTCCTGGCAATCCTTCGGATCATGATGGGCAGAACCTGATCCGCTGATCCTCCTTCGCTTATGTTGTAGAAACTTCGGTCTCCATTGTAAGGTAAAGGCTGGCCCTGCTCCTCGCTCCATCGGTGCAAGGATATGGCCCACATAGGAGTGGGACCCTGAAATGCCGGACGGGGGTTGGGGTTTGGAGCTTCAGGAGGTTGGTTGTTAACTTCTGGTTCGGAGCTGGAACTATCCGAGAAGCCTTCAGCATGTCGATCATCCAAAGGGATTGGGTGATCATCATCTGATTCCTCATCGAGCCATCCTCCATTGCCCTGGTTTGGATAGTATGGGTCGCCGGGTAGGTGGAAACCAGCCATGCTATCTTTGCGAAAAAGGGGGATAGAAAGGTTAATAGATGTACTACTCTCAGATACTTATAAGATGAATCGTTACTAGTCGACCCAATACTTGCGTAGTGCATACCAATTACATGCAACCGAAGCAAGATAGTCCTTCGAATAAGCAACCCTAACTCCAGATCCCCAATCAAACAAGAACAGGAAATGAAGCAAAGGCTACAGATTCTGAGTCTATAGCGCCCTAGTCACATGTAACCGTGGTGTATCCACTTAGCAACTATTGTCCTACCAGTAACGACCCTTTTAGTTATCACATATGTATGTTTTAGAGATACAAAATACTCCTATAGTATTCTTAGGGTAACGTTATTGTGGTAGTGTTGGTAAGTTTTAGACTTGTTGCAACACCACCACTAAGCTTAGGCACATGCTAGTCACTCCCAGGAAAACGTAGTTGATCAGGCTACATTCCCCCAAATGTGACTATATGTCTCTAAACCCAATTTGTGCTGTCCAACAATCTTAATACTTTTGTTATGTTCTAGCGTGATACTGACTCCTGTGTTTTATAGAGATGTGTGTATATATATACTTAGTTAAATCTTTTAAATACTTAACAATATATATTCTTGGTCAGAGTGTTTTAGTCCCGAAGTGTTTATAGTTCGTATATCTTTTATAGGTTGATATACTTGATTCACTATAAAAAATGCTCTGATACCAATCTGTCACACCCCAAAACCGATAACGGCGGAATACGTTTCGGGGTGGGAGACGTCATGTACAGTATCATCACAATTGTATACTAGTAAAAACAAGAAACATACAACCATTCCATTTACATAGTGATTTTAATTACAAGTGTGTTCTGCAAAGTTCAACAAACACCAAAAGTATACAAAAATAAGAGATGGATCTTGTATGCTCCACCTTCTCCAAAATGCAGCACTTGTACCTGTCTATCTTTGACCTGAGGATACAAGTTATTTTGAAAACGAGTATCAGCATAAAGCTGGTGAGTTCATAAGAGTTTAGTGTGGGTTCTAGTATAACATGCATTAGTACCGATAGTGTGAAAGGTTACTATTTACATTTGTCCGTAATAGAAAACTCTAGAAAATCCTATATTTTCCATAAAATGCATCTATTAATGATAGATACTTGTTTTACTTCACGATGTTAATGTAGACTTTAGTTTAGTACTTTAGTGAGGATATAGTGTGTTCCTTGTAAGTGACTGATAGTGAGAGTAATAGCGAACCCCATGACCTTCCCGGTCATGCATAGTGTAGTGAAGTAGTGGCATCCCTGGGCCTGCACGGCTCAGACTGAAACTAACAGTCGAGATGTAATAGTGTCTGCCCGTATAGATCTATACATGTAGCGTCGTCTTCCCTCCGGAAAACTCTGGGCATAGTATGTAGCGAATAGCGTATCTCGTAGTGATTTAGTGCGTTATCTCCTGATTAGTGCTCCCTCTTGTATTGTAGTGTAGTAGTCTTTTGTATAGTTCGTAGCGAGTTCCCTTATTAGTGTATCGTCTCGTAATAGTGTGTATTATAGTGGGTATTATAGTGTGTACGGTAGTAGTAGTAACAAGTAGTAGTGACCTTAACTATACATATTATAGTTAATTTAGTGTGTATAGTTCTTTGTAATTAAGTAGTGAAGGCATCGAATGAAATGAAAAAGCTTGTATCCAACACTAATATACATGATATATAACTAAGAAATCAACGACAGTCGAACGGATAACAACTACCCTAAGCCCACAATCAAACAAGAACAGGAAATAAGGTGAGTTATCGGTTCTAAGTCCTTCAAGTCTTACTTATATAAATATATTAGTGTAGTTACATTTTATAAGAAAACTTATTTAATAAAATCTTATACTAAGGAAACATTTAGAAAATAGTTTATTAATC
The DNA here is from genome assembly GCF_002870075.4 of Lactuca sativa. NCBI lineage: Eukaryota > Viridiplantae > Streptophyta > Magnoliopsida > Asterales > Asteraceae > Lactuca > Lactuca sativa. The sequence continues at coordinate 99,337,591 of NC_056623.2, read as the reverse complement.
CAAAGTAGTTTTGAAAACGCATAGTTCTTTTATAAGGCATAGTGGTAAATCACATGTGATTTGATCTACTAATAGTGAATCACATGTGATTAACTTTCATAACCATGAATATTTGACTTGTATCCCCCCCTAAAACATATAAAAACATTTGAAAAGTTCATTGAAGGGGTATGAACTCACAGTTTATCGTAGGGCTCGAGTGTCAACGGATGCCCTGAATGCCAATGGTCCATATAAATCATGTGATGACACATAATTGGGTTAGAACTAGGGTGTTTCATGCTTAATCATGATGGAAAAAAAACATCCTTAGGGCTCGACATTACTGAGTACTAGTGTCTCATGATCTATACTTAATGATTCATGCAAGTTTAGGGCCAAAAGTGGACATTTGAGTGAGTGAATGGCCTTGAAATTGAGTGTGCGGCCAGAAGGGTGTGTGAGGCTGCACACAAGTGTGTGCGGCCGTTCAGAGTGTGTGTGCGGCCGTACATAGGAGTGTGCGGCCGTACACTCCTCTTGTGAGTCCATGTGAAGTGTTTGCTCTTCACACAAGAAGATTTGAATGTGTGCTGCCCCCCTCATGAAGGTGTGCGGCCGTACACCTTCAAGAGACTATGAATATGATGAACATGATGAGTTTTAAAGCTTGGATTCAAGTGTTTACCACTAATAAGCTTGAAGATGAACTAGATCACAAATATGAGGCCTTCAAGGTGTTCTTGGTTGAAGATTATAGAGAGAGAAAGTAGAGAGAGGGTAAGGAGCATCCAAACGAATGAAAGAAGAGGGTATTCATCTATATATATGTTTGGGTGTGAGGCTAGAGGGTGTGCGGTTGGGTACATGGGTGTGTGGCCGTACACACAAAAGTGTGGCCGCACACACCTCTTTTGGTGTGTTTAATCCAATTTCATAATGCAAAACACTTTCCAACACCTACTAAGACCCATAACTAGACTATATTATGTCCAATACACGCATTTGGAACCACAAGATTTACAAAGGATGAAGAATTCAACATTTTAAAAACAATACGCGGACCAATTACATAGGATGAAAGTTTCGGGTTGTCACACGTAGGCATGAAGCCTTGGTAAGAGTGGTTGGGTTGAGGCATCAGGCCAACAAACCCAGGGTATTCCCGTACGATGACGTATTGGACCAGTTGCATGTTGGCATTCCAGTATGATGACCGATTGGTCTATGGTAATCCAATCTGATGATTGTGGACCCGATATGCATGCTACTATATTTTTTGTATAGGGTGTTTCTGGGGAAACTGACTAAGCTTTATGCTTACCCTATTTTTTATGTTTTATGTTCTATTGGTGATCGTGGTAAGGCGAAGAAAGGACTGTACACATGCATCAACATCATTGAGGATTCTACGTTATTTATATTATTATGGCTTTTGATAAACGTAATTTGAAATAAATGGTTTTCTTAAAATGGATTTTTAATTGGGAAGTTTTACCTTAATAAAAATGAAATTTTTTGGTTGTGAGAATGGGACATTACATTAAAGAAGAAGAAGAAGAAAGTATTCTATTGTACTGATCCAACAAGGAATGCTCATCATCATCCTCTTGTACATGGACCTTTGTAAGTATTCAATATCCAAGCTTTAAGTTCCATGCATCTACATCTAGGTGTCTTGTCCATTTTCTTCATGATTGTGGAAGTTTGAAGGAATGGAAAAGTTGGCAACTTTAAGGATCTTTAAGGTCCCTTTGAGGTCATATGTTGTAGATCTAGAGTTTCTTGGAGTTTTTGATCCCATGGATAAGTTTGAGTTCCTTTCTCCCATATTTGTGACCTAAAATGGAGGAGACATGCATTGGACATGCATGTCCATAAAGCACCAATTTTTATGATCCATTGGGTATAAGAAAACCTTCTGGAAAATATAGATGAATAACTTTGGTGATTAAGAGCTTAGGTTTAGAGGTTTTATCTTATTGAGATGTCTTAATGGATAAACTTGGAAACTTTGTCCATCAAGACCTTGGAGGGTGTCAGATCTGAGCTTTGGAGCTCTTAACGATGAAGGAAAACAACTTAATGTTAAGGCTTGCTAATGATAACTATTGGCCACAACGACGTGGCGAATAGGGATCAACCCGCTTGTTTTGGCATTTTGTGACCACGAAGTGGTCGAAGGGAGGCTACAACATTGAGGTTTGCTGATGATAACTATTGACCTTTAATTTGACCTTGACCGTTGGCTTTTTGATCTAGGTTAACTTTTGGTCAAATTGCTAGTTTTAGGTAGACTAAGGGTTTACCTTGTATGGTTTATTAAGAGACGTGTAGCACTCACTTCTCGTATGTGGGAGCTAATGGTGGTGGATTTCGTCTGTGAGGTGATTTTTCTCACTATACTTTGTGTGACATCCCCAATTTCACGGCCAGAAAAGACCAATATGTTTATGCTTTGTTTTTAAAAATCAGAGTAATCGTTTAAAGAAAATTGTTGTGGAATTTGTCCCCAAAACAAAATATGATAAGAATTTATCAAAGCATTTCTTAAAGAAAAGTATTTTCATTATATAACAAAATCTCGGGATGTCATGTTCCGATACAGACACATAAGCATAAACAAAACTTACATTTTTTTACACTAGTGATTTACATCTCCTTTAATCTCTCAGTGAAATATGTCTTCGTATTGATACCTGTGATACAAAGAAAACTGAGTGGGTCAGGCTTGGGAGCCTGGTGAGCATATAGGGTTTTCGACCCACAATAATATAATTATTATATTCAACCATCAAACAATCAACCCAATTACCCATCCCCATTATCTTCTTTATTTCTCAAGGTTTTACCCTAAGAATTCAACTATCATTCATTCATTCATTCCTAAGGATTGACTTAAGGAATTGACACAAAATCCATTGCTACATAAGGCGCATCTATCAACATCATCCTTTAAGCGCCTCTGCCAGGATTACGTCATACACTATGGGGCACGACTTCCAGGTTTATGGCATTCTCTTTTGGGCGCATCTGCCGACATTATCCTATAAGTGCATCTGCCAGGATTATCCTATAAGCGCATCTGCTAGTATTATGACATTCTCTATTTGGTGCATCTACCAATATTATTCTCAAGCGTATCTGCTAGTATTATAACATTCTCTACTTGGTGCATCTACCATTATTATTCTTTAAGCATCTTACATACCTCGTCATTTACCTCATCATTTTATCACATACCAACTATCTCATCTACCAATGTTCTACCCAACATATTAATAGATATAAAATACATATACGGTTTAACTCTTTTAAAAACCATGTAAAACATCCATTCCACACTTATCTCAAATAAACAATAGTATATAAACACATAACACGCATTTCAAAGCAAATATTTCATATTTATGTGTTAGAAGAAAGTAACCACACACTCACTCATATAAACAACAATATATATACACATAGCACGTATTTTCTAAAATACTTCATATCTATGTGTAAGACAAAAATGACTATACACTCACTTGATCAGAAGATGATCGGACAACACTACGACTTGTAGAAGTAGTATTCTTGGGTAGATCTGGAAGATCTGCACAAAAAACCGAGCTCCTCGCAGGCAAGGCTTCGGCTTGGGAATCTCACTTCTCGGGATCTTCGGGACTTCGGAACTTGCTTCGGGGCTCGGGAATGCTATCGGGGCTTCGGGATATAATTGACACGCAAATCGAGGCAAAAACTAGAGAGAAAGAAAATGAGCAAAGAAAATGGTTGATCTCTGTTTCTATTTATAGGCTGCTGGGTCTGGGATTCCGCTGGGCATAATTTCCAAGTAGGCTGCGCGTAATCTTGGTTACGCTGGGCGTACGCTTCGGATAAACTTTGGTATGCGTGCCACAATCTTCAAAAATTCATAACTTTCGCATACGAGCTCCGTTTTCGACGTTCTTTATATCCACGCGTAGGTGAGATTAAGTTCTACAACTTTCATTTAGACTCCGTTGGCTAATTTTGACTTTATTTTTATTATATTATTTTTAGTAGGCCGGGACAGGAAAACTCTATTATAAATTCACAACTTCTTCATTCGACGTCCGTTTTCATCTGTCTTTTTACCGTTGGACTACTATCAACGAGATCTTCGATTCTCGTTTAGATTGTTTCGGATAAAAACCGCTCGATCTCAAATCGAGTATTCGGCCTGCATACCGCTAAGTCGAAACTTAGAAAAATCATAACTTCCTTATACGTAGTCAGATTCGGACGTTTTTTTATGCACGCTCATGGTTTAACGAACTCTACGACTTTTGTTTAGATCGCTACGGCTAAATATCAATTTAACGTAAATTCACTTTTTACGTCATTCAGCGTCGTGCCGGTTCTGTCGCGAAACTTCGACATGTCATAACTTCTTCGTTATAACTCGAATTTCGGCGTTCTTTATATGCACGGAAACCTTGTGACATATAATACAACTTTAGTTAAGATTATTCATTCTAAATAATATTCTATCAAAAAGTCATTTTTTACGCTTATCGTTTCTAAATTGACTAGCCCTAATCTACGGGCGTTACACTTTTTATGTTAGTATGTGTCCTTATGTGTAGGATGTTGGTATAATGTAGTGTCTAGTTAGAATGGTATATATTCTATGATTACCTGTGTTTTCTTGTTATTGTTTTGTGCATGGTATGGTTGGGTTAATGCATTATTGCTTTGTATTGTAAGACAACAAACCCGAGAGCAATTCAGTCATAAGATAAAGGACGAGAGGGGAAATCCAGTGTTATGTTGAGGGCTCGGGAGCAAACCAGTCTTAGGCTGTGGGCCCAGGGGGATCTAGTCTTAAGTTGTAGGCTCATGGTCATTCCAATCTTCGTGTCGTGGGCCAGGGGCAATCCAATCTTCATGTTGTGGCACTGCGACATTCCAATCTTTGTGTTGTGGGCCCGAGAGCAATCCAACCTTGTGTTATGGGACCGGGGGCAATCCAGTCTTTATCAATGTGGGACCGGTATGCATGCATCATATATGTATTGTTGTGTGGGGTATTTTGGGAAACTCACTAAACTTTGTGATTACGATTTATGTTAAAAATGTTTCCAGGTACTTTTGGTTCAAAGGAAGAGCACAGGTTGATTACAATGCATTCCCCCCCTGAAGATTTATTCCGCATTGACTATTTACTCTGATGTTTTAAGAATACTTTTACTCTTCTTTTCCTATGGAACAAGTGAATGAATGATTTTGGATTTGAATTAAATGAAATTTGATTCACTATTTTTGGGATGTTGCAAGTTGGTATCAAAGCCTTGGTTTGAGGGATTCAGGCATACTCTCGGGTGTGTCCGAACTCAAACCGAGAAATTGACAATTCTTTTAAAGAAAATAAAATTTCTAAAAAGATTTTTTTTCAAAGAAAGGGGTGTGATGCATGCAATTAACCAAACTGAAGTAAGTGATTCCCAGAATACCGATACATGTGGATATGTTATATGCGTTAAAGAATGTTGTGCTTGCTAGAAGTTAGCATAATGATATGTTCAAGGTTGCATGCTAGAATTCCTATTAGGAATAATGTCTTTTGATGTGTTGTGTCATATGGAGTTTTACTACTCGAATGCTACTTTCTTTGTGCTTTGTTGGACGTATATTGATGTGAGTTAAATATTAAATCAATATGTTAAGTTGCATGTTGCAAAGGTTAAATAATTTTATAGTGATTGAGTTGGTCCTATTGTGCAACTCTCGATTGAGTCTAAACGTTGTAGGTCTAGGTCTTTTAGTCGTAATATTATTTAAGTTTTGTTGCATATAATTGTATTCATGAAGTAATTAGCCGATACTAGTCAGAGTCTTTCAATAGTCGATGGCAAGGTGAGGAGGGGATCCTAGGAGAGCCTAAGAAGTGTTTTAGTGTGAATGGTGTGTTGTTTAACAGGTTTTGGGAGTATCATTATAAGGAGTTACTTAGAGGATTCAGGATGATTTTTAAGGAAAGTATGGATAGGTGTGGAAGATAGTATTGGGCACGTACTACTAAAATTACAAATTCCATACTCCAACCAAGGAAAGTGACGAGGATTCTAGGAAGCTTATGGAGTAAGGAATTCTTCGGGTATGTATTGATTGTTTGTATGGATATCTTTTCAGTATGGTGATGAGCACTCATGGAGGAGGATCTGGGTATGGTTCGGGCTCAGGATCTGTTGCTGAGCCGATTGATGAGAGGATACACGACTTCATTATTTTTGAGATCGCTCGCGATATTTTGGACGCGACTCATATGATGTTTGGTACCATCAAGTAGGGGATCATGGAGATGCTGAATGATTGACTTAGGGTTTTTCATGTAGAGATTGCAGTTAGTCAGACCGCGGTATCAACTCTCTCTTTTTGGGATATCAAGGCTTGCGGAGCCCATGACTTCTTCGAAAAGAAGGACCTTGTTGCCACTAGACGGTGGATTTTTGACATGGAGAATGGTCATTGGACTAGTTTCTACCTTGAGGGATTGAAGGTGAGATTTGCATCCTGCCTCCAGAGGGATCGAATCTGTGATTAGATTGTCGTTGAGGTCTCATAGACCTTACTAGAGGAAGTGTCTGGCATTATTGTGCATATCACTAACAGGTTGGTCGCCAAATTTGAGGAGCATATTGTAGCTATTCAGATAGCTAATAAGATTGATAAGGTGACTCATGAGCCGGATCTTGGTTTGGAGACGTAGCTAGGAAAGAGGAAGTGGAATGATGAACCGAATCTGCTAACAACATCTAATAGGCTTGGTGCTGCCATGCCAAGTATTATAGGATAGAGGAACCATGCCATTTACGTTAAGGGTGGAGGATGTGACATCCCCAAAATCACGGCCAGAAAAGACCGATTTCATTTATGCTTTTTAAAATAATTTCAGATTTAATCATTTTGATTTAAAAGAGTTGCGGAATTTGTTCCGATACATACCATAAAGCATAAACGATAACATTACAAGTTATTCAACAAATATATACATATACAGACTTGTAAACAAAACAACTCGATGATTCATCCATCTTATGCCCACGCGTCACTACCTGTAATACGAATAAACTGAGTGGGTCAGGCTTGGGAGCCTGGTGAGCATATAGGGTTTTCAACCCACAATAAATAATTATATTTAATTTCACCAACCAACAATAACCCGATTACCCATTCCCGTTATCCTCACTTTATGTCCCTAAAACAACATCTATCTCAAGGGACCTAATCTAGGATTTTCATCGGGACGGACATTACTGCTAAGGGGTTTCCTCAACAATAGATATCCTAAAGGCAACCATGAGGGGGATAGAGTACCCCGGTGAACGCATCGTTCACAAAACCTACATGTTATGAACCTGCTAGCGTTCCACATAACTGTCTAGAAAGAGTCTGTGGTCGTTATCCATACTCCGCTGAATAACTAGATCAACAACAACAACATCGAGGCCTCTCATCTATTTATCACACATCAACTATCTACCCATGTTATACCCAACATATTAGTAGATAAAAATGTATATTTTTATACATAGTTTAAACCTGTATAGCATTCTCATTCAATACATATTCCACATAACAGATGAGGCACACCCACATAACACGTATTTCATAGAGAATAAATCAGATCTATGAGATAGAAGAATGTGAATATACATTCACACACATAACAACAAAATTATACACATAACACGTATTTCGTATAAAATACTTCCTAATTATGCGTTAGAAGAAAGTAACTACACACTCACCTGATCAGAAGATGATCGGACAGCACTACGACTTGTAGAAGTAGTATTCTTCGGTAGATCTGGAAGATCTTCACAAAAACCGGGCTCCTCGCGGGCAGAGCTTCGGCTCGGGAATCTTACTTCTCGGGATCTTCGGGGCTTCCGAACTTGCTTCGGGGCTCGGGAATAATACCGGGGCTTCGGGGTATAAATGGCACGCAAATCGAGGCAAAAACTAGAGAGAAAGGAAAAATTTGGCAAAAAAATAAGGCTGCCCTCGCATGCCCTTTTATAGGAGGCTGAGGCCTCGCATTACGCTGGTGTAATGCTCTATGCGGGGCGTACTCCTCCGAAATTGTCACTACTTACGTATCCGAAGAACCCGAGTGCGAGGCGTGTCATGCTTCGTTGTACGCCGGGCGTAACCCGGATAAGTCCGGTGACTCCCCTTCGGATAATATCGGATTAATAATTAAATTTATATATTAATTATTTAATAAACTTCAAAAGTTCATATCTTCTTCATACAAACTCCGTTTTCTACGTTCTTTATATCCACGCGTAGGTGAGACTACGCTCTACAACTTTCGTTTAGACTCTGTCGGTTAATTTTGAATTTATTTTTATTATTTATTTTTAGTAGGCCGAGACAAGAAAACTCCGTTATAAATTCATAACTTCTTCATCCGACGTCCGTTTTCGCCTATCTTTTTATCGTTTCACTAAAATTAACGAGATATTCGATTCCCGTTTAGATTGTTTCTGCTAAAAACTATTCGGTCTCAAATCAAGTATTCGTGCTGCATACTGCTAAGTCGAAACTTAGAAAAATCATAACTTCCTCATACGAAGTCAGATGTGGGCGTTCTTTTTATGCACGCTCTCAGTTTAACGAACTCTATGACTTTCTTTTAGATCACTAAGGCTAAATATCGCTCTAAGGTAACTTTCACTTTTTACGTCATTCAGCGTTGTCGGTTCTGTCGCGAAACTTCGACAGGTCATAACTTCTTCGTTATAACTCGGATTTTGGCTTTCTTTATATATTCGGAAACCTCATTTCAACTACTACAACATTATCCATAGATATCGAGCTTATTTAACATTTCATTTTGACGCTTATTTTTATTCTTAATTACATTAAGACACACAATTAAGCACAAAACACATAATACTCAAATAATACACTTCTATTATTTCAAAACGGGTTACAAAGGTTAACCTAGAATATTATATCAACATTAATGACAAGCCCAGAAACACAGGCGTTACAGAGGATGCCACGAGTCCATGTTCTGCAAGTTTGAATGCAGCAGGTGCGGACGGAAAGGCCATGTCCGCAATGATTGCACCTAGAGGTAGAATTATTCAAACTTTGTCATCAACATGGTCACATTAGGGAAAATTGCCCACATATGGCGGTTGTGACGGCTCTGACCCCATCATCCGCATTTTTTCAAGAGGCAGAATCAAGACCTCAAGATCTCATAGGTATCTATCCCTTCATGCTTTTATTGTTTATGTATATGTAATTATTGAGTATGAGACATTTTCTTCGGAGTATTTAAGTCCCCATCAAAGGATCAAATTTCTTTATGTTTGCATGGTTACTATATTTCGACAATAAACCTTTTGGTTATCATTAGCACATAACTTGAGGTTCGTAACCTATCGTGTTGACATATTTTTGTTTCTGTGTCATTCCAGTTAAGTTGACTATGCATGTGAGTTCTATGAGTTCTCATTTGATTGCATAAGTCAAAGCACCAGGATCAGTGAAAGTACATTGATCAAGTATAGTAAGTTGCTCAATAACTTGGAAGCAATGGTAGGCCCTTGTGCTACCAAATAACAATAAATTAAGATTGAACAAGTTCATTCAATATGAGTTTAAATTTATCATAGACCTTATCGTATGATAGTGGTTGGAAATGACAGATTCACATGGATAGGAACACATACACCATAAAATCTAGGTGGTAAGAGGTTTCTCTCTACTTCATGAAAATGATTGTGAGGAAACACTTCCACTAAGTAGATTTTGAGGAGACAGCCGTTATGTTAATTGCATTCTCAAATTCGATTATGATTACAACATCCCTCTTCATAGTTCGAATTATGAGAAACAGAAAAAGGTTTGAACATTTGGGACTTATCGCTATAAGTTCTGAAAAGGCTTAGGCACACACATAAGCGATCCATTGAAAGGTGGAAGAATTTGGTATTCTTATACTTATGATAAGGATTTGGAATTGTGAAATGAGCATCGTTGGAAATGTGTTCAATTGATCTATTTCACAAATAAAGGACCATAGGTAAACATAGTGTGCATGCTTGGAGCATGGGATAACTATTTTTTCAGTTCAAGTATTTAGTTGATTGGTCGAAACATTATACGATTAATAATGTGTAAACAATATGGTGATTAAATAATAAGTGTTCTATTTATACTCAAAAGTTTTGAGACCATATTGGATTGGATTATTATTGTGTTTCACTTCACATGTTTTGACTTCCTAAATAATAAGATTATTCAAACATCCACAGTTAATCATACTTTGGAAGTAAGTAATGAGGGAAGACTGTCATGAATCCGACTATAGATTGTCTAAGTGTTTAGACATAGCAAAAGTCAGCTGCAGTATTAATTAGTACTCATGTAATAAGTTTTGAGTATTAGATTAAACCCATGCTCATCTGAATCACTTCATGGATTTTATCACGAGTGATTGTGAGATGATAATATCTTATATTCTTGAAATGGAGACATATGAGTTGTTGTTTATGAGTCGGTTGCACATTGATAATACGTAAACGCATCAGTAACTTGATGTTATAAAACATGTTATTGTGTGTGATTTGATGAGTAAACAGTACAAGCATATGAGTCGAAGTTTATCCGTTCCTTTTAACCAAAGTGGGATAAAAGCGATATATGTGGTCCCCTCGATGCTTTAGTGATGACAACCCTGAGCGCTTGACCAAGCCTGGACTAAGTTGATGTGTTTAATTGTAGTCTGTTGTCAGTCATCATAGATCGGAAATCGTGAAACAACACATGGACAGAGAGAATGATTATAATCCATATCTCAGTCCAAACAATATCTTGTAGAATGAAGGAATATATGATCCCTTATCTAAAGGATGCATTACTGATAAGATCAAAGTTCGACATCGGCTTTTGAAAGCTACGATTGCTAATCAGATTCTGAAGTCGTACTTGCAATAATAGTTATTAGACTTATCCAAGTGGGAGACTGTTGGATTAGGTGTCTAAGCCCATAACTATATTTGGTATGTACTTGATTTGATTATGAGCATGGTTCTTTTGGGTTGCCTTCACTCATGCAACTTGATAGGATGACAAGAGGGGATAAAGTAGGATTTCTTATATGAATAATAAATTGGTACTCAAAATGGTTTTATTAATATATTATAAGATTAATATATTATTTGGAAATCATATTATTAATTAGTAATCAATCAGAAATTAATCTAGTATTTAATTTGGGATTAAAGGAATTGATTAATAATGGGGGGTTGATTATGTAAATTAGTTATAGTTGTATTTGGGCTAATGGTTCTTATTGATAAGGGGTGGATGAAAATCTATGGGAAGCCCATAGGGTTTTCATCCAAGGCTTGTCATATGGGGGTCCATGGATTGCTTAAGGACTAAGCAAGGAAATTAGGGTTTCCACCTAAAAACCCTAATAGTCTCAACTATATAAACCCTCTATCACTAAGGATTTTGGCCCCCATGAGTTTTGTGTCAAACCCTGGCCAAAAATCATCATTCTCCATGTCATCCTTTGCAAGAGTGTTTGTGAATCCATTAGAGGTGCAACAATTGGGGCACTAAGCTTTCAAAGGTCAAGAAGTTCTTGTTATTACAATATAACAAGTAAGGTAAAGTTTCTAACCCTAGTTTATATGTCAATTTCGAAAATTGTATGCTAGTCATAGGGTAATTACTTTGGAGTTTGTATTTGCATGTTCAATAGAGAAAAACTTAGATCCAAAGCAACTAGGGTTGCATGTACACCATAGGAATGTTGTTATGCTCAAAACCCATCATGTAGACCCCAAAATACGATACAAATATTTGATATTATGATATGTTAGAACAACATGTTAGTTCTAGTCTAGGGATCTTCAGGAATTGCATGATAGAATTGCCTGATTGTATGATGCCTGATAGCCTAGGGTTTTCCTTATATGAAATTGAGATCATTACTATAGTTGCTTAGTGTATGCATCATAGTTGTACATAATTGGGATCTTATAGCCTGAAAATGTTTGGTTTGGCCTTATTTCATGTTCTTGTTTCATGAAGGGATTAGGGTAGGATCAGATATTCGAATGTCTATAGGGTCCAACGTTATGTATGACTAGCATACACGAGTGTTGTAGGGTTGGTGGAAGTTTCATGGGTGAATTGTGTGGGGTCAGTCGGCCAGTTATGAGATATTTAGCCTTCCTCTAGGAGTGAGGATTGAGCGCTCGCCATGATTATCTTCCCACTTAGGATGCTGATCAACTTGATCTACCAATCTCTCCTCATGGTCAACTCTACATCAAGTATGCTCTTTTTCATCCGAATGATGATCCTAAAATAATCAGCAGGATAGAGCGTGAGAGATTGAGAACCTTCTACTACATTAACACACGTCCCTAAAAAGAAGTGTGGTCTTAGAAGTGGATTACCAAGATCATTGGATACAGTAAAAAGGTTCAGAGCAAGTTCGATCTCAACTGTTTGTTGTACACATATTATTTCTCTCGGAACAAAGAATCAACCATCGCTATCATGGATGCCGACTTTCCCTCAATCAACCCTAACGACATAATCACCATTGTTACTCACTTCAGAGAACGCCAAACAAATCACTCAAGCATCGGAGCTTACAGTGCTTCAATTAATTTCTTGAAGGACCATGTTGCGGAATTCTACAGGTTCGAGATTGCATTTTCTCACTTGTTCGGAACTGAGAACGTTTTGACAAAAATCACTTATGAACTATCTGAAGCTCAGATCTTAGCAGAATGTCCCATTGAAGAACCAGAACTCGGGTATGTCTATCTCAAAAAGAAGACCAACCGAAAAGAATTCATTAGATTTCTTGACAAACATCTAGTTCCGACAAAGATCCTTCAGAAGTTCATCTCCAACGTTGCAAAAAGTGATTCTCCTGAGCATGTGAAAAAGAAGTTCATCGAACACCTCAAATGGTATTTGGAAGTCTGATGTTGGCTACATAGTGCCTATCTCTTTGTGTTTGATGAAGCCAATTGAGTTGATTGATTGCTAATTTCACTTAGGAGGAGATTGTTGATACATAAAAGTGAACCTATGGAAATCCGAAGCCAAACCATATCCGAAGTCAAGTGCATTGTGAGATGTGACAAGTTCCGAATTCAGGATTCTTCCAAGATGAAGACTTATCCGAGACATTCCTAATTTTTGATGTAATAAAGTCCCTACAGGCATTAAATTATCCTTGTCTTTTTTATTGATTGAACAGTTCATAGGACAAAATCGAGTAAATCGCGTGTGTCAGCTTTTCTGACTTATCAGATTTATATTCTCTATGTAAGTCTTGTATTTTGTCTTATTGTCTCTCCTTTCCTATTTAAGGAGATGATTTATCCATACATTGTAACCTTGAAGTAGCAATATTCTCTTCACATCAGATACAAAAACTCTTGCAATTCAAATATCTTTCTCCATTATTCTTACTGTTCTTAAGTTATCTTTACTTTGCTTATACTCACTTTACATTACTTAAATATTTTGTCGAATACTTTGTTGATCTTCATACTTCAAGACAAGATTGGTTTACCAGACTTCACTAGACCAAAATATTATTAGCAGACATTGATCTTAAGTTTATTCAAGGTTTGAGTTTTCAAACCTTGTCCGCACACTAAGTCTTGCAATTTCACAGATGATCAGGGGAAGCAAAGGTGTGATCGTGCATATCCTTCAGATTTTATGTTACTAGCTTTCGAGAGATTCTGATTTTTGGGATCTTACATTAAACTTAGAAAAGATTACAATCCTTGAGTTTATTTTGATACTAATTTTTTTAGACAACACTATCGTAGTTTAGTGTATATATTTAACACAGAGTATCACGTATTTTAATATACAATAATCTTTTAAGTAATAATATTTATTTTTAAGATTATCATGTAATAATATCATATAAACATTAAAACTGTAACATCCAAATTTCCAAACCAAAATTTTCGTTTTAAATTCATATAAAGACATTGTTTATAAAAACCATTTAAAGAAAATCACAAATGTCAATACAAATCATCATCAAAATATCAGAGTGTCCCAAAATATCTGGAACCATAAACTGCAGGAGAATATGTACAATAAAGCCTTCACCTTCCTGTGATCCTCAGAAGTACCTGAAACACATTTAATCAACAACTGTAAGCACAAAGCTTAGTGAGTTCCCTAAAATATCACACATCACAAGATAAACAACTATGGGTTATCAGCAACCCTAGACACCACTTAAAGTCTCGGTGGACAAACATCACGCCATATGGGTTATCAGCAAGCACGGAGAGTACCTGAAGTCTCGTCACATACAACAAACACATATCACAGTAATAGAACATATACACAGTTAGTCAACACAAATATTCTACCATATAGGTAAGAATAGTGAGGAGACTCACCTCATACAGATGACTAATAGAGCTCACACCCAAACTGCCGAAACTAGACTCTGCCAAGTAATTACATCAAATAACCCTAATTAATAATTAAGGTAATTTTACCTATTCCACTAGTCCCAAGCCAAGTCTAATCCACATTTAGGGCAAAAGACCCTTTTTCCCCTTCAAATCTCTCACAAATCCTTCTAGGCATAAATGGTCACAAATTCAACAAAAGTCAAAGCGCGGCCGTATGCGAGGTGTAACCAACTGCACGATAGGCATAGAGCACAAGGAAAAAAGGATCAAGCTCACAACTGGCTACGCTGGGTGTAGCCAGGAGTACGCTTGGTGTATGTAGATGATCCCAAAACTTCATTTTTAAGGTCTTAATCATTAAGACACTTACTCCAACTTCAGATCTGACCCTAAAAGACGTCCTAATCCATAAAGTCTCTGGATTTATGCCTTTTCATGGCTAAATAGAGCTTAATCCTAAAACCCTATCATTTCACTTCACCAAAATCTCCATAACTAATGCATGGAAGAAAGGAAACGAGCAAGCTAACATTTTTATGACTTTAATCACCCTAAAACATCTAAAAGGACAACTCATATGCTTTGGAGTATTCCATACTCACAAAGATCAAGGTTTTGGGACAAAATGAACTTAAATCCAAGTCTAAACAAGATCTATCAAAACAAGCTCCAAGGTTTGAAATTTATACCTTTAAAAGGGGAACAAAGAGATGTAGATTTGGGATCCAAAGGCTTGAATGCACCACCACTTTTTGAATGACCTTCTTCACTACCAAGAACACTCAAGGATCACTCTAAAGCTTCAAATCGCAGTCACAAAGGCTAGGTTTTAGACTTTAGGGTTTAGAGGGATGAAGGTTGGTCATGATAAGGTCCAAGAGGGATTATGATGCTTAAATAGGGGTCAAAACCCAAAAAAAATAGGTTTAATGGAACGCACGAGTAGGCCCGGCATACTCACGTGTATGCCCAACGTACTTTACTTTTGACCCACCACAAAGCTGCTAACTTACGCCCGACATACAGCCTTTTACGCCCAGCTTAAGGACCTCATTTGAAATAGGTTTAAAACATGAAGGACTAGAATAAAAATACCTAAGATTCGGTGTGACAAAACACCTATATAACCATATCCGATTCACATAGTGTATATTTATGTTAGATAAATCATAACTTACTCATACAACGTCAGATTTGGGAGTTCTTTATTGTAACGCCCAATTTGTCTAGTAAACTCTTAGTAAAAACTATCTCAATTATTATTTGACTTGGACCCGAGTACGCTGGGTGTACATATCTTACATCGGGCATACTCAATTGCATGCATGAGGCGGGGTGTTCCTCTTGAACACTGGGTGTACTCTTTCATATGCAGGGCGTACGTGAGTCAGTGGCAAGCCCTAATATTTAGGGTTTGCTACCTATTTAGCCCCTCCCCCCAAGCTAACCTCGAAACCTTAATTCATTTCTCAAGAAATTGACCATTAAGTGTGTATTTTGGTGTGTGTGTGTGGTGCATCTAGAAAAGGAAGAAGACTTGTAGATAAGCCTTGGACAAGAGGGAGCTTGTAGATTTAGATATTTATCACCCATTTTAACTCATTGGAGGTATAAAGTCTGAAACTTGTTCATCCTATGTCTAGATCTAAGTTTGGGGAAGAATTTAGCATATTTTGGTCCCATTGATAAAATTTTATGAGTAAATGATACTCCTGATGTTATGAGACGTCCCTTTTGTTGTTTTGAGGTCCTTGATCCATAAAGCTTGAATCTTGATGGTTGTAGATCAACCGTGCATGAGTTTGTGACCATTTAATGGAAGTAGAGTGCTAAATCTATGACTTGAGTCCCGTTAAGGCATGAAAGGGAATAAAGTTGCCAAGTTTATTGCTTAGGACATCATTAGGAGGCTATATCTGAATTTGGCAGTTAGGTCTTAACTAATTAAGACCTTAAAAGCGAGATTTGGCCAACTAGGGCGTACGTCAGGCTTACAAGGGTGTAAGCTATACGTACACACCTGGGGTCCCGAAATTACAAAGCTCTTGAGTACGTCGAGAGTACTGATGATGTGCTTAGCGTACTCACTAGAGAAGTTTTTGGGCTTTTAATTTCGGGCCATTTTTTACTTAGGTATTTGGGCCCTTGGTGGGCCGCAAGCCTTTATGTGATGGGCCTTTTGGACTTGGGCCAATAGTGGGCATGGAATATCTTTTGGGATTTGGGCTAGTTTGGATCTAGGCCTTGGTGTGTTAGGCCCAGTAAGGCCAAGATTAATAAGCCTTTTTACCCTTGAGCCGGAATTCATGATTTAGACTCTCGGGTAGGGTTATTGACCTAATTTCTAGTTAGGGTTTTACTATTGTGATTTAGTGAGAGGATTTCACGATTCAACAACTCGAGTGTGATTTTATATCTTCAGTCTGAGGTGAGTTTCCTCCACTGTACTCATGGGTCGAAGGCATCAATGCCAACCCACTAGATTATGTTAGTAAGATGATAGTTGTCTTCGTGATAACTTGATGTTATGTCTTTTTACACTTGTTGTCTCCGTGTCTTTCGTTGATATGATCGTATGCTTAGCTATAGGGGTGAAATAGACCCAATACTGGTTGAAAGATATCAAAGGTGGTGAAATAGACTCAGTACTGGTTGAAAGATATCGAGGGGGGGTTGAAATAGAACCAATACTAGTTGAAAGATACCAAAGAGGTGAAATAGACCCAATACCGGTTGAAAGATACCGAAAGGGGTGAAATAGACCCAGTTATGTTTGACTGTTATGCATATATAGTATGTAGTACTTTAGGGGAGCTTACTAAGTTTTGTGTTTATAGTTTTCAGTTAGGTTTCTGGTACTTCCAGCTCGAAAGGGAAAGGCCCGACATGATCGCACCGCATTCGCCCATGTTTTCCGTATTTTGTGATTTTGGGATTTGTACTCTAATATTATTTCACTATGATACACTTTTGGTTGTTTTGACATAATTACTGGATGTTTTTCGAATGTATTAAAAATAATTTTTTTGTCTGAAATGTTTTTAAATGTCTGAAATGTTCTCCTGATTGTGATTGTGTTGGGGGTAAAGATGATGATGGTAAGAAAAACGGTGGTGCTGCAGCAAAAGTCACAATTAAAAGTTCTTGGGTTACAAAAATACACTAAAGTTCCAATATTTTCAATGATTTGACAAGAATGTCCTAAAAGTTATTTTTTTGACAGTAAAGTCCTAACTGACGATTTGACAAGAAAGTTCTAAACTTTATTTTTTGACAAAAAAATCCTAATTACAGACTAACCGGAAAAAAGGATAAAAGTGTCAAAAATTGCCGGTAATTTGGAATTTACTGTCAAAAAAATAAAGTTGAGGACTTTCTTGTAAAATCGATGAAAATATTGGGACTTTAGTGTATATATCCCCCCAAAATACCCATACTTGTTAAATGTTTTATGTTATGATATGAGAATCGCATGCTAGATCAGGGCTAAGGATCTGCTCAGGATTGCATGATAGAATGCTAGGAGGGATGCCTTGATGTGCCTATTGTATGAGCTTATAGATTGCATGTCAGTATGAGATCAGTTGTCTGATAGGATGGCCTTTTTAGGTTGTGTTCTGATTCGAATTGCTTTATGCTTGAATGTTGCGTGCTTTGTGATTTTAGGAATTTTCATTAGTACCAACTGACTAGTGGACGAATGCATTTGGTTACATATTGTTGAGATTAGATAATTTTAGGAGGTTAGGTTTATCTCTATTGCACAACTCTTGTTTGAGTCCAACCGTTGTAGTGTGGGACTTTTCATTCAAAGAATTATCTAGTATCGATAATATGTAGTTTTATTTGTATAGTAGTTCGGTGGTATTAGAGGGAGTTCCTTCTGCAACTGATAGCAGAGAGTGGTAAGGAAAGGAACCCTTGGAAGTTCCTGGAATATGTCTTGGCGTGCAAGTGCTCTATAGTATGAGAGGGGTAATAGATAGAAAGAAAATGACTTAAAGGAATCATGAAAGTCCTTGGTGAGGGTATGGATAGGTGTGGAAGGTATTATTGGGCTTGTACTACTAAAATCACAGGATCTATACCCAAGCTAAGGAAGGTCATGGTGAATTCAAGAAACTCGAGAGTGTGAACCTTTTTGTGTGTATACTGATTATTTATGTGTTATGTTTCAGCATGGTGATGACACACGGTGGGGCAGGTGGTTCACGATCAGGATCGGGTTTGGGCTCCAACGCCGAACCAATTGATGCAGCTTTACGCGAGTTCATCGCATCTGAAATTACTAAAGGCATCTTTAATGTGACCCAGATGACATTTGGGTCGATCAAGGAAGGTATCATCAAAATGATGGAGGATCGCCTTTGAATCTTTAGTGTCGATCTAGTCGCTAGTCAACCCAGAGCCCACACTCTCTCCTTCAAGGATTTCAGGGGATGTGGGGCTCCAGAATTCTTTGGGGCGAAGGACCCCATTGCATCCAGACGATGGATATAAGATATTGAGTATAACCAGATGACTAGCTGTTGCCCCGAGGGGTTGAAGGTGAGGTCCACAGCAAGCTATTTGTAGGAGCGAGCTCAAGATTGGTGGGAGGAGGTTGGCTATACTCTGGGATCCCCAGTCATTGAGGCCATGACCTGGTCGGATTTTATGACCCGATTCTGAGCAGGGTTTTCACTAGCTGTTAAGGTACAACAGTTAGCAAGGGAGTTTCTGGATATGCGACAGACGACTGAGACCATGGCTAAGATCACCGCCAAGTTCTGAGAATGGGCTTTATTGGTACCCTAGTACGCTGCAGATGAAGAGATGGGGAAGACCTAGTACCACGACATGCTAAGATCTGATATCAGGGAGTTTGTTAGCTTTTCTGCCTATCTGACTCTGTATGACATGGTATCCAGTTCTTAGGAGTGGGAGATTGATTTGGAGCATATAGGGAAGAGGAATGCAGAACTGTGACAACCCGAAATTTCCATTGTACGAACCTCATCTATTCAATAGAAGCTAGTTCAGTTTCAGTAACTTTCAAGCTTTTCCGAACAAGTTTGTGTACATTAGGGTTTATGTTTTAGATGATATCAGGAGAGTGGATACTCTTGGTTTTGTGAAACTTGGGCATTTCAAGTTTCATACTGTTACAGTCCAACATCAGGAATGAAAATATTTTCTGCCAAAATATTCCAGGACTATAAATAGTTTTCTGAATTAAATTAATTCATTATTCACAATTCCAAATAGAGAAAAGCCATATTCTCTCTGACGGATCTTCGGGTTTTCATCCCAGATTGTGAGTCTACTTTTCTATATGTGTTTCAATACTTGTTTAATGCATATTAGCAACAATAACATGTTTAGATTACAAGATCCGGGAGTTTACCGCCCAAGATCGTTCTTGGGGAGTAAACTCTAAAATGGAACTCTAATGCTTTCTAGACCCATCCGCATGTTAGAGGACTTATCAAGGACATTGTGTATGATCTTTATAGCCTAGAAATCATCCAAGAAACATAAGTTCTAGGAGTTTACGGCCAAGGAACTCCCTTGGGCCGTAAACCCCTTTTCAAGGGCTTAAATGCCCTAAAACTTTCCCCAATTGCTTAAGGACTTTATCTACTAGTACTTGTGCTTGATTAGAACATCAAAAACCCATAAACACCATAAGTTTTTAGGAGTTTACGGCCAAGAACCCTTCTTGGGCCGTAAACCCCTTTTTGTGGGACAAAGATCATTCCAAGCTACCCTTAAGCCTTTAGACAATTTATCTTGCACCTTTGGGACTAGAATGGAGAGAAGAACACATAGAAACAACTCCTTGGAAGGAGTTTACGGCCAAGGAACATGACTTGGGCCGTAAACTCCAAGTGAAGGCACCAAAGTGTGCCTCTTGTCCCCATTAGCCTTAGATAAAATCATGGATGCCATTCTTGATGTTTAAGTGCCTCAAATCAATTTATTTCCTAGAGTTTACGGCCGTAAACTCTAAGGTGAAGGACCTTAGGCCGTAAACTCCCTTATGGAGTGTTCTAGAGCCTTAAAACTACTTCATGCATTATTCCAATAAAGATAGGAGTGTTCTAGATGCAAGATAACACCACAAAACACCCAAAACACCATTTGAGGAGTTCACGGCCATAAACCTATGAGTTTACGGCCGTAAACTCCAAGGTGTGGGGTTTGTTGGATGGTGAACTCCTACACAAGGCTATTTGATGTTTCAAACCCTTTTGCCTTGTCCCGTAGCAACTTAGATGCAACCATTTGGACCATAAACACTCACAAAAGTGTTTAAATGTTTTCTAAGTGTCTTAACTTATTTATTTAAGTTATTATTTGTCTAATTAGTTATATATATGCTTATTATATGATAACTAGGCTCGTGCGTGTAAACCAGTCTCCGTTTGTCACCTAGCACGGTAGCCGACACTGCAATTCAGACGACTCACCACAAGTGAGTTCATACCCCTTGAATCAACCTTTGAAATGATTTTAAATGTTTTATAACACTTTATGGGGGGGGGATACAATTCAAATACTTATAAGTTATTACTTCAATCACATGTGATGTGTTTAATCACATGTGATTAATAACTAGGAAAACAACGATTTTTACCACTGTTCAACTGTTTATCAAAATGCTCTACCTTGAAATGTTTTACAAACCGTTTTACTATCCAAACTTACTTATAAACTGTGATTTAAACAAATGCTTCTTATACTTAAACTGTTCTATTAACTTATGCCTTCAAATTGTTTTATAGATCGACATCAAGTCGATCTCCTCTTGAAATCATATTTATCCTTCAAATGCTTTATGAAAACTTATTTATGCTTTTATATATATATCCAATTGCATGCCCATATATGTATAGGTATATAAATAATGTTCAAAAGGCTTAGGAATGCCATCTGCCCTATTTCCTTTTCCTCGATTTGGATGTGGTCTGGTGGGATTTCGGGTGACCCTCCGAAGGTCATTTCCATATTACTTATATATCATATATACATGTATAGACATAAAAGTACTTCCATATTCATACTCATCAGTACATCATTAGCTGGTTACCATCGGGGTAACGCAGGATCAATACATATACAGATATACTAGAAACAATACATATACAGATATACTAGAAACAATACATATACAGATATACTAGAAACAATACATATACAGATATACTAGAAACAATACATATACAGATATACTAGAAACAATACATATACAGATATACGAGAAACAATACATATACAAATACGTAATAATTGTGATCCACTGTATCGGGCATGCCTTAAATGTCATGGCCCAAGTTGTAGCCAGAATTCTCTTGGAGGGAGAGCGTGAGTTTGCGTATAGATCTATACTGGATTGACTATCCTACACCTTGCTGCTAGCTACAGCCGGACCTGCAGGTCTGCGGGTGCCAAACGTCATTTCTTTTTACGACCGTTCATTATGTCGTTGATTATCAGTCGATAGCATGGTGCAATTTATCACAATATACCTTAATATAAATCCGGTTTAAGGTAGTAGTATTTAGTACAGCAGCAGTCTTATTATACAGAGCTACAGTACTACGATGATTTACCCATTACATATTTTAGTGATAATCTCACTTAAGCATTGGTGTACAAACTATATTTTTAACAAATGATAGTTATATTTGGGTAATCACACACTTTACAACAGACAAGTTTACAAAAACCGCCTAGCCTTGGTAGAAGGTTACTTTTATAGAAAATATAGGATTTTCTGAGAGATTCAAACTTTTACAAACACTTTCAAACATTTGTTTACATTTTTACAAACTTATACATTGAGACAGGTTCAAGCGTTTTTACAAGAAACATTGACACTAAAATACTTATGAACTCACCAGCTTTATGCTGATAAACTCTTTCAAAATAACTTGTATTCTCAGGTCATCAGTAGTCAGGTACCGAGGCCAGCTTTTGAGAAGATGGAGTGCATTCAAGACTCATCTCACATTATTTTGTGTTTCATTATTTTTGGTGTCTATAGCTGTACAGAACACACTTGTATTAAAATTATATATTTAATGCAATGGATGATGTTGTTTGCTTATTTACATTTACTGTGTTGTGATACTATACATGACGTCCTCCGCCCCAGAACGTTTCCGCCGTTCTTGGTTTTGGGGTGTGACAGATTGGTATCAGAACATTGTTTATAGTGAATCAAGTATATCAACCCATAAAAGATATACTAATCTATAAACCCAAAAGGGACTAAAACACTCTGACCAAGAGTCTATACTTTAAATAATAAAATATTTAATTAAGTATACTAGTCTACATTATACTAAAATCAGTGTCACAATGACAAGAACAAAAGTATTACGATTGTTGAATATCACAAGTGAGCTCGGGGATGTATGGTCAGTCCTGGGAATGGCATAGCCTGATCAACTATGCTGGCCCTAGGAGTGATTAGCATATGCCCTAGAATGGTTGTGATATGTTAACAAGTCTAAAAACTTACCAACAATACCACAAGAAGATCAGTAGAACTTAACCTTAAAATACTATAGGAGTATTTTGTGCTATCAGTTACACGTATACTATATTCACATACCTCTCTTATCGCGTAGATCTAAATGGCTGGATTTCATCATGGTGACCCGTACTTCCCCAATGAAGGCAATGCCGGGTGGATCGATGAAGAGCCTGAAGATGAGCATCCAATCCCTTTGGATGATCACCTCGCAGAAGGCTTTTCAGATGGATCTGACTCCGAGCCTGAAGTCAACAACCTACCGCTTGTAGGTCAAGCCCCGAACAACAACCCTCGACCAGCATTTCCAGGTCCTACTCCCATGTGGGCAAACAATCTGAATCGCTGGAGTGATGAGCAGGGTCAGCCCTTACCATACTTTGGGGACCGAACCTTCTACAACATCAGCGATGGTGGCTCTGCTGACAGAGCTCTGCCGGTGATCATCCACAGAATAGCTCGTAATGTCGAGCAAGGTCGAGCAGCCATCGACCGGGTCATGGAGGTTGATGCTAACTCAGGTGTCAACACCGTCCGCATTCGCCGTCTTGAAGAAGACATGGAACGGACCCGGAGAACCAACGAAACTCTGCAGCAACAGCTGGCTGCCTCCCGTACTGAAGTCTTAGAACTTCGAGCTCGTCAGAGAGCTCAGGACCGACACCTTCAAGAGGTGTTTCGCCAAGTGTCCGACCTCAGGGATCGCCCGAGGAATTCCCATCGCCATTAGATGATGTCTAGTACATCTCTGTCTTTTGATTTAAGGATAGCCTTGAACTTATGTGCTCTAAGTAGCACTTGTCTGTAAAATATTCCTAACTTTCGGTACTCTAATTAGGAATCTAGGACTGCCAGTATTGTCCTTATGGTATGATGTAAGACCTACTGTTAGGTCGATTTTTCCTTGTACTTATTACATCAGTAATACCTGTGCTATTGAAATCTATTATGTGGGAAAAATTTGTACACTTGTGTATTCCTACTAATATTCCTTATTGTGATTTCAACACTCATTCAACGGTTGGGCTATGGTTATTTAGTCCATGGGTCATTCTCACTTTGCTTACAAATTGATTCTTAACATCCTTCTTGTTTTTATAAACTTTTAGCTGAAGGATGCCTCCTTGCAAGTCTCCCAGAAATAGGAATAATCCTGTACCTCCACCGCCTCCACCACCTGCAGTCATCGATACTGCAGCCCTGAATGCTGCCGTAGCTGCAGCAGTGGCAACTGCCATGGCTCAGTATCACTCATCAGATGCTAGCAGAGGTGGAACCCCTGTGGAATCTATCCCAGTTGAAATCCCTGTGCGCTCGAGAGAGTGCTCTTACAAGGATTTTACAAACTGCAAGCCGAAGCCTTTCTATGGCACCGGCGGAGTCATTGCTCTCTCGCAATGGTTCGAGAAGACGGAATCAGTCTTCGAAATCTGTTCGTGCCCTGAAGCATTCAAAGTGAAATATGCCGCATGCACCTTCGAGGGTAAAGCCCTAACGTGGTGGAACGGCCACGTCAAAGCCCTAACTCTTGTTGTGGCTAACGCCATGGGCTGGGAAACAATGAAGGACCTCATGACTGAGGAGTACTGCCCTAGGGGCGAAGTCCAGAAGTTGGAACATGAACTCTGGAATCTGACAATGAAGGGCACCAACGTGATCGCTTACACTGCCCGCTTTAGCGAACTGGTGGCCCTATGCCCCAACATGGTTCCCACTGAAGGGAAAAAGATTGAGCGGTATGTATGGGGGTTAGTGCCTCCGTACCAGGGGAATGTCTTAGCATCCAACCCTGCTACCTTCGACAGTGCCAAGCGATTGGCACAAAGACTTATTGACCATGGAGTCAAGACCCCTGCAACTACAACCACTCTAGCCATCCCAGAACCCTCTAAACCCGCTGGTAACTAGCGGAAGTTTTGGGATGAGAAGAAGAAACAGCGAGCTTCAAAGAAACAGCAAATCGTAGCAGTGCATGCTGCGGTAGCCCCTACTGCTGTTACTGCTCCGGGGAAGCAGTATTCTGGAAGTTTGCCGAAGTGCAACAAATGCAACTTCCACCATAACGGCACCTGCCGTGAAATGCAGTGTGCTAACTGCCACAGGAAAGGACACACCGTCCGATTCTGTAAGTTCCCGGTGCAACCGATCTCTCAAGTTCCTGGCTCAGGCGCGAGCCCAACTTGCTATGGATGTGGCGAAACAGGCCACTTTAAAAGGGACTGCCCTAAGGCGAGGAATACTGGAGGAGCAGGGAGGGTACTAGCAATAGGCCACGGGGAAGCAGTTGCTGACCCGACAGTGGTGACTGGTACGTTCCTCCTTGATAACTCCTATGCATGCATACTGTTCGATAGTGGAGCGGAGCGAAGCTTCGTAAACCACAAATTTGCTCGCATGCTTAAGCAACAACCACACGCACTTAATGAACAATTCACAGTAGAAATGGCCAATGGGAAAACTGAAAGTACTAATAGCATATACTTAGGTTGTCTTCTAACCTTAGATAACCATTCATTCCCAATTGACCTTATGCCGGTCTCGATAAAAAGTTTCGACGTTATTATCGGCATGGATTGGTTAAGCCTTCATCGCGCCGACATCATGTGCTACGAGAAAGCAGTCCGACTAAACCTCCCGTCTAACGAAACTCTTATAGTCTACGGCGACAAACCTGGTGCGAGTCTTCGCATTATTTCTAGTATTCAAGCACAGAAATATCTGCGCAAAGAATACCATGCATTTCTTGCTCACGTCGTCGACACGAACCTAGAAACGAAAGAACTGAAGAACCTCCCTGTAGTGAGCGACTTTCCCGACATTTTCCCAGAAGAACTACCCGGGTTACCTCCGCAACGACAAGTTGAGTTCAGAATAGACTTAGTCCCAGGAGCTACCCCAGTAGCCAAGTCGCCCTACCGTTTAGCACCAGCCGAGATGCAAGAACTCTCTGGTCAACTTAACGAACTGCTCAGCAAGGGCTTTATAAGACCAAGCTTCTCACCTTGGGGAGCACCGGTCTTGTTCGTTAAGAAGAAAGACGGATCATTCCGTATGTGTATTGACTACAGAGAACTCAACAAATTGACGATCAAAAATCGTTACCCTCTGCCACGCATAGATGATCTATTCGACCAACTACAAGGGGCGAACTATTTTTCCAAGATTGATCTGAGATCCGGATATCACCAGTTACGAGTGCTCGAGGAGGATGTGCCGAAGACAGCCTTCCGAACTCGTTACGGACACTACGAGTTCGTGGTGATGCCATTCGGATTGACCAATGCGCCCGCAGTCTTCATGGATCTGATGAATAGAGTATGCCGACCTTACTTAGATCAGTTTGTCATCGTTTTCATTGACGACATCCTGATCTACTCCCGAAGTAAGAAGGAGCATGGTGATCATCTGCGACAAGTTCTACAGACACTACGAAAGGAGAAACTTTATGCGAAGTTCTCGAAATGTGAATTTTAGATCCGAAGAGTCGAATTCTTAGGACACGTGGTTAGCGAAGAAGGAATCCACGTGGACCCATCCAAAATAAAAGCCATTGAGAACTGGTCAGCACCAAAGACACCTACAGAAATTTGCCAATTTCTAGGTCCCGCTGGCTACTACCGCAGGTTCATTCAGAACTTCTCCCGAATAGCGAAGCCTTTTACGACCCTGACCCAGAAAGGCGTGGCCTTTGACTGGGAAGAGAAACAAGAAAGAGCGTTCCAAACGCTCAAACGAGCCTTGTGCACCGCACCAATACTATCCCTTCCTGAAGGAATAGAAGACTTTGTAGTCTATTGCGATGCATCCAATCAAGGACTCGGATGTGTTCTGATGCAGCGAGGTAAGGTCATCGCCTACGCCTCGAGACAGTTGAAGACACATGAGGTTAACTACACGACCCACGATCTTGAACTAGGAGCAGTAGTGTTTGCTCTGAAGATCTGGAGACATTACCTGTATGGAACGAAGAGCACTATCTTTACCGACCACAAGAGTTTACAACACATTTTCGATCAGAAGGAGCTCAACATGAGACAACGACGGTGGGTCGAGCTACTCAGTGATTACGAATGCGATATTCGTTATCATCCGGGTAAAGCCAACGTAGTAGCAGATGCCCTAAGTCGGAAGGAATATTCTGGTCGCAAGGTCAAGTCATTATCCATAACCATCCATTCACACTTGACTAAGCAAATTCAGGCGGCTCAACTAGAGGCCATGAAACCTGAAAATGTGTCGAGTGAAGCCCTTAGGGGAATGGACAAGAACTTCGAAGCCAAGGGTGACGGAGCTTTATATTTCATGGACCGGATCTGGACACCGAAACACGGTGGTTTCCGAGACGTGGTCATGACCGAGGCGCACAACACTCGGTATTCCGTCCACCCAGGTTCAGATAAGATGTATCTGGATCTGAAAAAGCTATACTGGTGGCCTAATATGAAAGCAGAGATTGCTACCTTTGTGAGTAAATGCCTTACTTGCGCAAAGGTTAAGGTCGAGTACCAGAAGCCCTCTGGTTTACTGCAACAACCAGAGATCCCGGAATGGAAGTGGGAGCGGATCACTATGGATTTCATAACCAAGTTGCCCAAGACAACGGGTGGACTTGACACCATATGGGTCATCGTTGATAGATTGACCAAGTCTGCACACTTCCTACCTATCAAAGAGACCGACAAGATGGAGAAACTTACAAGAACATACATTAGGGAAATTGTACGGTTGCATGGTGTACCTATTTCCATTATCTCCGATAGAGATAGTAGGTTCACTTCAAGATTTTGGCAATCCCTGCAACGTTCCCTGGGAACAAAGCTGGACATGAGCGCAGCCTACCATCCACAGACCGACGGACAGAGTGAGAGAACCATTCAAACCTTGGAAGACATGTTGCGAGCCTGTGTGATTGATTTTGGGAAGGCATGGGATACTCATTTACCCCTTGTCGAATTTTCCTATAATAACAGTTATCACACAAGCATCAAGGCTGCACCATTCGAAGCTCTCTACGGCCGCAAGTGCAGATCCCCTCTGTGCTGGGCTGAGGTTGGTGATACCCAATTAGCGAGAGGGCAAACTTCCAACAGTACTCTTACTGGTCCGGAAATCATTCGGGAAACGACAGAGAAAATCGTTCAAATCCGTGAACGATTGAAAGCCTCTAGAGACCGACAGAAGAGCTACGCCGATAAACGAAGAAAACCTTTGGAATTTCAAGTGGGAGACCGAGTCCTTCTCAAAGTCTCACCCTAGAAAGGCTTGATACACTTCGGCAAGCGTGGGAAGCTTAATCCGAGGTACATAGGGCCTTTCGAGATTCTTGCCAGAGTCGGCCCCGTAGCTTACAAACTTGATCTACCTGACACACTTCGCATCGTACATTCTACATTCCACGTATCTAACTTGAAAAAGTGTCTGTCTGACGAGACTCTCGTAATCCCACTCGACGAGATCGAGATCAACGAGAGCCTCAACTTCGTGGAAGAACCTGTAGAGGTCATGGGCCGTGAGGTCAAGCAGACGAAACAAAGCCGTATCCCTATCGTGAAGGTTCGCTGGAACGCCAAGCGAGGACCGGAATTCACTTGGGAACGCGAGGATCAGATGAAGTTGAAACACCCTCATCTTTTCGCTTAATTGTTTGTAACTTTTATTTGCTTAAATTCTAATTTCGGGACGAAATTCCCTCTAACAGGGGGATGATGTGACAACCCGAAATTTCCATTGTACGAACCTCATCTATTCAATAGAAGCTAGTTCAGTTTCAGTAACTTTCAAGCTTTTCCGAACAAGTTTGTGTACATTAGGGTTTATGTTTTAGATGATATCAGGAGAGTGGATACTCTTGGTTTTGTGAAACTTGGGCATTTCAAGTTTCATACTGTTACAGTCCAACATCAGGAATGAAAATATTTTCTGCCAAAATATTCCAGGACTATAAATAGTTTTCTGAATTAAATTAATTCATTATTCACAATTCCAAATAGAGAAAAGCCATATTCTCTCTGACGGATCTTCAGGTTTTCATCCCAGATTGTGAGTCTACTTTTCTATATGTGTTTCAATACTTGTTTAATGCATATTAGCAACAATAACATGTTTAGATTACAAGATCCGGGAGTTTACCGCCCAAGATCGTTCTTGGGGAGTAAACTCTAAAATGGAACTCTAATGCTTTCTAGACCCATCCGCATGTTAGAGGACTTATCAAGGACATTGTGTATGATCTTTATAGCCTAGAAATCATCCAAGAAACATAAGTTCTAGGAGTTTACGGCCAAGGAACTCCCTTGGGCCGTAAACCCCTTTTCAAGGGCTTAAATGCCCTAAAACTTTCCCCAATTGCTTAAGGACTTTATCTACTAGTACTTGTGCTTGATTAGAACATCAAAAACCCATAAACACCATAAGTTTTTAGGAGTTTACGGCCAAGAACCCTTCTTGGGCCGTAAACCCCTTTTTGTGGGACAAAGATCATTCCAAGCTACCCTTAAGCCTTTAGACAATTTATCTTGCACCTTTGGGACTAGAATGGAGAGAAGAACACATAGAAACAACTCCTTGGAAGGAGTTTACGGCCAAGGAACATGACTTGGGCCGTAAACTCCAAGTGAAGGCACCAAAGTGTGCCTCTTGTCCCCATTAGCCTTAGATAAAATCATGGATGCCATTCTTGATGTTTAAGTGCCTCAAATCAATTTATTTCCTAGAGTTTACGGCCGTAAACTCTAAGGTGAAGGACCTTAGGCCGTAAACTCCCTTATGGAGTGTTCTAGAGCCTTAAAACTACTTCATGCATTATTCCAATAAAGATAGGAGTGTTCTAGATGCAAGATAACACCACAAAACACCCAAAACACCATTTGAGGAGTTCACGGCCATAAACCTATGAGTTTACGGCCGTAAACTCCAAGGTGTGGGGTTTGTTGGATGGTGAACTCCTACACAAGGCTATTTGATGTTTCAAACCCTTTTGCCTTGTCCCGTAGCAACTTAGATGCAACCATTTGGACCATAAACACTCACAAAAGTGTTTAAATGTTTTCTAAGTGTCTTAACTTATTTATTTAAGTTATTATTTGTCTAATTAGTTATATATATGCTTATTATATGATAACTAGGCTCGTGCGTGTAAACCAGTCTCCGTTTGTCACCTAGCACGGTAGCCGACACTGCAATTCAGACGACTCACCACAAGTGAGTTCATACCCCTTGAATCAACCTTTGAAATGATTTTAAATGTTTTATAACACTTTATGGGGGGGGGGGATACAATTCAAATACTTATAAGTTATTACTTCAATCACATGTGATGTGTTTAATCACATGTGATTAATAACTAGGAAAACAACGATTTTTACCACTGTTCAACTGTTTATCAAAATGCTCTACCTTGAAATGTTTTACAAACCGTTTTACTATCCAAACTTACTTATAAACTGTGATTTAAACAAATGCTTCTTATACTTAAACTGTTCTATTAACTTATGCCTTCAAATTGTTTTATAGATCGACATCAAGTCGATCTCCTCTTGAAATCATATTTATCCTTCAAATGCTTTATGAAAACTTATTTATGCTTTTATATATATATCCAATTGCATGCCCATATATGTATAGGTATATAAATAATGTTCAAAAGGCTTAGGAATGCCATCTGCCCTATTTCCTTTTCCTCGATTTGGATGTGGTCTGGTGGGATTTCGGGTGACCCTCCGAAGGTCATTTCCATATTACTTATATATCATATATACATGTATAGACATAAAAGTACTTCCATATTCATACTCATCAGTACATCATTAGCTGGTTACCATCGGGGTAACGCAGGATCAATACATATACAGATATACTAGAAACAATACATATACAGATATACTAGAAACAATACATATACAGATATACTAGAAACAATACATATACAGATATACTAGAAACAATACATATACAGATATACTAGAAACAATACATATACAGATATACGAGAAACAATACATATACAAATACGTAATAATTGTGATCCACTGTATCGGGCATGCCTTAAATGTCATGGCCCAAGTTGTAGCCAGAATTCTCTTGGAGGGAGAGCGTGAGTTTGCGTATAGATCTATACTGGATTGACTATCCTACACCTTGCTGCTAGCTACAGCCGGACCTGCAGGTCTGCGGGTGCCAAACGTCATTTCTTTTTACGACCGTTCATTATGTCGTTGATTATCAGTCGATAGCATGGTGCAATTTATCACAATATACCTTAATATAAATCCGGTTTAAGGTAGTAGTATTTAGTACAGCAGCAGTCTTATTATACAGAGCTACAGTACTACGATGATTTACCCATTACATATTTTAGTGATAATCTCACTTAAGCATTGGTGTACAAACTATATTTTTAACAAATGATAGTTATATTTGGGTAATCACACACTTTACAACAGACAAGTTTACAAAAACCGCCTAGCCTTGGTAGAAGGTTACTTTTATAGAAAATATAGGATTTTCTGAGAGATTCAAACTTTTACAAACACTTTCAAACATTTGTTTACATTTTTACAAACTTATACATTGAGACAGGTTCAAGCGTTTTTACAAGAAACATTGACACTAAAATACTTATGAACTCACCAGCTTTATGCTGATAAACTCTTTCAAAATAACTTGTATTCTCAGGTCATCAGTAGTCAGGTACCGAGGCCAGCTTTTGAGAAGATGGAGTGCATTCAAGACTCATCTCACATTATTTTGTGTTTCATTATTTTTGGTGTCTATAGCTGTACAGAACACACTTGTATTAAAATTATATATTTAATGCAATGGATGATGTTGTTTGCTTATTTACATTTACTGTGTTGTGATACTATACATGACGTCCTCCGCCCCAGAACGTTTCCGCCGTTCTTGGTTTTGGGGTGTGACAAGAACACATGCATATGTCATGGGTTTCAGCGAAGAAAACCAAGGGCTTCGATTGCCAGCAGGGTCGGGGTCGTTGTGGCAAGTGTGGCAGGGCACATGATGGAGTCTGCAGAGCAGGTGGTTCAGGGTGCTACAAGTGCGGCAAAAGAGGGCACTTCGGCAAGGATTGTACCACCACCATTACCACCCCGTGATCTTATTTTATTTGCTTCCATTGCAATCAGAGGGGTCATAAGAAGGCCAATTTCCCGAGTTTAGAAGCAGTGGGACCGTTAGCAACGCTTGCTTCGACGAACTTGAGGATCACTGATAGCCGCCAAGGAAAGGCAGAGGCGCCAGTAGTTTGGAGCAAGGCATTTCAGCTAACAGTCAAGGAGGCTCGTGTAGCACCTAATGTGGTCACGGGTATGTATCTTCTCCCTATCTTTTATTTATGTTATTTATCATACTTATGTGTTTGCATTGTTGTTTAGGGTCTTTCCTTGTCAACGGTATTCCTACATTGGTCTTATTCGATTCGGAGGCTATCCAATCTTTTGTATCTCTTGCGCTTAGCAAAAGGTTCGATGATCTTCTGGAAGAGTTGGATTATCCACCAGAGGTTGAGATTGATAATGACCGTCCGCTGCGAGTGTCGAGGGTTCACCAGGGATGCACTTTGGAGTTATTCAGTGAGTAGTATCCGATTGATTTGGTTTCGATTCCCCTGCGTGAAAGCAAGGTCATTGTGGGGATTGATTGGTTGAAACCCAATGGGGAGATGATTGACTGTGGACTTCAGCTAGTGCGTGTTCGGAACCCAAGTGGGGGAGAGTTGGTGATCCACGGTGAGGTTGCTCGGCGTAGGCTGACTCTCTGTTTGGCAGCAAGGGCCAGACGTTATCTTCAACAGGGATGTTCTGGGTTTGTGTCCTACGTGATGGATACCTAGGAGAAGGGTGAGGTGACTGTGGATGATGTACCGATTGTTTGGAAATACCCGGATGTGTTCCCGGAGTACCTCTGGAGAGGCAGGTGGAGCTTCAGATTGACTTGGTTCCATGTGCGGCTTCGATAGCCAAAGCACCTTATTGGTTAGCACCTCTAGATATGCATGATTTGTCTACATAGCTACAGAAGCTATTAGACAAAGGGATGTATTTGGCCAAGTAGTTCACCATGGGGAGTGCCAATCTTGTTTGTGAAAAAGAAGGACGGGTCGCATCGGATGTGTATCGACTACCGGAAGCTGAATAAGCTAGCGATAAAGAACCGTTACCCGATCCGAAGGATCGATGATTTATTTGATTAGCTTCAGGGCGCATCTTGGTTTTCCAAGAATGATCTACGTTCGGGTTATCACTAGATGAGGGTTATAGAGGAGGATATGCAGAAGACGACCTTCCAGACTTGTTATGGTCATTACGAGTTTGTGGTGATGCCATTCGGGCTCACCAATCCTCCATCTGTATTCATGGATCTCATGAATCACGTATGCATGCCTATGTTGGATCGGTCTATGATTGTGTTTATAGATGACATCCTAGTCTATTCCAAGACCCAGGAGCAGCATGAGGAGCATCTAAGGGAGGAATTGGAGACTTTAAGGAGCGAGAATTTGTATACGAAGTTCTCCAAGGGTGAGTGCTGGTTGCGCGAGGTGCAGTTTCTGGGGCACCTTGTCAACCATAATGATATTTTGGTCGATCTTGCCAAGATTGAGGCGGTGATGAGGTGGGAGGTTCTGAGGTCTCCATTTGATATTCGGAGTTTCCTCGAATTGGTAGGTTATTATCGGAGATTCTTTCAGGATATCTCCAAGATAGCGGTTCCTTTGACTCGATTGACAAAGAAGATCGTCATGTTTTGTTGGGGGCCTGAGCAACAGGTGGCTTTTGAGACCCTGAAATAGATATTGTGTGAGGCGCCGATTCTGACCCGCTGGAGTGTGTTTAGGATTTTATGGTATATTGTGATGCGTCGATCACAAGATTGGGAGAGTGTTGATGTAGCGGGGTCATGTGATTGCTTACGCTTCGAGGCAATTGAAGCCTTATGAGGCGAATTACCCTACGCACGATTTGGAGGTGGGTTTGTGATGTTTGCCCTCAAAATTTAGTGACATTACGTCCATGGGGTCCGTTGTACTATTTACATGGATCACAAGAGCCTGAGGTATTTGATGGATCATCCGAATCTGAACATGAGGCAACGTAGATGGTTGGATGTGGTTAAGGATTATAATTGTGATCCTTTATCACCCGGGGAAGGCCAACGTGGTGGCCAATGCTCTCAGCTGCAAGGCGGTCGCGGATCTTATCAGGGATTTGTGTTTGAGGATGACAATGAATACCCCACTCTTAAAGTAGATTCAAGTGGCTCAGGTTGAGGATATAAAGGAAGAGCACCGGAAGATTATGATAGTTGGGAGTTATTGACTCTCCATCAGAGGATGTGGGTTCCATATTGGGGTGTTGCACGTCATGTTTTGATGGAGGAGGCGCACAAGTCGAGATTCTATATTTATCCCGGAGTAACAAAGATATATATACAGATCTCTAGCCTGACTATTGGTGGTCATGCATGAAGCATGATGTGGCTTGATATGTGGAGAGGTGCATGACTTGTAGGAAAGTCAAGGTTGAGCATCAACGACCTCACAGAAAAATGAAGCCGTTGGAGGTCCCCATTTGGAAATGGGAGGAGATTAAGATGGATTTTATCACCAAATTGCCCCGGACGGCGCATAGAGTTGATTCGATTTGGGTCATCATGGATCGGTTGACCAAAAGCATGCCTTTCATTCCGATTCAGGAGAGTATTTCAGCAGAGAAGCTAGTCGATATCTACATTTGGGAGGTGGTGGCACTGTTGGATTAGTGTCTAAGTCCATAACTATATTTGGTATGTACTTGACCCGACTCGGCATGGTCTATTTGGGTTACATGGCATCATGCATTTGGATAGACTAAAATGAGAGAAATAACACTTAAGGTTTGGTAATATATTATAAGTTCTAATATATTAATAAGATTATTTAATTAGTATTGATCAAGAATTAATTTGGAATTAATTAAGTGATCAAAAGGAGACTAATTAAATATATGGGTTGATTGTGTAAATCATCCATACTTGTATAGTGGGCTAATGCTCCATGGATTATCAAGTTGGGCTAAAACCCATATGATGCTCCATGGTGTTTTTGTACCCATGGATCATGGAAATGAAAGGCCATGACAATTAGGGTTTACATGGTGTAACCCTAATTATGACACACTATATAAGTATCTTATTCTTGTCAAAATCGGCGACCATGAGAGACTATGAAGGAATGGTGAGGGCTAGCCGATTTCATGAAGTGTATCATTTCTCTCTAAGTTATTCCATGTGTATTTGATGTTGTGTGAACCATTTGAGGTGTCACACTTGGGGTACTAGGCTCTCAAGCTTCATGGAGTCAAGCTACATCAACAAGATATGTATTCTATCTATTTTATTACCCAAGTATCAAATATTGTATGCTAGTTAGGGTAATACCTTGGAACATTCATATTTGCATGTATAATAGAGAAAACATAAATCCAAGGTATTTAGGGTTGCATTTACACTTAGGAGTGTTAGAATGCTTAAAACCCAACATGCACGTCATGGGGTGCCAGTTTCTTTGGTCTCTAATAGATATGTTCGGTTTACTTCCAGGTTCTGGAAGAGGTTCCATGAGGAGTTGGGTACTCGTCTGCATTTCAGCATGACTTTCCACCCATAGACTGATGGTCAAAGTGAGAGGACTATCCAAAATCTGGAGGATATGATGTGGGCATGCGTCCTAGATTTTGGTGGCAATTAGGATACATATCTTCCTTTGGCGGAATTTCCATATAACAAAAATTATCACGCTAACATTGATCGGCCTCCTTTTGAGATAACCAATAGGAAGAAGTGTAGGACCCCGATTTGTTGGGGAAATGTCCGTCAACAGGTCATGGGGAGTACCGAGGTGGTATTCAAGACGATGAAGATGATTCAACAAGTTCGCAGCGGACTTCAGACAACTTAGAGCCGACAGAAAAGATACATGGATAGGTGCCATTTCGACTTGGATTTCCAAGTATGGTGCTCCTGAAGGTGTCACCTTGGAAATGTGTCATCTTATTCAAGAATCGGGGTAAGTTGGGCCCCAAGTATATAGGTCATTTTAGGGTTTTAGCATGGGTGGGCAGGATGGTGTATCATTTGGATCTTCCGGAGGCGCTCAGTAAGATTCACAATACTTTTTACATCTCTTAGGTGTGGAAGTGTTTCATTGATGATTCCGTAATGGTTCCATTAGAGGATATTCAGGTGGATGATCGTCTGAATTACATTGAGAGATTGGTGACGATCCTTGACGGGAAGTGAAAACCTTGATAAATAAGGTTGTGGGATTGGTGAAGGTGCAGTGGCAACACCAAACGGGTTCTGAGTGGACATGGGATCAAGAGGAAGAGATGGGGGAGCATTACCCAGAGTTGTTTGCGACAGTAAAATTCGAGGATGAAGTCTGATTCAAGTGGGGGAGAATTGTAACGCCCACTTCGTCTGGTAAACTCTTAGCAAAAACTATCGCATTTATTTTTTGACTTGGACCCGAGTACGTTGGGTGTACATTGGTACGTCGGGCGTACTCAATTGCATGTATGAGGTGGGGTGTTCCCCTGGTACGATGGCCGTACCTTTGCATACGCAGGGCGTACGTGAGTCAAGGGCAAACCCTAATTTTTAGGGTTTGCACCCTATTTAGACACATTAACCCCCCTCCCCCAAACCCTCAACTTATCAGCCTCTATTGCCTTTTTTGAGCTAACCTTAAAAACCTAATTAATTTCTTAAGAAATTGACCATTGAGTGTGTGTTTTGGTGTGTGTGTGTGTGTGTGTCTGTTATACATCTAGAAAAGGAATAAGACTTGTAGAGAAGCCTTGGACAAGAGGGAGATTGTAGATCCATATATTTCTCACCCATTTCAGCTTATTGGAGGTATAAAATCTGAAACTTGTTCATCCTATGTCTATATCTAAGCTTAGGGAAGAATTTAGCATATTTTGGTACCATGGATGAACTCTTATGAGTAAATGCTCCTCCTAATGTTACAAGATGTCCCTTTTGTTGTTTTGATGTCCTTGATCCACAAAGCTTGTATCTTGATGGTTGTATATCAACCATGCATGAGTTTGTGATCATTTAATGGAAGTAGAGTGTTAAATCTAGGGGTGTTCGCGGTGCGGTGCGGTGCGGTTTTGAGGCAAAACCGCAAACCGTACCGCATATGCGGTTTGAGTTTTTTTGAAACCACAAACCGCACCACGAAGGTTTTAAACCGCGTTTTGCGGTGCGGTTTAATGCGGGCGGTTTGTGCTGTTTGTGGTTTAAATGCGGTTTATTGAACTGTGCAACTTTCATTTACAACCATGCAACAAAATCATATAACTAAGTATATTAAACGAGGTTGCCACCAAAATTCATAATATACTAAACATCTTCAAAAGTTAAAGTTTTAAATAGTAGAAATAACCAAAAGATATATTCCGCATATTCACCAAAAGATATATTCCACATATTCACCAAAAGATATTTTCAATCTCCATTACACTATTGGATCTCCTTTCTTGTGATTTTCCATGTGAATTCTGCAAATATTAAACTTCAAAGTTTGTGAGCATGCAGTTAACTAAATTTTAATAATAACGTAATCATGAAAACAATTTTGACACTACCAAATACTTACCACATTTTAACTTGTCTATTTACTCGTCAAAATATCTTAATCCAGATCAACAACTTCACTTACATTATCTACAAGACGATAAAATTTAAATTATATAAAAAAATAAATATAATGAAAAAATCAATTAATATACCTGAATCAGCATATTCATACGCATCTATATCCTCTAGTAGTGAACCCATGTCTAATGCCAAAGTTGAAGTTCTTAACCAATTTTGACAGCATATCAAAGCTTGCACCATGCTAGGATTCAAAGAGCTTCGGAACGAATCAAGCACCCTTCCTCCTGTACTAAAAGCTGACTCGGATGCTACGGTTGAAACTTGAATGGCGAGAACATCGCGAGCCATCATTGCCAATATAGGATATTTAGATGAAGATATTTTCCACCATTCCAGTATATCAAAATCTTTATTTTTTCTCTCCCCATCATTCCGTTCTTCCAAATACCTATCAAGCTCGTTTGATGTATCAAATGCCCCATCTTTCTCACACTCCTTTTCAAATTCGCTCTCAAACATATTAAATGAATCGTCATCATCGTCTTCAACCATGAAGTTATTCAACGTTGAACATTTTTCTGGAATAGATGACCCGCTTTGCGTTACGCCAACTTCTGGATTTCTCAGTTTAAATTCATCCGCATAGTGAGAGAACAACTTTAACAAACAACAATTCACAGAAGCGGTTATTGTGTCTACTTCTTTTAAACTATATAGCTTTTTCAAACACAATATCACAAATTTCATCTTATACCGAGGATCAAGAATAACAGCCACATAAAGAAGCACATTTTGTTTTTCCACACAGCCCCAATACTTGTCGAATTTAGTCTTCATCTTAGAAGCCATATCTTTCAAGATTGACTGGTCACTAGCACATAATTTCAATATTCTCCCACGTACAGTACATATTTCATGAAAATAAGAATTTGCAGTAACAAATAAAGAGGCACTAAACTTGAGAGTAGCTTCGTAAAATATTTTCAAAAACTTACAAAAGATGGCACAGTTATCCCAATCTTTAGAAACTGGTGGTCCTATTAAACTCCTTCCATTTTGATCTTTATCACTAAAATATTTCACATAATGTTCATCTTCTTCTTCTAGCAACTTGAAAGCATCTAAATACTTTATTGCCCTATCCAACATTAAAAAGGTTGAGTTCCACCTTGTTGATACGTCCAAACAGATAATAGCCTTATCTTCTTTACAAGTACTCTTCACACAATTCTGAAAACTTCCTAATATAGCTGGAGATGCTCTGATATATCTAACCGCATTACGAACCGCAACTATAGAAGCATTTAATTCTTTCAACCCATCACCTACAACTAAGTTAAGAATATGTGCTGAACACCTCATGTGCACAAACTCTCCATTACAAATCGCAGTCTTCCATATTTGCAATCGTTTCTTGATGTGACTAATAGCCACATTATTAGAGGATGCATTATCAACCGTTATGGCAAATACTTTCTCGATACCCCACTCCTTTAAGCACATCTCAATTGCTTTTCCTATCGTTTCTCCTTTGTGATTAGGAATTTGACAAAAATTCAAAATCCTTTTTTGCATTTTCCATTCATGATCTATAAAGTGTGCTGTCAACACCATATAGCAAACATTTTGAATAGAAGTCCATGTATTAGTGGTCAAAGAAACTCTTTGTGAATGTTTAAGAAAGTAATTCTTTAATTTTTTCTTCTCATCACGATATAAATTCTTGATATCCCTTGAAACTGTGGTGCGTGATGGTATATCGAACCTGGGGCATGCGACACTACAAAATAACTTAAAGCCTTCTTGCTCTACAAATCTAAATGACAATTCATCAAGGATAATCATCTTAACACATGCAAGCCTACAATCAGATTGGCTAAACCCAACAGCCTTTAAATTAGTTCCTTCAACACTTCCACTCTTAGCCCCACACAACTTCTTCTGGAAAATCAAAGTTTTTTGTTTTTTATCTTCCATTCTGAGTGAATTTTCGTGTGGGCACTGATTAAGCAAATGATTCCTAAGGGTACTTGTTCCATATGCTCTGTCACCACCAGCATAAGACTTATCACAAAGCTTACATACAACCCTAGGAGCCTTTGGATCGTCATTGTTTTTAACAAAATGCTGCCAAACATCTGATTTTTTTCTTGATTTTTTCTTAGATTCTGGATGAGGTTTAGAAACATTACTAGAATCAAATGGAGGTGAACTCACTACATGTTCGGTAGAAACTGGAATTGATGATGGGGAGTCAATCTCTGGTGCACTTTTCTCCATCTACAGGAAAAACAAAACAAAAAATACAAATAAATAAAATCATAGCGTTATTGATCATTCAAATATATTGAAGTTACTAGAAAACTTCAAAAGGGATCAAAGGGAAGAAGAACAAACTGATTAATACCCTGTGTGATGTGTAACCCTTGATCGATTATGAATCACCGTTGCTTACTGAAACGGGAATCAAAGAAGAAAATATCAATTTTAAAGTAGAAGCGTCTTTGCGTCTTTGTGGTTATTCTTGATCAGTATGCCCTAATCCCTATGGTTTGGCCTTGCTTTTTTTTCAATTTGTGTTGTAAAGAACCAACGTCTATTAGATATTTTCAAGTATATAATTTATTAGTTATAATAATTAATCATTTTTATTGTCTCTTTCTGCTTTTACTAGATGCATGCAACGTCTATTATATAATTCCAAAAATATAATTTATTAGTTGTAAGTTATAACTTACAATATTTATTCATTGTATTGTCTCTTTTTATTTTTACATTCACATGTTAAACAAACAGGAAGTAAGAATTATTTACAACCACATGCTAAACTATTTTTTACAGCCACGCGTTAAGTAATTTTTATAGGCACATATTATTGAGCTTTAACCATTTAGATAATTTGGTATAGTTAATAAAAATTCAAATATATATATATATATATATATATATATATATATATATATATATATATATATATATATATATATATATATATATATATATATATATATATGGTCCAGTGCGGTGCGGTTTGAACCGCGGTTTTGAAACTATAAACCGCAAACCGCACCGCATAGTGCGGTTTGCAAAAATAACAAACCACGAACCGCACCACGAATGTCCAAAACCGCATTATGCGGTGCGGTGTGGTGCGGTGTGGGCGGTTTAAGCGGTTTGGTGCACACCCCTAGTTAAATCTATGACTTGAGTCCCATTAAGGCATGCAAGGGAATAAAGTTGCCAACTTTATTGCTTAGGTCGTCCTTAGGCGGCTAGATCTGAAGTTGGACGTCAAGTCTCAACTGATTAAGACCTTAAAAGTGAGATTTGGCCAACTAAGGCGTACGTCGGACGTACATGGGTGTACACTGCGTGTACACACTTAGGGTCCCGAAATTACAAAGCTCTTGAGTACGTCGGGCGTACTGATGGTGCGCTTAGCATACTCACCAGAGAAGTTTTTGGGCTTTTAATTTCGGGTCATTTTGGACTTAGAGATTTAGGCCCTTGTTGGGCCGTAAGCGTTTCTGTGATGGGCCTTTTGTACTTGGGCCCATAGTGGGCATGTAATATCTTTTGGGCTTTGGGCTAGTTTGGATTTGGGCCTTGGTGTGTTAGGCGTAATAAAGCAAGGATTGACCAGCCTTTTTACCCTTAAAGTCGGGGTTTAGGATTTAGACTCTCGGGTAGGGTTATTGACCTAATTTCTAATTAGGGTTTTATTGTTTGAGATTTAGTGAGAGGATTTCACGATTCAGCAGCTCGAGTGCGATTTTATATCTTTAGTTTGATGTGAGTTTCCTCCACTATACTCATGGGTCGAAGGCACTAATGCCGGCCCACTAGATTATGTTAGTAGGGTGATAGTTGCCTTTGTGAAAATTTAATGTTATGTTTATTTACTCCTGTTGTCTTTGTGACTTTCGTTGATATGATTGTGTCCTTAGCTATAGGGGTGAAATAGACCTAGTACCGGTTGAAGGATACCGAAGGGGGTGAAATAGACCCAGTACCGGTTGAAAGATACCGAAGGGGGTTAAATAGAGCCAATACCAGTTGAAAGACACCAAAGGGGTGAAACCGACCCAATTATGTTTGACTGGTATGCATCTATGGTATGCAGTATTTTCGGGGAGCTCACTAAGTTTTGTGCTTACAGTTTTTAGTTTTGTTTTAGGTACTTCTAGCTCGAAAAAGAAGGGCCCGAATTGATCGCACCACATTCACCCATGTTTTCCGCATTATGTGATTTTGGGATTTGTACTATGATATTATTCCACTATGATACACTTTTGGTTGTTTTGATATAATTACTAGATGTTTTAAAATGAATTAAAAATGAAATTTTTGTCTGAAATTTTTGGGATGTTACATTTATACCCACACAATCGTCATCATGACTACTACGAATTTCTTTAAGATTATTTATCCTAAATA
The DNA here is from genome assembly GCF_002870075.4 of Lactuca sativa. Classification (NCBI taxonomy): domain Eukaryota; kingdom Viridiplantae; phylum Streptophyta; class Magnoliopsida; order Asterales; family Asteraceae; genus Lactuca; species Lactuca sativa. Next base: position 99,295,516 of record NC_056623.2, on the reverse strand, counting down.
ATCACTTATTTTTAGTGTTTATCTTATCGCTTAACGATAATTTTTATACTCCTTCCGCCCCAAAATTATTGTCCACAGACAAAAAACACACATATTAAGGAAACATTAATTACTATTAACTTTATTAAATGAAATGACTGTCTTACCCTTTTTTGCATTTAATTCCATGGTAGTTGCATTTAATTTCATGGTAATTTAACTAACAATGAGGGGTATTTTGGTAAAAGGAATATTTATTTTTAGAAGTAGACTATTATTTTGGGACAAATCAAAAAGGAAACATGGACTATTAATATGGGACGGCGGGAGTATTAATGTTTTTCACAAATATTATGCACCAATAATATTTTGTAACATTCGTTATTCAGGTATTTTACATTGTTGACCCTTGATATGAAATTTTATTGCAAAGTTGGTCCCTTGGTGCATAAATATGAACCACATGACTTTGATAAGTACGTTGGGCGTACGTGATCAATGGTCAAACCCTAATTTTTAGGGCTTGATCCCTATTTAAGCATCATTAACTCCCTAAGACTCATTCCCTCATCAGACTCCAAATCCATTTCGTACCTTGCAAACCCTAATCCATCTTTGTGAGCATTTTGAGCCTTAGAGTATGTTGTTGGTGTTCTTGAAGGGGGAAGAAGGACATTGGAAGCTTAAGACCATCTAGATCCAGAAGTATCTTGCCCTCAAACAGCCTTTGGAGGTATAAAGTTCAAACCTTGATATTTATTTGCTTTGGATCTTGTTAGATCTTAAGTTTTGTGCTTTTAGTCCCATATTCTTGGTCTATGTGAGTATGGACTACTCTAGACCAAATGAGTTGTCCTTTAGACGTTTTAGAGTGTCTAGAGCTATAAAAATGGAATCTTGATTGTTCATATCCCTCCATGCATGCTCTTTAGTGGTTAGAACTTCGTGTTAAGTCAGGGTTTTGGTGTTGAGCACTTAATTGCCATGCAAGTTCATAAAGTTGGAAACTTTATGATTTAGAACGTTATTCGGGGACCAGATCTGGCTTTGGATGAAAGGACTTAAGTGAATAAGCACTTAATGAGAAAGTTGCCATCTGCCGAGTATGATGGGCGTAGTTCCTAAGAGCCCCATTTTTGATAAGTGAGTATGCCATGCGTACATGCTAAGTATGTTGGGCGTACTCAGCCTGAGTTAACTCGATTGACTTTTTGACCTTTGACCTTGACCAGGATTTTGACCAAGTTTGACCTAGGGGTATTTTGAGCTATAGACTGATATTTGGTCACTGCTTGCAGTATATGTGACTTGTAGAGTCAGCAGTCAGAGTTGTGATCCGTTCAACTATCTTTTCGGATTGTGAGGTGAGTTTTCCTCACTGTACTTGTGGGTTGAAGGCACCAAGGTCGGCCCACTGGATTTTATATCCTGATATATTGGATTGATGTTATGCTAAGTATGTGTTAGACTGGTAGATCTGTATGAGTTCTTGTGTTCACTGAGTATACGTTAGATTGGTGGGTATGTATAATTGCCTGTGTTATTGGTTATTTGTTGTTAATTGTATATGTCAACATGTTATGGTTTGTTGGATTGAGGCGGTCCTGCTTTGTGCTAAAGGCCAAGACACTCGAGGCGGTCTGGATAGACTTAAGGCATGCTAGGTGGTCCATCCAGGCCGACGTCTCGGAGAGCGGTCCAGATAGGCTGGCTATGCGCGACGGTCCAGTAAGGTTGAAGGCTCATTTATGCATGTTGTAATATGTTCTGTTTGTGTGTGGTACTTTGGGAGAACTCACTAAGTGTTGGCTTACGGTTTAAGTTTCGTGTTTTAGGTACTTCAGATGATCATGGGAAAGCGAAGGCATGATCGTGCACATCCTTCTGGTTTTATGTTATTGGATTATGGAGATACTATGATTTGTGATTATTGCTTTTGAGAACAATGTTTTTAAACAATTATGGTTTTTGGTTGAGTTTTAAAAATGAAAATTTTACCCTGATTTTTAGGATGTTACATATTTGTTTACATATTGTGTAAACAATAATTATTTAGTAGCTCGTAATGCATACGAAAAACAATTACTATATTCAAAGATTTTATTTATTCGATAAAATGTATAATTATTATTATTATTATTATTATTATTATTATTATTATTATTATTATTATAATTTCTGGTTGTTCAGTAGTTTAGGTTTGAAAAACGACAATATGGGTAACACTGTCAGAAGTTGGTCAAAGTTAGCGGGATTTGGGTGTGCTATAGTCCGTAATTTGCTGCAGTCCTTGATGAATTTTTGGGTTCATCTTTTCATTTTCATGGTAACCAATACATAAACCGAAAGCAAAAAAATGACAAATTCATAATAAATTGTAAGGTATCACATTAGAGTGTACAAATTACTTAGCTTGTGTCTCCAATAATCTTCCGTTGGTCTTCAAATCCCTTAACCTTCTATTGGGTTCAGTGATCAACCATCTACAATGTACAAATATGATCAAAGTTCTAAAAGCTCGTCATGACGTGCCATGGCTCTAAGACTTGTACTGGACAACAAACTTTAACAAAATGTTGTCTTAAGTCATATATGTATATAAAAATGAATAATAGTAGAAAAAATCTATAAAATTATTAATTATATACAATATAAAATTGCCACCTTTTGTTACATCTTACAAACTATGTGATTCGTAAAAGCTTAAAGTTTGGCATTGCCGCCAAGTCATGTCTAACGTTATTTAAAACACTAGGTATGATCAAATCAAATCGTATGTGAATAAAGTGGAGTCATCGTCCCTAATCGTTTGTTCAAAACTTTAAGCATATAATACAAACTTCCTCGATCCACCACTACCTAAACTCAATATGATATCAAGGGGTATAATATAAGTTTTTAATGATAACAATTAAAAGGATATACTAATCAAATCATTAAAATAATAATTTAAAATCATTAAATATGTTTAAAATAACAAGTTTATGATAAATATGATATTTTAAAGTTTATGAGATAAATATAAGATTTTAATACTTAAAAATTATATCTATGTATTATTTCGAATCAAACCCTTAGTCCATTCTCTTTTACTCCTTCTGTAAACATGTATTAATAAAATTTTATATATCGATTTTAAAGCATGAAATACAACATAAAAGGTTTTATCCATGTTCTTGTGTCGATACATTTAGAAATTTAATTATTTATGAAAATATCATAGCTATTATTGATTAGATAAATTTTTATATGTTAAATAATTATTTTAAATTATTAACATGTAATATGGTCGTTTCTGATGTCAATGTCATCTTCAATTATTTAAAACGCAAAGTAATAAATAATACAATTAAAACTTTTATTTAATTAGATTTATAGTTATTAATATCACTTTAATATTAAATTATTTAACATGACTTCATTTCATGTACATGTAACCTACAAAATTTCAAGAATACGCAACTAAAGTCAAACCTAATCACTATCGTTTTCCTTTTATTAATATATGAAATATATGATTGATTAAAATCATCATCAAATAAAATAAATGTCACATAAATAGTAAAATTCATATCAAACATGAGAAAACAAATAACGTAAACAACAAGAAAATCGTTTAAAAGAAGCAAAAAGAACAAAAGGATTTATATCCCCCGTAAACTATTTATAGGACCACATTATTAAAAAAAAATAGTTTTAGGGTACACAGCCGTACAATTTTTAAGATTTCATTTTTAGTTAAAAAAAATGGATAGTGACTTAGTAGGATAATTTGGTTTTTAGTTTGTCCGTATTAAATCACTAAGGTTTTTTTTGTGCGTATTAGACCAATATGATTCTTATTACCGTTTATAAATAGTAATTTTTACCGGTTTCTTTCTATTTAACCCGTAAAAATGACTATTTGTAAACGGTAATAACAATCATATTGGTCTAATACGTACAAAAAAAACCTTTGTGACCTAATACGGACAAACTAGAAACCTAATTACCCTCCTAAGTCATTAACCTTAATTTTAAAGACATTGAGAATATATGATCATCAACAGTAAACTAGTTCGTTTAGAACTCGTGTCGTCTCATATTGACTAGAAGAAGAACCTGCTACTCATCTATATGACGAAGCTTTTCATTTATAGTCGTCGTTTCGGGGACATCCGATAAAATTGGAAAGATACATAGAAGATTAGCATGACCCATGCGCAAAGATGACACACACAAATCGAGAAATGGTCCAAACTTTTTTTAAACCCTTCGTCGTCTTTGCTGTTTATACAATAATTGATAATAGACATCCTTTACAAGTCCTTGTTGGTTTTATATTTCCATTCGTTATCAAATGTAGACATTGATGAGAGGTATCAAAGTGAGATTGTTTTTGTACATATGGATGTGTTCATGTAAATATTTAAATGACAAAAAAGAAGTTATTGATAAAATGTTGCATATTTATGTAATGAAGATCATCAATCATATGAATTTTTGGACTTGGAAATTCTGGAAGATTTGTGTGATAAATTTAAATGGAAGCAACTATTTCCAGTCAAACAAGTCGGTCACATTGATTAGTAAGCATGTTTTCTAAATAATTAGGGTTAATGACTTAGGAGGGTAATTAGGTTTTCAGTTTGTCTATATTAAGTCACTAAGGTTTTTTTTCTGCGTATTATACCAATATGGTTGTTATTATTGTTTAGAAATAGTCATTTTTATTGGTTAAACATGAAGAAACCGGTAAAAAAGACTATTTCTAAACGGTAATAACAACCATATTGGTCTAATACGCACAAAAAAAACCTTAATGACCTAATACGAACAAACTGGAAACTTAATTACCCTCCTAAGTCATTATCCCTTAAAAAAACTTGAAAAGCTTCGATATGTAATATGTTTAACTTAAACAAAAAACTTTTTTTATATTTTTTCAAATTGACTTATATATCTTTTTTTAAAATTATATTCTGTTTAAAATTTAAAAATATCATAATCTTATATATTTTAAAAACTTTTAACTAATTTTATTAAACATTAATATATAAATAAAAATTACAACTTTTATCTTTAAATCGGTAACTGCCAACTAATTTTATCAAAAACTTTTTTAAGTTCTATTCAATCAAAATGAATGATATTCCAATATAAACGAATGGACCAAATAAACCCTGTGGTTTAAATTTTTTCAAACCAGACAACAAATTTACAGACTTCTCAAATTCACCACATATATTCTTTCAAGAAACCAAAAAAACCTAAAAAGATGTATTAACGTAGAGAGAGAAAGAAAGAGAGAGGGGGAGAGAGAGAAGAGAGAGAGAGAGAGAGAGCAGTGGGGAAAGGTAAAGGTGAGGCGAGAAACTCATTTGCAGAAATACCATCCAGCCAAGGTGACTCTCTCTCACACACACGCACTCTCCTTCGACCCTAATCAATCAATCGGTCGATCGATCGATCAGGTTTGTTGTTAATTGTTATCACTAATCTAATCATCTATGCCCATTTGTTTTTTTTCATCCATCTTCTCAACTTTCCTTTTGAGAACTTTTCGTTTTTGGTGTCTATTCTTTCAGATAACGGAACCCAGATTCTTGTGGTAGTTCGGGTGTTCTTGGATTCCATGTTTACGGACGATGATTGTCGGTAATTGGTAAGATAAGGTTGGGACTTGACCGGGTTTTCTGGATTTTATGATGTTTTGGATTTCTTTGCTTGTACCCTTGAAGCCCCTTGTGTGATAAGTTCTAAATTTAGGGAAATTGTTTCTGCGTATGGGGTACAACTTACAACCATCTCTTTTTTCTACAAATTTGACGATGCGTTTAACCTAGATCGTTCCGTGAACAAACAGGAATCTCGAACCGATTTGGGTTTCGTTTTCGCTGAGCGTAAGATCGATTTCCGGATCTCTTTAGTTGTTGCCAGCTGTTTATTGAGATAAGCTCGAGGGAAATAAATCAAAATCAAATCTGTTACATCTGCGATTGTTTATCGGAGAGAAAAACAATCAACGTTTGGGATGCATCCTGCTGCTGCTTCAAGGGATTGATTTTACCATCTTCAAGCTGTTAATCGATCAAGAGCTTTTAGAAAAATGGATAAAAAGAAAGTTGTGGCAGCCGTGGGAGATGAGGAAGCCTTATTTTTGATAGGAAATCATACAAACCATGAATCTGATGAGATGGAAACCGATGAAACTAGAATAGAGACTCAAAATAACGATACTGTAACCTGCAAATCAGACGACAGGGATGATGAAAACGTGGTGTTCTCAAAAGAATCATCACCTCTTGTAAGTAAATCCACCTTGCTCTCAACAGATTCTGGAGCTATAAAATTTGAAAAATGTTCACAAGAGAAGAAACTTAGTAGACAAGATAGGATTGAATTGGGGCGATTGTTTCAAGGTGCAGTGAGTTCCCATGATTGGGAACTTGCAGAAAGTTTGATCTCTTTAGCAGATCCACAAACACTTAATGATGCTCTCTGCATTTCACTCGATTCAATTTGGTTTTTAAGCACCCATCATGAACTCGATGGAATCACTGCTTTAATCAAAACCATAATCTCCAATGGTGCTTCTGATTTCACAAGAGCAGCATTAAGAACTTCCTTCTTAGCTTCATGTGTTTCCGCCTGTCAAAGCCGCACTATGAGCCTTGCAGATACCGTATCCGTAATGGCAAAACGGTAATTTTCTTTTCCCCTTCCTCTTCCTCTTCCTCTTCCTCTTCACCTTTTCTGTTATTTAATCGATAACACCCTGATTTTTTTTTAGGTTACATGAACGATTACAGGAGTGTAATGGGGATGAAGTGTTGAAAGCCGAAGCTGGTGCTAAAGTCCAGAAGTTCACGGAATGGGCATTGAAATGTATAGGATTCCATTCCCGTTGTCAAGGGAACAAAGACAGAGTGAATCAGAATTCCGCTGCTCAAGTTCAATTACAGTTGTCAGCTTTCAAGACTTTCTTGGATCTTGCTGGGAATCATTTAACAGGGAAGGATTTCACAGAAGCATTCGATGCAGCTTGTTTTCCTCTTACTTTATTTTCTAGTTCTTTTGATCCTGGTTGGGCATCAGGTATGTCAGCAACTGCAATTCAAGGGTTGTTGGCCATGTTAGTAGAAGGAGGCGCCGATAATGTCAATCAATGCTTTCTTGAAGCTTCAAGATTCGGAAGCACAGAGCTTGTTCGCATCTTATTGCAAGTAAGTTTTTTTTTTTTTTTTTTTGGATGGAATGGAATCAACGATTCCATTCCATTCTTATCCGATTCCATTCCGATGACTTTCTATTCCAGATTGCTCAAAGAAACAGCTTGGATGTAGACGTTGATTTAGCCCTAGGATTCGCCTCCCACTACTCAAAAATCTCCACCATGGAATGTCTAGTGGAAGAAGGAAACGCGATGGCTTTCCTGGGCCCACTAATGAGAGCCGCCGAACGCGGTTGCATGCAGGTGGTCCAGTGGTTCGTGAAACGAGGCTGCCGGGACATGGAACTGTGTCTAGCCCTTACTGCCGCCACCTCCTCCAGCCAAGTCGACATCGCCGCCTATCTCCTCCCTCACGTCCCCCAACACGTCCTAGCGGCACTCAGCATCGAAATCCTCAAAGCCGCCGGAGAACGCTCCGGCGGCTCCCTCGAAGGTGTCGCCTTCCTCCTCCAATCCAATTTCCTCGGCGACCCTGCCGCCACGTACGCGGTGGCGGATTCGATTTCGCGGTCGGATGACGACTCGGTGGCGCCGGAGCTCCGGGAGTTTTTACAGGAGGAGTGGTCGGAGGCGGCGTTTTTCGCCGGAGTAAGCTCCGGCGAGGTTCATTACTTTAATTTTGTTAGTATTTCAAAGTGGGGTGAGTCTCCGATCAGTTTGATGGATTTACCGGGGCCTTTGAGGGTGGCGATTGCGTATTTACCGCTGTATAGGGAGTGTGTGAAGGCGGGCGGTTGTTTGTTGTCGCAGCAGCTGAGGGGGCGGTTGGTGGAGGCGGTGAAGCGGTTGGGTGGGGTGGTGATGGAGGAGGCAGGACAGGGGCGGGAGCTTTTGGGGGTCTTGGAGCAACACCTTCCTCCATTTTTGTTGAAGGGATGATAATGATGATGATGATGGTATGATATGATGTGATGAAATGTGTTGTGTTTTAAGAAGTGATGAAGAAATTTTGGATCTTTGTGGATCCTGTTGAATGAATGAATGAATGAATGAATCTTGTGTCAAATGATCTTTGTAGAAGTGATATGACAATAGAGATTTGTGAAAGCTTAAGTGGCATTATTCCAATCTTTTAAGAATTTCACTTTGGTAATGTGGTGTTTGGAATTTGCATGAGCTTTTTTCATATTTTTAAAAGATTTAAATATAGTTATTAATCAAATATGGATTAAATGAAATTTGTGTACGAGGGTTCTAAAGTTTGTTTATTAAAAGTAGAATGGTAACTAAATACTCAATTGGCCTTTAAGCATAAGGTGTGTCATACAAAGAGTAAAGACACAAATAGTAAGGATGTCATTTGAAGTTGTTTACCTTTAAATAGTTCCATTTATATGTTTGGAGTTACAAGTCATTTATTTGGATTTCCACATTATTCTAAAAAGTTAATTTTTTTGGAACGACAATATTTTATAATTAAATTAAACAATAAACTAGCAAGGTGTTAGAAAATTAAAAAGAATAGTTGACAAGAGCAGTTACGATTATTCACATCTATTTCAAGGCAAGACGGGTATGGAAGCTACCGTTTCTAAAATGCTAGCAAGCTAGCTTGGTGACTCTCTCAACGGGAATGAGAGTATCGGTAAGCCAGATGCTTCACGAACCATAGTCTTAAGGCATTTTGTTGCACTTAAATCATCCGTGTGAAGCATAGGGTCTTGCAAAAAACCAACCCAATTGGATTTTAATTGTATGTTCCTATTCGACATCCAAAAGAAAGATTGTTGAATAATTCGGTCAAAAAAATGCTTTCTTTGGTTTAACCGTTCCAAAAATTAATGCCTTAAGGAAATCTCCAAATGTTGCAACAACTCGTAATGAAGACCGTGTCAAGAGCTTTCTTTTGCAGTTCTGTTATCTTCAAATTATCTTTTCAATGTGACAAATCCACCAAAGTATTCAGCTGCAACATACAAAGGTTCTACCAACGGCTAATATATGACAAATAAACATAGCAACCCGACAATATAAAAAGACATGATCAACATTTTCTATCCAAAATCACACAAAAAATCGAATGCACATCCAACCCCTTTCTATCCAAATTCACCCGAGTTTGAATTTTGTTGAGACATAACTTCTAAATAAACAAGACTTTAATCGGTACATTGGAATTTTGTTGGGATTTTATTTCTCATACCATTGGAGAGCCTCCACACCACCTCTATGTGGTCGACGCAACCAATCAAACGGTGCTAACCACGAACTAGGTCCGACACCTAAGCTTCTTTATTGTTTTCAAGGGTATGAACTCTAAGATACTTTTGTTTTAACATCATGTCGTAAACCTACGTGTCATCCCAAAATCTAGTATTACATCCAATGCTCACTTTTTTGGATAAAAAATCATCGAAATCAATCTCTTTATCTTGGAGACTTTTGTTTGATCTAAACATATCGGTCCAAATCGAACACAAAAAATCTCTTTAATAGCATCCCCCATAGCGCCTTAGTAGTACTTAGGAACCACCACTTCCATATGTACATTAGGCTTTATTAAAAGTGTATAAACTTTCAACCCCTAACCCGCCATCTTACTTTCTAGCCATAAGTTTCTTCCATTTTATCCGCATTAGATTCTTTTCACCCATATCACACCCACAAGGAATATGTTTCTAATAAATAAGAGGTGGTTAATGAAAGCCGTAGACACTTTAAAAATACTCATGTAATAAATGGTGATACTCCCAACTACATATCTCGTCAAGGTCAATCTTCCTCCAACAGATAAAGTTTTAACTTTCTAGTTTAAAGACTAGCATTGAATTTATCAACAACTTTCCACCCATTAACTCGAGCAATACTAGCTCTGACTAGGATTCCAAGATAAACAAACGGAAGTATAGAGACATCACAACCTATAAAATCAGCTTATTTTGTACCTCATGAAACGACATTCCAATCCCAATTAACTTACTTTTATGTAAATTAATTTTCCAGGTGTAATGAAAAAATATTGAAGCCACCCCACAATATTCCAAGCATTATCCTCATACCATTCTCCCTAAAAAATGGCATCATCGAAAGATGTGAAATACACAAATCACGTGTTCCAATATTTATCCCAGGTAAAAGAGAGAGACATGAGTCGATTGCATTTTTTTTATAAACATTCCATAGCAAATGTAAAAAGAAAAGGGGACCCCATAGTGTTTAATGATAGTTTCAGAATAAATCTATGGATGCAAGTACATTGTATTTTCTAAACACATGTCCTCTCAAATGTTGTATTTCTATTATGCTATATTCGTTAGTAAATACTATTTATTGATATCTATATGTACTTAATTGTTCATACAAATTGATTGTCGAAATATAATCAACATCTAGTTGATATATGTGTTGTTTATCCTTATCTAGTCATCAGTCTCGTGTATTGTCTACTTTTGTTGATACGTGAATCTTGTGTATATATTTTGATCTACGATGCATGAGCAACAACTTATGTTAGTATAAATCAAACTGAAAGTGTACCATATCGATTCAATATTTTATTTCATTGACCTGTGATATATATGTGGTTTGTGGCAATCAATTAAGGATCTGAAAAAGAATGTCTGTGATTGAGATTAATTAAGATTAATCGTGGGACCAAGTTTTTTGGAAGCAGTTATTTAAGATATTCAATATATTTTGTAATGAGAATTAGATACCCATAGAGAAACCCATAGAAATTGTGCTCACATATAATATATGTGATGCCCAATAACTTTTCTTTTATGATTTTCATTTGAAAGTATCACATGCACATTATTTTTTTTGACAATTATCTGGTTGTTATATAGTTTTTTATTACATGTGAAAACATTCTTTTACTGATAATTAGTTTCACATGTTCCTTTTACTCACATGTTGAGTAATTTGGCTAGTGGGTCTTGAGCATGGATATCTTATAATTAGTTTTCAATAGATTAAGATTGTCAATGCAGTGTGACATTCTTAATTTCGTGCTTACCAAAGTTCGTTTACTAATATGTTATTAATAGTTAGAGATTTCTGAAAGCTTAATTTGGCTAGTGGGTCTTGAGCATGGATATCTTATACTATGAACTCACCTAATCTTCCTCTTGAGTTAATATGCAACATATACGTAAAATATGCTTCAACCTCAACTAGTCTTTAGAGCACATGCAATCTAACGACGTGGATTATATTTCGACAATCAACTTGTATGAATAATTAAGTACATATAGATATTAACACATAGTATTTACCAACGAGTAGAACATAATGGAAATACATTTGAGAGGACATGTGTTTAGAAAATACAATGTACATGCGTCCATAGATTTATTCTGGAAGTATCATTAAACACTATGGGTCCCCTTTTCTCTTTACAATTGTTATGGAGCGTCTCCACATGGTTATAAAAATTTTGATTGGCACCTCTCTCTCTTAGCATGCGGTAAATATTGGGACAAGTGATTTGTGTATTTCTCATTTTTATTATGTCGATGATGCCATTTTTTTAGAAATAATGGTCCGAGTCGGAATATATGTAGTGGCTTCAATGTTTTTTCATTGCATCTGGATTGAAAATTGATTTACTTAAAAGTAAGTTAATTAGGATTGGAGTGTCTTTTCATGAAGTACAAAATATTCCTGATTTTATAGGTTGTGACGTCTCTGTACTTCTGTTTGTTTATCTTGGAATCCTATTCGGATTTAATATCTTAATACGACTTGGGTGGAAAGTTGTTGATAAATTCAAAGCTATAATTTCAAACTAGTAAGTTAAAAACTTTATCTATTTGGACGAAGATTCAACTTGATGAATTTTGTACTTGGGAGTATCACCATTTATTAAATGATGATTTTTAAAGTGCCCATAGATGTCATTAACCACCTAGGATCTATTAGAAAAAGATTCTTATGGAGGGTGATATGGATGAAAAGAATCTAATGTGGATAAGGTGGAAGAAACTTATGGTTATGGTAAAAGACGGTGGATTAAGCGTTGGAAGTTTATAACCTTAAAAACCATAAAGAAGCTTGGATGTTGAACCGAGTTCCCTGGTTAGCCTCGGTTGATTGTGTCGTCAACATAGAGGTGGTGTGGAGACTCTCCTATGGGATGAGTTAAATAACCTCATGCAAACAATTGTTTTATTCTCGAAACTGGATAGGTGAAGGTGAGTGTTAGATGGTAACACTTTATCCTCGGTTGTTTCGGCTAGAAAGGAGATTAATAGAAGTTTGCGTCGGATTAGGTGTCTAAGCCCATAATTATAATTGGTATGTACTTGACTCGAGAGTAGCATGGTCCATTTGGGTTGCATATCATCATGACAATTTGTTAGGATGGATTCTTGAGAGAAGGTTATATATATGATTTATTAATATATTGTAAGTTATAATATATTAATATGAAATCATATGTTTTAATTATTATTGATCAATAATTAATTTAGAATTAATTTAGTGATCAAAAGAGACTAATTAAATCTATGAGGACTAATTATGGTAATTAGTTATATTTATATTTATATGTGTTGGGCTTATGATCCATGTTGGACCAAGTTTATATATGGATACATAAAGAGTTGGGCCACATGAACCACGGATCATAAACCCATGGGTATGGTTTTGGGTTATACTCATGGCCCTTGAAATCCAACATATAAATACATGTTCTTAACCTAAAAAAAATGCCTACATGCATGTTCTTGGAGTTCATGGGTGTTTTTGGGTGCATAGAATTTTCTCTCAAGTTCCAACTTTGTCCATGATGTGTTGTGATTCCATTTGAGGGTTCCACACTATTGGGGCTAAGCTTTTAAAGGCCAAATTCATCAAGTTCTACAAGCTACACAAAGAGGTAAACTTCTAACTAGTATTTTATGTAGTTTATATCATTTGTATGCTAGTTATAGGCTTAATGCTTTGGAAAAATCATTGCATGTATAATTAGAGAAAACATAGATCCAAGGCATTTAGGGTTGTATGTGCACCATAGGATGTTGTAGTATACTAAAACCCAACTGTTTGTTTATCTTAGATGACAATTAAACGAGGTGAAATTCTAATGTGTTTATTTTGAGGTTATGCATCAACAAAATTCCACCTTGGGTGAATTTGGATAGGAGGTGGTTGGATGTGAATTCGGTTCTTTGTGTAATTTAAAATGACCAACATGAAGGCCTATTGAGAAGAAACTCCCTAGCTAACTGTTGCAACTCAACAGCCGGTGCAAACTCTACTCGAAACCAGGTCACAAAATCTGGCCAGGTCATGGCCTAAATGGTTGGGGCTCCCAAAGCATATCTGACCTCCTCCCACCAGTCTCGGGCCCGCTCCCTCAAACATCCTGCAGCGAACCTGACCTTCAACCACTTAGGGCAGAAGCTCTTCATTTGAGCACACTCAATGTCAACTATCTAATGTCTGGCTATTATGGGGTCCTTCACCCCAAAGAAATTTGGTGCCCCACATCCCTTGAAATCCTTGAAGGAGAGTGTGCGGGCCCCTGACTGGCTAGCGGCCAAATCAACCCTAAAGATCTAATGGCGATCCTCCATCAGCTCAATGATACCCTCCTTGATTGACTCGGACATCACTGGGGTCGCATCAAGGATGCCTCTAGTAACCTCGGGTACAATGAACTCGCGCAACCTCTCCTCAATCAGTTCGATTCTTGCACCCGAACCTGATCCAGATCCTGAACCCCCCGCTCCATGACGTGTCATCACCATGCTGAAACATAACCATATAAATAATTAGCAAACACATGATAAGTTTTACACTCTCGAGTTCCCTAGATTCATCGGGGTTTTCCTGGTCTCGGGTATAAATCATGTGATTTTAGTAGTGCGGACCCATTACTACCTTCCACACCTATTTACACCCTCCTCAAGGACTACCTCGGCTCCTCCAAGTCACTCTTCCCAACTGATACATTCCTTAAACGAAAAGGCATCCTACACACCCAATCATCTCTCAGGGACTCCTAAGACTCCCTTCCTCACCCCTTTCTACTATCAGCTACAGAAGGAACTTCCATAAATACTACCTAACTATTACATAAACACAATTACATACTACTAGTACTAGATAATTCTTCGAATGATAACTCCCACCCTACAAAGGTTGGACTCAAACAAGAGTTGTGCAATAGAGATAAACCTATCCTTCTAAAATTATCCAATCACAATAATATCTAATCCATTCATCCACTAATTAGCCAGTATCAACAGAATTTCCTAATGCACAAAGCATGCAACATTCGAGCATCATGCAATTCAACTCAAAACATACCCTATACAGGCCATCCTAACAAGTAACTGATCTGATACTAGCATGAAAATCTAAAAACTCATACAGATAGGCACATAAAGGCATCTCTCTTAGCATTCTATCATGAAATTTTGAGCAGATCCTTAGCCCCTAATCTAACTTGAGCTCGGCTGATTGCATGCATCGCACCCCTTTTCTTTTATTAAAATCCTTAGATTAAAATGTTTCTTTTTATGGAATAATCTACCAAACCCTTGATTTGTGTAATGCTCGTAGATCTGGGCTAGTCAATTAAGAGATAATAGGGGTCGAAAATGACTTTTCGACAAAGATTATTTAGCATAAATAATCTTAACCAAGTTGTAGAATATGTCATGAGGTTTCCGTACATATAAAGAACGCCGAAATCCGAGTTATAACGAAGAAGTTATGACCCGTCAAAGTTTTGCGACGGAACCGACTCGACACCAGGAAATGTAAATAGTGAATTTACGATAGATCGATATTCAGCCTTAGTGATCTAAACGAAAGTCGTAGAATACGTTAAACCGAGAGCGTCCATAGAAAGAACGCCCAAATCTAACTTCGTATGAGGAAGTTATGATTTTTCGAAGTTTCGGCTTAGCAGTGTACAGCCCGAAGTTCGAATATTAGATCGAGCGGTTTTTAGCCGACACAGCCTAAATGAGAATCGAAGATCTCGTTAATAGTAGCGTAACGATAAAAAGACAGACGAAAATGGACGTCGGATGAAGAAGTTATGAATTTTTAACGGACCAATCGTGTCCCGGTCTGTTAAAAATACAACATTTAAAATCGAGTCAAAATTAGCCGACGGAGTCTAAACGAAAGTTGTAGAGTACGTTCCCGCCTACGCGTGGATATAAATAACGTCGAGAACGAAGCTCGTATGCAAAAGATATGATTTTTAGAAGTCGGAGTGTAAAATTGTGAAATTTGCGAGAGGTTGATGACGTGGCCGTATCCGAGCCGTTGCTTGCTGACCAAGGCTTCGCTTCGGATCACACCACATAGCCTCGCATTACGCCCCGCATACAACATCCGGTACGCACCGCGTACCTTCGGCCTTATCCTTCCGACGAGTGCGAGACAGCTGGATCCGTGGTGGCAACCCTATCTGAGACTACGCCCAACGTAGCTACTGGACACGCAGCGTAGTCCAAGGCTGCTGAGGCTATAAATAGCATGCGAGCTTTTCTGAGTTTTTCACACCTTTCTTCATTCTCTCTCTAGTTTCTTTCTCTCTCTAGCTCCCCAAACCACCCCTAAACCCTAGATAAAACCCCTAGCACCCGAGAGAAGCCCCGAGGCTCCCAGAGTCCCGAGAAAAAGGGGTCTTTCGGTTTTGGAAACGCTGCTCCAAGCAAAGCCCGGTTTTCGATAAAACCTGCTGTAAGTGAGTTACGCCTACGCTATTTTTAATATAGCTTCTAATTAATTATAGTAACATTATTAGGACCTTCAAATAATTATTTGGGCTATTATTATGAGTTATATAGTGTTGTTTAACGCTTATATAATAATAACAGCTAGACTATTAAATTAGTCTCGGTAAATACTGAACTAAACCCTAGTGGTAATGATACAAGGTTTTGTCGAGGGAAATTGTTTTAAGAGTAACGAAGTGCTGTCCGAGTACCGAGTCACCACCGTATCAAGTGAGTGCATGTTCCCTTTCATCTTACACATAGATATGAAGTATTTTATATAAATTACGTGCCATGTGTGCATATTATCTGGGTACTTGCTGTCTATGCTGGATGAAAGTTTTTATACATGTTTTAAATGATTTAAACTGTATACGTATTTTATATATATAAATATGTTGGGTATGACATGGATAGATGAATGATGAGAGATAAAAGATGATGTGAGTAAACATAGACATCTATAGACTTAGTGCCTAATAAATAACATCGACAGTTGTGGACTTAGTTCCTATTGGACAAACACTGGTAGCTATGGACTTAGTACCTGTTAGGAATTGGTAGCTATGGACTTAGTACCTACTAGATAAACACTGGTAGCTATGGACTTATTACATGTTAGGAATTGGTAGCTATGAACTTAGTACCTATTAGATAAACACTGGTATTTATGGATTTAGTCCCCGATGAATAAACTATAGCAGTTATGGAATTAGTGCTTTACGAACGAGCATTGGAAGCTATGGATTTAGTGCCAATCCTATAACCCTAGAAGCAAGGAACTTCAGAATAAACAAATGCAGGATAGATGACTCTTAGGATAGATCCTTAAGAGTAAAGAAGATAACGGGGATGGGTAATTGGGTTGATTGTTTGATTGTTTAAACATAATAATTATATTATTGTGGGTTGAAAACCCTATGTACTCACCAGGTTTCCCAACCTGACCCACTCAGTTTATTTATATCACAGGCATCAATATGAAGTGACATTACATTGAGAGATTAAGGATATATAGATCACTAGTGTAAATGAATGTAAGTTCTGTTTATGCTTATGTTTCTGTATTCACGATGACATCCCAAATGTTTTAAAATGAATAAAATACGTTTCTTCGGAAATGCTTTGATAACGTATTTATGGTGTTTTTCTGGGAACAAATTCCGCAACATTTTTATTAAAAGTGGTACTCTGATTTTTATAAAGCATAAACAAAAATCGGTCTTTTCTGGCCGTGAAAATGGGGATGTCACAATTTGAGTCCAGGAAAACCCGAGAGCCCAAATCCCTCAAAACAAGGCTCTGATACCAACTTGTAACATCCCAAAAATACGGATAAAATTTTGTTTTTAAATTCATTTAAATCATGCTATACTAGAAACAAAATAGTCAAAAGTGTATTGTAGTAACATGTTATCAGAGTACAAATTTCCAAAATCTCAAAATGCGGAAACCAAAGGGTAATGCAGTGCGATCAGGTCGGTCCTTCTCTCTTCGAACTAGAAGTACCTGAAACATAAACTGAAAACAGTAATCACAAAGCTTAGTGAGTTCCCCCAAAATACCACATACTAAAGAAACATACTAACAAGCATATTTGTGTGCTTGCCTATCCCTTCGGTCTATTTCAACTTGATACTATCAATCATATATGGGTGCTTGCACTCCCATGTGGTCTATTTCAACCAGATACTATCAAGCATATATGGGTTCTTGCAATCCCCTTTAGTCTATTTCAACCAGATACCGGGTCTTTTTTACCCCTTACTACTACCACATATTATCATAACAAGAATCATAGAGTCATCAAGAAAATATAGGCATAACTGATAATTGTTACAAAGACAATCCTCATACTACATCATAAACTAGTGGGTTGGAATTGATGCCTTCGACCATGGATACAGCGAAGGAAAACTCACCTCTCGATCGATAATTAACTACTTGCTCTCACAATCAGCTACTCTGGTGCTACTGCACACCTAGATAATCGTGCAAGTCAAACCTTAGATCTGCCCTTCAAAACCAAGAGTTGACCAAAAGTCAACTCATGTTAAAAGTCAACGCCTAAGGTAAAAGGTCAACTTTCTCCTTAGTTCACCCGCACATCATGACCACTAAGGCTCGCGTCGTGAGGATAGACTCGACTCGGGCCCACTCGACGAGTCGAATCAGTTTCACTCATCCAACAGGATCCTCAGATCGGGACAACCACCTGGCTCATGTTGTGAGATCGATTCTGACCAACTTTGAGCATTAAGCTCTTAATCCTTTAAGACATTCATTGGGACTTTCCAGAACACCTTCCTCAACCCTAAGGACCATAAAAATCATAGCCTTTCAGTCATCCATGTCCAATGCATCACTTAGACACTAAATAGATCAAAAGAAGGGTATTAAGATCAAGACTCAATCTTGGAGTCCAAAACCCACACCAAAACTCGGATCCAAGGACTCACATATAGAAGATGTCTCAATTATCCATAAAGTTGCCAAATTTATGGATCTAATGCATGTTAAACAACCCAACCATGCAAAGAAAGGTTCAAAAGCTTAGATCTAGCATGCTTAAGGCAAAATGATAAGAGCTTTATGACTTACAACTACTCAAAAGCTCAGCAAATCCAAGTGGTAGAAGCTAGATTGCCAAAATGAAGCACTACAAGAGCCTTCTTCCACTTCAAAGAACCAAAAACCTCTAAGTAAGCTCTTCAAAATCACCAGAAAAGGCCTAAAGTCTCAAGGAAGTCGAAGTTAGGGTTTTCTGGGTGTAGAGAGTGAGAGAGGATGAGGATGGACGTTCCTAGCCCTCTTATTCCATTAATACTCGAAAATTAGGGTTTTGGGTCATCAAACTTGGCTCATGTCGTGAGACCTTATGCCTTACGTTGTGAGGTTCAAGGATACAGGTCAAATGGTCAATGGGCATTCTCACATCGTGACCACTATGGCTCATGTCATGAGCCTCCTCCAAAATGCAAAAATTCAAGAATTTAAGTACCTCAAGGATTTGGATGCTACAATATCGGTTGAAAGAGACTGAAGAGGGGGGGGGGGTTGAAATAGACGTAGTTATGTTTTGATCATTATCTATGTAAGCTATGGGGTATTTTGGGGGAGCTCACTAAGCTTTATTCTTGGGGGTTTCAGTGTATGTTTCAGGTACTTCTGGCTCAAAAGGGAAGGGTCCGTCTTGATCGTACCGCATCCGCCCATGTTTTCCACATTATGTGATTTTGTACTCTGATGTGATTTCACTATGATACACTTTCAGTTGTTTTGACATGATTATTAGATGTTTGAAATGAATTAAAAATGATTTTTTTTTGAAAAATTTGGGATGTTACTAGTTGGTATCAGAGCATTGGCTTGAAGGATTCAGGCATACTCTCAGGCGTGTCTAAACTCAAACTGAGGATTTGGTAGATTTTCATAAAAAGAAATATTTTATTAAGAAATTTATAATAAAATAAGGGAGTGTGATGTGTGTAATCTGCTGAGCTCAAGTAAGTTTTCCAAAAATAACCATACACATTAAATGTTTATTTCTATGATATGAGAATCATATGCTAGAATAGGACTAAGGATCTGCTCTCCATGATAGAATGCTAGGAGAGATCCCTTTATGTCCCTATTGTATGAGCTTTTAGATTTGCATGCTAGTATGAGATCAATTATTTGATAGGATAGTATGTTTAGGTTATGTTCTGATTCAAATTGCTTTATGCTCGAATATTGCATGCTTTGTGCCTTTAGGAATTCTCATTAGTACCAACTAACTAGTGGATGAATGTGTTTGGTTACGTATTGCTGAGATTAGATAATTTTACAAGGTTAGGTTTAACTCTATTGCCCAACTCTTGTTAGAGTCCAATTGTTATAGTGTGGGACCTTTCATTCGAAGAGTTATCTAGTATTGATAATATGTAACTGTATTCGTGTGGTAGTTAAATGGCATTAGAGAGGATTCCTTCTGTAGCTGAGGACGGAGAATGGTGAGGAAAGGAACTCTATGGAGTTCCTAGAACATGTCTTGGCGCATAGTACGCTATATGGTATGAGAGGAGTAATAGATAGAAAGGAAGTGACTTGGGGGATTCGAGACTGTCCTTGGGGAGGGTATAGATAGGTGTGGAATGTACTATCGGGCCCGTACTACTGGAAACACATGATCTATACCCAAGACAAGGAACGTCGTGATGAATTCAATAAACTTCGAGAGTGTGAGCCTCCTCGTGTGTATACTAATTGTTTATGTGTTATGTTTCAACATGGTGATGATACATGGTAGGGTAGGAGGTTCAGGATCTGGCTCTAGATCGGGCTCGGGCACCGAACCATTTGATGAGGGATTATGCAAGTTCATTGCTTCTAAGATTACTAGAGGCATCCTTGATGCAACCTTGGTGATGTTTGGGTCGATCAAGTAGGGTATCATCGAGTTGATGGAGGATCGCCATCGGATCTTTAGGGCCAATCTGGATGTGTTGGATTAGTGTCTAAGTCCATAACTATTTTGGTATGTGCTTGACCCGATGGTGCATGGTCTTTTTGGGTTGCCTTCACCAAAGCAACTTGATAGGATGAATTATGGAGAGAAAGGATTAAATATAATTTATTAATATATTTTGGGAATAATATATTAAAGGAGAAATCATATTGTTTAATTAATATTAGTCAATAATTAATTGATAATTAGTTTTGTGACTAAAAGAGATTAATTAAACTTAAGGGACTGGAATTGTAATTATAAGATAATTGCAATTTGGGCCATGGATTGCCTTATATTATAAGGTGGACGAATTCTATGGGGGAAGCCCATATGAAATCGTCCAAGGCCTTGAGAAAAGGGCTCCATGGGTTGCTTAGGGCTTAAGCATCCAAATTAGGGTTTCCTTGGTAGATAACCCTAATTGCCTCACTATATATAGATCCCTTAAGGACCAATGTAACAACTCAAATTTTTCAAACAATTTTTTCATTTTTAAACATAACATTTTCCATTAAAAACAAGGCATAAACAGTTTAATTATTCGGTCAATACAATTATTCAAACTCCCAAGATCCTAAAACAATCTTCAGTGTGTATCGATCATGCCGGCGCCTTCCCACGGTCCTCGCTAGTACCTGAAATACATACATACACAACGACTATAAGCATAAATGCTTAGTGAGTTCCCCAATATACACTTACACACATACGCCTTTCCAGGCCCTGACCTTCTGGTCCTCAATACAACGCCTTCCGGCCCATAACATAATCGCCTTCCGGCCCATAACATATTGCCTTCCGGCCCACATATCATACATAGCACATATAACACTTAATTTACCACACATAGCATACACATCCATATAACACTTAACTTACCACATATAGCATACATATCACATAACATATTCGACCTTCCGGTCACACAGTCGAACCCTTCCGGGTACAGTATAGTGAGAAGACTCACCTCGTAAATGCTGAAAGCTAGCAGCTCCTGAAATCACTTGCGCACAAACCAACGAGCTACAACCCTCCTATAACATTACATAACTCATTAACACTCATCTCAGCTAAGTGTGACTATCCCTAAGAAGTCAGACTTAGGTCAAATCTGGTCAACGGTCAACTCGACTGGACTCGGCGAGTACCATGGCGACTCGGCGAGTCTAGTCGTCCTCACAGATTCCTGAATATTCCCTTTCTACTCGTCGAGTATACCTCTTGACTCGACGAGGTCCTCGTGGAAGAATCGCGGGGCCACCCCGACTCCACTCGCCGAGTCTGATGAACAACTCGGCGAGTCCCAGCACATCTTCAAGCTACTCGCCGAGTCTGAAGAACAACTCGGCGAGTCCATGCCATGCAGACGAGTAACTGCTTCCTGAGATAGGTCTCGTCCCAAAGGACACATGCATGGGACCTTCTGGACCTCTAAAGGTCCTAATACAAGACTATAATCGTGGGGGTAACAAGGCATTTCATCATCAAATCACTAAATGGGTTCTATAAACCCTAATTTCATAAATACATCAAAATAACAGATTTGGTCCGAGTATTACCTGAAAACGCACTCTTTGTGTCCCCCAAATCTCAGGACTCAATCCTCCTTGATATTCCTTTAGCCAAATCCCTCTTCTTCTTGCCTAACCAATTCTTCCAAGTTCCAAAGCTTTTTCCCTTGCTCTAGGCGTCCACAGCGATTAGGGTTCCTCTCAATTGACCAAAAGACTGAAAATGACGGCCTAAGAGGCGTTAAATACAATCCAAACTGAACGGTTAGGGTTTCTGCTGAACAGCGTCGACTCGCCGAGTCCATATCTGGACTCGTCGAGTCCAGCCGCGGACCCGCGACCAAGTCCGCGATCCTACTCGGCGAGTCTAGGCTCCAACTCGCCGAGTCCCCTCTTAAATCACCCCAAAAACATAATTTTAATAATACCTGAGATTCCGGGCTGTTACAATTCTCCCCCACTTGGATTAGACTTCGCGCTCGAAGTCTCATTCTGCAAATAGTTCCGGATGCTGCTCCCGCATTTCGCGCTCCGGTTCCCAAGTCATTTCTGATCCCTTACGGTGTTGCCATTGAACCAACACCAGAGGTACTTCCTTGTTCCTCAGAACCTTGATCTTCCGATCCCTGATAGCCACTGGTCTCTCCGCGTAATTCAGGCTCGCATCCACCTGAATATCCTCCAATGGAACCACTGCCGACTCATCGGCTATGCACTTCCTCAACTGCGACACATGAAAAGTGTCATGGATCTGACCCAACTCCGCTGGCAACTCCAACCGATAGGCTACCCGGCCTACCCTTGCAACCACACGAAATGGCCCAATATACCGGGGCCCCAATTTGCCCCTCTTCCTGAATCGAATCACTCCTTTCCAAGGAGAGACCTTCAGGAGAACGTAGTCGCCGACTTGAAATTCAAGCTCGGATCGGCGCCTGTCTGCATAACTCTTCTGTTGGCTCTGGGCAGTCAATAATCTTTGTCTCACTTGTTGAATCTGCTCTGTTGTCTGGAGTATGATCTCCGTGCTGCCCATCACTCTCTGTCCCACCTCTCCCCAGCAAATGGGAGTCCGACACCTCCTACCATACAACAGCTCGAAAGGCGGCATACCAATGCTCGAATGATGGCTGTTGTTGTAGGAAAACTCTGCCAATGGTAAATACGCATCCCAACTACCCCCGAAGTCTAATACACACGCTCGGAGCATGTCCTCCAATGTCTGAATTGTCCGCTCGCTCTGACCGTCTGTCTGGGGATGGTATGCGGTACTAAAATGCAATTTAGTACCCAGCTCTTCATGGAATTTCTTCCAGAATCTGGAAGTAAAGCGCACATCACGGTCTGACACAATCGAGATCGGCACCCCGTGCCGAGACACCACCTCTCTCACGTATATCTCCGCCAATTTCTCCGCCGAAGAACTCTCACTGATGGCAAGGAAATGTGCACTCTTGGTTAACCTATCCACGATCACCCAAATTGCGTCTACTCCCCTAGCAGTCCTTGGCAATTTGGTGATAAAATCCATAGTGATCTGTTCCCACTTCCACTCGGGGATCTCCAATGGCTGTAAGTTGCCATGCGGTCTCTGGTGCTCAGCCTTAACCCTACGACAGATCAAGCACCTCTCAACGAACCATGCCACGTCCCTCTTCATACAGGGCCACCAATATTCCTTCCTTAGATCCAAATACATCTTTGTAGCACCGGGGTGGATCGAGAATTTCGATTTATGAGCCTCTTCCATCAACGTAATACGCGTACCGCCCACGAACGGCACCCAAATCCGACTCCGAAACGTCATAAGGCCTCGACCATCCTTGACAAACTCTGAGATTAACCCCACAACCCGCTCTTTCTTCTGCATTTCTGGTCGCACAGCCTCAACCTGTGCCCTACGAATATCGTCCAATACAGGAGTCATCACGGTCAGTCTCAAGCACACATCTCGCAATAGAGTGCTCTCCGCCCTGCGGCTCAATGCATCGGCTACCACATTAGCCTTGCCTGGGTGGTACAGGATCTCACAATCATAATCCTTGACCACATCCAACCACCTCCTCTGACGCATATTTAGGTTGGGTTGATCCATCAAATACTTCAAACTCTTATGGTCCGTGTATATCGTACATCGAACCCCATACAAGTAGTGGCGCCAAATCTTGAGAGCGAACACTACTGCCCCCAGCTCTAAATCATGCGTGGGATATCTCGCCTCATGAGGCTTCAGCTGCCTCGATGCATAAGCTATCACATGACCCCTCTGCATCAACACTGCACCCAATCCCGAAATCGATGCGTCGCAATATACCACGAAATCTTCCATCCCTTCTGGGAGAGCTAATACCGGGGCTTCGCACAATCTCTGGCGAAGTGTCTCAAAGGAGGTCTGCTGCTCGGGCCCCCATGAGAACGTAACACCCTTCCGGGTCAACCTGGTGAGTGGCACTGCGATCTTGGAGAAATCCTTGATGAATCTCCGATAATACCCTGCCAACCCAAGGAAACTTCTGATCTCAGAGGGTGACTTCGGCACCTCCCAACTCATCACCGCCTCAACCTTGGCCGGATCGACCAATATCCCTTTCTGATTAACCACATGTCCTAGAAACTGGACCTCCCGCAACCAGAAGTCACATTTGGAGAACTTTGCATAAAGCTTCTCCGACCTCAATACCTCAAGGACCTCCCTCAAATGCTCCTCATGTTGCTCTCTCGATCTCGAATACACCAGAATGTCGTCGATAAATACGATCACTGACCGATCCAACATCGGCCTGCATACCCTGTTCATGAGATCCATGAACATAGCCGGGGCATTGGTGAGTCCAAAAGGCATCACCACAAACTCGTAATGCCCATATCGCGTCCTAAACGCTGTCTTCTGGACATCTTCATCCCGTACTCTCACCTGATGGTAACCCGACCTCAGATCGATCTTGGAAAACCAAGATGCTCCCTGCAACTGATCGAATAAATCATCGATCCTCGGCAACGGGTAACGGTTCTTGACCGTTAGCTTGTTCAACTCCCGGTAATCAATGCACATCCGGTGTGAACCATCCTTCTTCTTGACGAACAAAATAGGTGCTCCCCATGGCGAGCTGCTCGGCCGAATGAATCCCTTTCCCAGCAACTCCTGGAGTTGCGAAGACAACTCTTGCATCTCTGGAGGTGCAAGACGATATGGCACTTTAGCAATAGGCGCTGCCCCCGGAACCAGATCAATACTAAACTCCACTTGCCTCACAGGCGGTACTCCCGGCAACTCCTCGGGAAAGACATCTGAAAATTCGCGCACCACCGGAACTTCCTCAACTGACTTCGGTTTCTCGGAAACCTCCCGCGTATCCATCACATACGCCACAAAACCTTTACAGCTCTGCCGTAGACACTGCCTCGCCCTAGCGGCCGAACAAAAAGCTGATCCCGAACGGGTACCCTCGCCGTACACCGAAAGAACTCCCCCCCTAGGGTCTCGTATAGTCACCAACTGACGCTCACAGTCGATGACAGCGCCGAACCGGCTCAGCCAGTCCATGCCTACGATGACACAGACATCCCCCATCGTGATAGGAATCAGATCAATTGGGAACCCAATCCCGAAAATCTCTAGTACACATCCCCGAAGAACCTCCGTAGCACAAATCACCTTCTCGTCAGCTATAGAGACTCTCAAAGGTCGACTCAACGACTCACGACTAACGCCAATATGCTGACTAAAGGCCAAGGACACAAAGGACCTACTCGCACCCGAGTCAAATAACACTAAGGCAGGCACAGAGTTCACAAGGAAAGTACCTACGCGCATAATAACATAAGCATAACATATCGACATTAAAATAAATACATGAATTACAACATACCTGCCACAACATCGGGCGCAGCGCGGACCTCCTCCGCAGTCAGCTGAAAGGCTCTCCCACGAGCCCTCGGGGCCTCGACCTTCACCGGTCGAGTCTCAGTAGTCCTGGCAACAGGTGCAGATCCCTGACGAAGCTGAGGGCACTCGGCCTTCCGATGGCCGGTCTGGTTGCAATGAAAGCAAACCATAAATCCCTTGGGACACTCCCTAGCAATGTGTCCCTCCTTGCCACACTTGTAGCAAGCACCGGCTCGACACGCCCCATCGTGACCTTTACCGCACTTTACGCAAGTGCGGTTCTTCGAACCTCCCGTCCTCGAATCGGCGGACTTGATCCGCTTGGCTGCCGGCTGAGACTGAGCCGGTCGCCGGTCTGCCTGCTGAGACTCGGCCTCCTCCCTGGCCTGAGTCTCTAACTCGATCTCACGCTTCCTGGCATTCGCCTGAAGCTCAGTAAAAGTATGGTAGGTGGAGTTTGACACAAACTCCCGGATCTCCCTCCTCAGAACACCCAAGTACCGGCTCATCCGAGCCTGCTCTGTGGCCACCAGCTCGGGGCAAAACATCGCCCTCTCGTGGAACTTCCGCGTGATCGCCGCCACCGAATCAGTACCCTGCTTGAGGGTTAAGAACTCCTGAACCAATCGTTCCCGCTCCACCGGGGGAACGTACTCGTCCCTGAACATGGTAGTGAACCCCTCCCATGTCACTGCCGCAGTCTCTGCTAAAGTGAAGTTCGCCGTCACGAACTTCCACCAGTCCTTGGCTCCCAGACGGAGCTGGTTCAAAGCGAACCGTACCCTCAGGTGCTCCGGGCATGAACAAGTGTAGAAGCACCCCTCTATATCTGCGATCCACCTCATCGCAGCAATCGGATCCTGCGTCCCATCGAACTCTGGTGGCTTCGTGTTGCTGAACTCTCAGAACAGCAATGAGTCACCTCCCTGTGGCCTAGCAGCGGCCACAGCTGCGGTAGCTGCAGCGGTTGCAGCCTCAGTCAATGCGGCGTACCGCTCGTCGAACGTTTCCATCAAGGTGGTCTTGATAGACCCAAACATCTCCGGGATCTCGGCCCGGATCGCCGCCGCCACCTCTTCGTGGATCATCTGACGAATATCCTCGTCACTCACACCGCTCGTACTCGCCCCGTGCCGCGGTCTAACCATGATATCTCTGAAATACAACATAAAACTATCAGAGATTCTACCGAGCATAATCGTACTCGACACGCAACCCTACTCAGTCCCAGATATCCAGGGATTCTTACTTGGGCCTCCCACTGACCCGGTGTCCTCGGTAGTACGGGCCCAATACTACCGACCACACCGCATCAATGTTCATCCCAAGTCCTCCTCCCCAAACTCCAGATAGTGAGTACTCTACTTCTGATACGCTCAAGCTACCCGCATACTAGCAAAGCATCACATATAGGCAACTTCCCTAGACTAAGGCATCACAAATCAGGCGACTCTAGTCCTATCATGAATACCTAGTCTTCTAGCATGCCTAACAATTCATATCATATAATATTGTAAGGTATTTTGGGGATCTTTTACCGTTCGGGCGCTGACTGATCGTACACACTGCTTCTTTCTTGTTTACTACAAAACCATTTACCAACGTTTATGCCTTTATTTGAAAAGTTTCCTCAAATCCTCGGTTTGAGTTCAGTTACCCCCGAAGGTGCACCCGAATCCCTCAAACCAAGGCTCTGATACCAATTGTAACAACTCAAATTTTTCAAACAAATTTTTCATTTTTAAACATAACATTTTCCATTAAAAACAAGGCATAAACAGTTTAATTATTCGGTCAATACAATTATTCAAACTCCCAAGATCCTAAAACAATCTTCAGTGTGTATCGATCATGCCGGCGCCTTCCCACGGTCCTCGCTAGTACCTGAAATACATACATACACAACGACTATAAGCATAAATGCTTAGTGAGTTCCCCAATATACACTTACACACATACGCCTTTCCAGGCCCTGACCTTCTGGTCCTCAATACAACGCCTTCCGGCCCATAACATAATCGCCTTCCGGCCCATAACATATTGCCTTCCGGCCCACATATCATACATAGCACATATAACACTTAATTTACCACACATAGCATACACATCCATATAACACTTAACTTACCACATATAGCATACATATCACATAACATATTCGACCTTCCGGTCACACAGTCGAACCCTTCCGGGTACAGTATAGTGAGAAGACTCACCTCGTAAATGCTGAAAGCTAGCAGCTCCTGAAATCACTCGCGCACAAACCAACGAGCTACAACCCTCCTATAACATTACATAACTCATTAACACTCATCTCAGCTAAGTGTGACTATCCCTAAGAAGTCAGACTTAGGTCAAATCTGGTCAACGGTCAACTCGACTGGACTCGGCGAGTACCATGGCGACTCGGCGAGTCTAGTCGTCCTCACAGATTCCTGAATATTCCCTTTCTACTCGTCGAGTATACCTCTTGACTCGACGAGGTCCTCGTGGAAGAATCGCGGGGCCACCCCGACTCCACTCGCCGAGTCTGATGAACAACTCGGCGAGTCCCAGCACATCTTCAAGCTACTCGCCGAGTCTGAAGAACAACTCGGCGAGTCCATGCCATGCAGACGAGTAACTGCTTCCTGAGATAGGTCTCGTCCCAAAGGACACATGCATGGGACCTTCTGGACCTCTAAAGGTCCTAATACAAGACTATAATCGTGGGGGTAACAAGGCATTTCATCATCAAATCACTAAATGGGTTCTATAAACCCTAATTTCATAAATACATCAAAATAACAGATTTGGTCCGAGTATTACCTGAAAACGCACTCTTTGTGTCCCCCAAATCTCAGGACTCAATCCTCCTTGATATTCCTTTAGCCAAATCCCTCTTCTTCTTGCCTAACCAATTCTTCCAAGTTCCAAAGCTTTTTCCCTTGCTCTAGGCGTCCACAGCGATTAGGGTTCCTCTCAATTGACCAAAAGACTGAAAATGACGGCCTAAGAGGCGTTAAATACAATCCAAACTGAACGGTTAGGGTTTCTGCTGAACAGCGTCGACTCGCCGAGTCCATATCTGGACTCGTCGAGTCCAGTCGCGGACCCGCGACCAAGTCCGCGATCCTACTCGGCGAGTCTAGGCTCCAACTCGCCGAGTCCCCTCTTAAATCACCCCAAAAACATAATTTTAATAATACCTGAGATTCCGGGCTGTTACAACCAAAAACGTGGAAAAGCATCTTGCTAGGGTTTTCACACGGTTTTGGCAGCCTCCATCCTCTCTCCTCTTCATCCTCTTGCTTATGGTGTTTGTAAGCCATTAGAGGAGTGACACTTGTGACTGTAAGCCTTCCAAAGTCAATACAAGGAGATTTGGGATTGTTATTGCTACATAACAATCAAGGTAACATTATAAACTTATTCTTATGATTAATATGATTACTTGGATGCTAGAATTAGGGTTTATAGTCTTGGATTACTTGCATGTACAATAGAGAAACCTAGATCCAAGCATTAGGGTTTGTATGAGCACATAGGATGTCTTATGACCAAAACCCATCAGGATGCTAGTTAGCACAGAAACCACACTCCCTCCTTTAAGGATTTTATTGGATGTGGGACACCAAAATTCTTTGCAGCCAGGCGATGGATAGCAAATATTGAGTGTGCCCCTAGGGGTCGAAGGTAAGGTTCGTTGTAGGCTGTCTGAGGGAGCGAGCTCGGGATTGGTGGGAGGAGGTTGACTATACTCTGGGAGCCCCAACTATTAAGGCCATGACCTGGATGGATTTTGCGACCCGGTTCTGAATGGAGTTTGCACCAGCTGCTGAGGTGCAACAGTTAGTGAGGGAGTTCCTGGATATGTAACAGACGACTGAGACCGTGGAGGAGATCGCCGTTAAGTTTTGAAAGAGAGCTCTGTTGGTACCCCAATATGTTGTAGACGAGGAGATGCAGAAGACTTGGTACCATGACATGTTGAGATCAGATATTCAAGAGTTTGTTAGTTTTTCTGCCTGCCCAACACTGGATAACATGATATCCAGGGCCCGAGAACGGAAAAATGATTTGGAGTACATAGAGAAGATGAATGTAGAACATGGGCAGACGTCCGGGGTTTCAGAATAGAAACCCGAGGGATTTGATTCTATATCGAGGGGCCAATAGGTTCGGGGCCGATGTGGCAAGTATGGAAAGACACATGATAAAGTCTATAGGGAGGGTGGTTCGGGCTGCTACAAGTGCAGCAAGACAGGGCACTTTGGCAGCAATTGTACTGTCACTACCACCACCCAGGTATTTGATTTGATTTGCTTTCATTGCAATCAAAGGGGCCATAAAAAGGCCAACTGCTCGAGTTTAGCAATCGTGGGACCAGTAGCAGCACCTTCTCTGACGACTTTAAGGATCACCGATGACCGCTAGGGCATGTCAGATGCACCAGTTATTCGGAGCAGAGCGTTTTAGCTAACAGCCGAGGAGGCTCGTGCACCACCCGATGTGGTCACTGGTATATATATATATATATATATATATATATATATATATATATATATATATATATATATATATATATATATATATTCCCCATACCTTTTTATTGATGCTATTTATCATGCTTATATTTCTATGATACTGTTTAGCATCGTTCCTAGTGAACGGTATACCTCCATTGGTTTTATTCAATTCGGGAGCTACCTGATCCTTTGTATCTCTTGCACTTAGCAAGATGTTTGACGATACTCTAGGATAGTTGGATTATCCATTAGAGGTTGAGATTGCTGACGACCATGCAATGCGACTATCGAGGGTTCGCCGGAGTTGCACATTGCATTTATTCAGCAAGTAGTATCCGATTAATTTGGTTCCTATTCCCCTGCGTGAGAGCAAGGTCAGTGTGGGGATGTATTGGTTGAGCTCCAATGGGGCGATGATTGATTATGGGCTACAGTTGGTGTGAATTGAACCCCAATTAGGGGAGAATTGGTGATCCACGGTGAGGGTGCTCAGCGTGGGCCGACTCTCTGTTCGGAGGCGAGGGCCAAGTGTTATCTTTAGCAGGGATGTTCCGAGTTTGTGACCTATGTGATGGATACCCGGGAGAAGGATAAGGTGATTGTGGATGATGTGCTGATTATTTGAGAGTAACCAGATGTGTTCCAGGAGGATTTTCTTGGAGTGGTTCCGGAGAGGCAGGTGGAGTTTCGGATTGACTTGGTTCCAAGTGCGGCTCCGATAGCCAAAGCACCTTATCGGTTAGCACCCTAGAGATGCAGGAGTTGTCTAAACAGTTGCATGAGTTGTTAGACAACGAATTCATCCGGCCTAATAGTTCATATTGGGGAGTACCGACCTTGTTTGAAAAGAAGAAGGATAGTTCACCTTAGGGAGCACCGTTGCCCACTCCTGATGATCGACGATTTATTTGATCAGCTCCAGACCACATCTTGATTTTCCAAGATTGATCTGTGATTAGGTTATCACCATATGAGAGTCAGATAGGAGGATATGCAGAAGAAGGCCTTCCAAACTTGTTATGGTCATTACGAGTTCGTGGTGATGCCCTTTGGGCTCACCAATGCTCCAGCCGCATTCATGGATCTCATGAATCATGTATGCAGGCCCATGCTAGATTGGTATGTGATTTTGTTTATTAATGATATATTGGTCAATTCCAAGACTAAGGAGTAGAAAGGAGCATCTGAGAGAGGTATTGGAGACTTTGAGGAGGGAGAGGTTGTACGACAAGTTCTCCAAGTATGAGTTTTGTTTACGAGAGATGCAGTTTCTGGGACATCTTGTCAACCAGAATGGTATTCTGGTCGATCCGGCCAAGGTTGAGGCGGTGATAAGGTGGGAGGCTCCGAGGTCTCCATTAGAGATTCAGAGTTTCCTTGGAGTGGTGGGTTACTATCAGAGATTCGTTCAGAATTTCTCCAAGATAGTGGTTCCTTTGACCCGGTTGAAGAATAAGGTCCCCACATTTTCTTGGGGCCTGAGCAGCAGACAACTTTTGAAACTCTGAGGCACAGATTATGTGAGGCGCCAATTTTTGACCATGCCGAAGGGTGTTGAGGATTTTATGGTATATTGTGATGCGTCGATAAATGGTTTGGGTGTAGTTTTGAAGCAGTGGGGTCATGTAATCGCCTAATAAGCACTTGGAGTTGGAGGCTGTGGTTTTCGCCCTTAAGATTTGGCAACATTACCTCTATGGGGTTCGTTGTACTATTTACACGGACCATAAGAGCCTGAGGTATCTGATGGATCAGTTGTATATGAACATGAGGCAATGTAGATGGTTGGATGTGGTAAAGGATTATGATTATGATATCCTTTATCACCCACGGAAGGACAACGTGGTGGTCGATGTTCTCAGCTGCAAGACATCTACTTCCCTGATCAGGAATGTATGTTTGAGTATGACCATGATCACCCCATTATTAGAGCAGATTCGAGAGGCTCAGGTTGAGGCTATAAAAGAAGAGCACCGAAAGAGTGAGGGCATAGTGTGTCAGTTGGCTTCCTTCGACTATGATAGTTGGGGATTATTGACCCTTAATTGGAGGGTGTGGGTTCCATATTGGAGTGTTGCGCGTCAGGTATTGATGGAGGAGGCACACAAGTCGAGGTTCTCTATTCATCCCAGAGCATCAAGGATGTATAGAGATCTATGGCTTGACAATTGGCGGTTGTGCATGAAGCGAGATGTAGCCTGGTATGTGGAGAGGTGCTTGACTTGCAGAGCATCAAGGATGTATAGAGATCTATGGCTTGACAATTAGTGACCCCATGGAAAAATGGAGTCGTTAGATATTCCCATTTGGAAATGGGAAGAGATTACGATGGATTTTATCACCAAATTGCCTCGGACGGCGCGTGGAGTGGATTCGATATGGGTCATTGTTTATCGATTGACCAAGAGCACACATTTTGTCCCAATTCTGAAGATATATACATTCGGGAGGTTATGACACGACATGGGGTGCTGGTTTTTGTGGTCTCTAATAGGGATGTCCAGTTTACTTCCAAATTCTAGAAGAGATTTCATGAGGAGTTGGGTACTCGTCTGCACTTCAACACGAATTTTCACCTGCAAATAGATGGTCGGAGTGAGAGGACTATCTAGACTTTGGAGGACATGATTCAAGCATGTGTATTGGATTTTAGCAGGAGTTTGGATACGTATCTTCCTTTGGTGGAGTTTTTGTATAACAACAGTTATCACACCAAGATTGATCGACCTCCTTTTGAGATGTTATATGGGAGGAAGTGTAGGACCCTGATATGTTGGGGTGAGGTCATTCAGTGAGTTATGAGGAGTACATAGGTAGTACTCTGGACGATTGAGTTAATTCAACAGGTTTGTGGCAAGATCCAGACAGCATAGAATCGGCAGAAGAGCTACGCCAACAGACGCTGATCAGACTTGGAGTTCCAAGTTAGGGACATTGTACTCCTAAATGTTCCACCCTGGAAAGGTGTCATCTGATTCAAGAAGTGGGGTAAGCTAGGCCCCATGCATATTGGTCCTTTCAGGGTGATAACATGGGTGGGCAGGGTTGCGTATCGCTTGGATTTGCCAGAGGAGCTCAGTCGGATTCATAACACATTTCATGTCTCTTAGCTTCGGAAATACATGGTCAATAATTCTGTAGTGGTTCCATTGGAGGAAATTCAGGTGGACGATCACCTGAATTATATAGAGATACTAGTGGCCATTCTGGACAGGAAGACAAAGACTCTTCGAAACAAGGTTTTGGAATTGGTAAAGGTGCAGTGGCAGCACCTAAAAGGGACAAAATGGACATGGGAACCTGAAAAGGATATCAGAGAGCATCATCCAGAGTTATTTGTAGAGGCGGACTTTGAGGACGAAGTCTGATTCAAGTGGGGGGAACTATAACGCCTGATATGTCAAGGTAAATTCTTAACTACTATTTATTTTTAAAATAATTTGGCTTAAGTCTTAGTACGTTAGGCATACATAAGGTAAGTCGGGCGTACTTGGAAGGTTGCATGTGGACATGCCCATGCGTACGCGGGGCGTACGTCAGTCATGGGAAAACCCTAGTTTTTAGGGTTTGCACCATATTTAAACACATAAAGTCCCCAAAGCTTTCATCTTATCAGCATTCATTCCCTCTTTTGAGCTACACCTCGAAACCCTAACCCATTTATCAAGATATTAATCGTTGTGTGTGTGTGTTTTGGTGTGTGAGGTGCATATTGAAGAAGAATAAGACTTATAGAGAAGAACTAGACAAGTGGAAGCTTGTAGATCCAGGGATTATTCACGATTTCCAGCTTATTGGAGGTATAAAGTCGGAACCTTTCTCGTCTTATATCTAGATCTAATTTTGGGAAGATTTTAGCATATTTGGTCCCATGGATGAGCCCTTGTGAGTAAATGCTACTCCAGATGTTATGAGATGTTTCTTTTGATGTTTCTAATCTCCTTGGTCCATATGGTTGTAGATCAACCATGCATGCGTTAGTGATCATTTAACGATAGAAGAATGTTAAATCCAGGGTTTGAGTCCCATTAAGTCATGCAAAAGGATAAAGCTGCCAACTTTATTGTTTAGGACGTGTCTAGAGAGGTGGATTCAAATGATAAAAGTGGAACCCTTCTTATATACCCCGATTGCTTTAAATGGTCATAGGAGATGTTCTATATGTGGGTTGCAAAACAGGGTTTTATGCATCCCGTTTTATAACCTATTATTTAGTAGTGAGGTGAGGTATTTGATAAGAATTAAGCCTTAAAAATAGTTTCGTCTCTGATATGATTTTATTATCCCATTGTGTTTGATTAATCATGTATTATGTTTTGATTTAATGTTGAAGTTTGATGAGATTTCTTTATGTTGAAAAATATTTTTATCAAAAAAATATTGACAATGTTATTTCTAAATTAGTCTTACAAGGGATGTCACAACTGAATTACAACATAAGGTTAAGTGAACAATATACTAAGAATATTGTTTTGAATTTAACCATAATGCTTATGTTTATGACTCCAAGTATAATTGCTAGAATAATAGACATGTAACCAATGAACTATAGTGAAAATAGAAGTATATAGTGAACCAATCATCTCTCTTGAAACAATAATATTTAAATGAATGTATGTTTGATTGGGTTTTAATGGGGCCTTCATGAAGGGTCCTTATCCTGGGAAGATTTATACTTCAACGGGTTTCGATTTGCACAATGGAATATACCCAATTGCATACTCTATAGTGTGGCCTAACCCATTAATTCCTAGACTTTTTTTAGAGTGCTTGTAAGATGATTTGGATTTGACTAGATCTTCTAACTTTACTTCCATTTGATTTTCTTACATGTATATAGGTGTTCATAACATCATTTTCCAAACTATTTTCATATGTTGAGTTATGCCTTAGACATATCAAGAGAATATGAAACTCAGTTGGAGTATGAAAGGGTTAAATGATCATCTATAGAGGTGTGATACCACAACTAATGTGACTATTTTCTAAAAAGTATTGAAAGATTTAAAACAATTCAATGCTAAGGCTAAATATCACTTTTGTAGTATTTCAACAAATTCGTTATTCATGTCAATTGTTTAATATATATTAATCTTTTGATTTTAATGTTAGATATGTCCACATGTAGTAGAGCATTGTCTAATGTTTTTTTTAATAATATGTATGAAATATCTTACTCTTAGTTATTAGATTAAAGCGTAGCAGAAAAGGGGAAGGATAAGGAAAAACTCGTATAAAACTTTATTAAAGTAAAAAAAATAACTCAAAAAATCCAACTAACATGAATACAGGAACCTATATATGAGTTTTATACTAAATAGACTTATTAATATTAGCCTAGGAAATGACAAATACATTCCTTATTCTAAACTCCTTCTTGCTCAAGGATACTGTAACGCTCGACATGTCAAGGTAAATTCTTAACTATTATTCCTTTTTAAAATTTGGCTTAAGTCTTAGTATATTCGGCGTACTTGGAAGGTTGCATGTGTCGGGGAAGCCGTTGGTATTGCGTACGCAGGGCGTTCGTGAGTTAGGGGAGCACCCTAATTTTTAGGGTTTGCACCATATCTAAACACATTAAGTCCTCAAAGCATTCACTTTATTAGCCTTCATAGCCTCTTTTGAGCTACACCTCAAAACCCTAACCCATTTCTCAAGAGATTGATGATTGTGTGTGCGGTGCATATTGAAGAAGAAGAAGACGTATAGAGGAGCATTGGATAAGCGAGAGCTTGTAGAGCTAGAGATTATTCACTCTTTCCAGCTCATTGGAGGTATAACGTCTGAACCTTGCTCATCTTATGTCTAGATCTAAATTTGGGGGAATATTTTAGCATATTGTGGTCCCGTGGATGACCCCTTGTGAGTAAATGCTACTCTAGATGTTATGAGATGTTTCTTTTGATGTTTCTGAGCTCCTTGGTCCATAAACCTTACATCTTGATGCTTGTAGATCAACCATGCATGAGTTAGTGATCATTTAATGATAGTAGAATGCTAAATCTAGGGTTTGAGTCCCATTAAGACATGCAAAAGGATAAAGTTGCCAATTTTATTGTTTAAGATGTCCCTAGAGAGTTGGATATGAAGTTGGACGTTAGGTCTTAACGAATTAAGAAATTAAAGGAAGGTTTTAGCCAGCAGGGACATACGTTGGGCGTAAGAAGGCGTACGTTGAGTGAACGTACCTGGGTTCCTGATCCATGTGAAGCCATCGAGTACGCCGGGCGTACTGGTGGTTTGCTTAGCGTACTCACCTGGGAACCTTTTTGGGCCTTTGATTTCAAGCCACCTTGGACTTTAGGGTTTTGGGACCTTGTTTGACCATAAATCTTTCTAAGTTGGGCCTTTATGGATTGGGCCCATATTGGGCTTTGAGTGTCTTTTGGACTTTGGGCTAGTTTGGAATTTAACCATGATATGATATGCTCATTAAGGAAAGGGTAAAATGGCTTATTTACCCTAGGAGCCGGGAGTTAGAATTTGGACCCTCGGTGTAGGATAATGACCTAACGACTAATTAGGATTTTATTATTTGTGATTTAGTGTTGGGATTTACGATTCAGCAGTCGGAGTGTGATTTGTTGATCTTCAGACTGAGGTGAGTTCGTTCACCATACTCGTGGGTCGAAGGCACCAATGTTGGCCCACTTTATGTTTATAGGATGAAAGTGTCTTCGTGACAATTTCCTGTTATGTATGTTTTATGCTTGTTGTCTATGTGACCCTTGTTGTCATGATTGTATGCTAGCTTTAGGGGTGAAATAATACCGGTTGAAAGAGACTGAAGGGATGAAATATACCCACTACCAGTTGAAAGAGACCAAAGGGGGGTGAAATAGATCCAATACCGGTTGAAAGAGACCTAATGGGGTGAAATATACCCACTACCGGTTGAAAGAGACCGAAGGGGGTGAAATAGACCCAGTTATGTTTTGATCATTATGTATGTATGGTATGGGGTGTTTTCAAGGAGCTCGCTAAGATTTGTGCTTACGAGTTTCAATTTATGTTTCAGGTACTTCCAGCTC
Source organism: Lactuca sativa (assembly GCF_002870075.4). Classification (NCBI taxonomy): domain Eukaryota; kingdom Viridiplantae; phylum Streptophyta; class Magnoliopsida; order Asterales; family Asteraceae; genus Lactuca; species Lactuca sativa. Next base: position 99,258,209 of record NC_056623.2, on the reverse strand, counting down.
GAAAGGGAAGGGCCCGACATGATTGTACCACAACCACCCATGTTTTTCGCATTATGTGATTTTGGGATTTTGTACTCTGGTGTGATTTCACTATGATACACTTTCGGTTGTTTTGACATGATTATTGGATGTATTAAATGAATTTAAAATGAAATTTTTGTTTGAAATTTTTTGGATGTTATAAATACTTGGACAACACACCAAGTAAGTTGAATGATACTCCAATTAAATGACTTCTGGATCAGATCACACCTTCTAGCCACTTCCAACTCAAATTAATTTGCCAACAATTAAATGGTTGAGACAAGCCTATAATAAGTTTATTGAAGTATATTGGAGAGTATTTAATGAAAAGAATTTGCGATGCTCAGAAAGTCATAGACAAATTCCAAGGTCCCCTAACTCCAACTTCCATAAACTTATAAGCATTTCAAAAGGAAGGAGCTCATTTCAGACACGTGTTTAGAGAAGTTGGTAAGTATCAAGTGTTTAAGACTTTAATCCACGGATGGACAAGTGTGTTTTAAACCTATAGGAAAAAAGGTATGCTTGTAAGAAATGGGATATCTCATGGATCCAAGCAATTATGTTGTATGTATTATTTGGGATAAGATTAGAAGGATGAAGAATGGGTGATCCCAAGGATTGGGTACATAATCTATGTTAGCTAGGTACATGGAGTGAAATGTACAACTCCATGGTGGTGGCTATAAGCCTATAAATGGACACAACATACGTAAAAAGTGAAATTCTCCAACCACACTAACTCCCCCAAAACATCACTGACATGTATGTACGTAAAAACTTAACTAACTGAAGGTATAAATTTGTTTATAATGTTTAACCATCTTCAAATATGCAGGTGGGATGACAAAGAAAAAAGAGAAAATGAATGATGATGAACCTTGCAGCCATGGTAAGAGTCTTATTAGGAAGGAACTAAATGTGACCTTTAGCAAGTGTCACAAAATATGCCATAATTCATGGAGTTGCAAGGGCTAATTAGGACCAAATGAAGTTGCTAAGGGAAGTAGAAAGATAAAGGCAAAATACATATCTGTTGGTGGTTTATATTGGTTAATGTTTGGTTGAATTTGATATTTGTTTTGTAATGGTATATTGGTTAAAAATTGCAATGATATCTTCGTTTAGGTAATGACATTAGTACAATATTAATAATTAACATTTACTTGTAATGGGGTTTGGCCTAGATTTTTGTAGCATATTATGTAAACATAATTAATGTAGTTTATGAATTTCAATATGTTTATGCATTTGTTTCTTACATTTCAAATGTTTTTAGATTAACCATTAGTGAGATATTACATCATTAGGTTATATAGAAAATTATCACCATTAGATAAAATTAAGTTGAAATGTAGTGAGAAGTTCAACAAAACCCTACACCATTATCATTGAGACCGAGATTTCTCCCTTTAAACTTTAGAATACCAGTTTTTATGTATATATAAAATGTTGAAACTCCAACTAAAAAACAAAAAATGGTTTCAACTTTTTTGCTTCTTCACGTATTTTCTTTAGCGAATATTCATTGTTGGTGGTTCAACGAATTACATCCATTGACCTATGACACGTCGGTGAGTCAACCCACCTAATAAATATGCATTTGGACCTGAAGTTCGAACAATACCACAACACCACAACTTCATGTGGGGTTTCGACCATTATGTTAGAATAATAATTGGGCTTCCACATGACTAGAGAACCATCTTGTCGATCGGACTTTTTGGTGAAGGCATGTTTAGAACGTTAATGGAGAAGAAAGTAATCAAAAGACTGGGTGTGCCATAGATTAAAAGAGGAGGGGGGGAGTGAATGTTATTGAACCCAAAGGAGATAGAAGTAAGGATGAGCAAAAACTGAATCGAAAACCGTAAAACCCAACGAAACCGAAATTGAAAACCAAAAACCGTAAAAAAATTGACAAAGTGGGTTCGAATTTTTATAAAAACCTATATAATCTGTTTGATTCGGTTTTTTAGTATAACCGAACCAGTAAAACTGAACAAACCATGGGTTTAAAAACCGACACACAAAACTGACCAATCGTATATATTATTTAATATTTATTTTTCATACTTATTATATTTATTATACATATTTTCTAAGATAATCAAGTTCATGTTTTGGAACTTTTTTTATGGTCGTAGAATCCGTACTCTTGTTGTTGCGTAGTTATTGTAATATATTTAAATTAATTTCGATATGATTCATAGCAATGTACTGTAAGTTTGAACCCAAAAAACTAGAAAATTGTGAACCCACAAACCCACAAAATCAAACTGAAAACCATAAACTCAAACCGAAAAACCAACCTATGCAAAAATCGAACCCATATAAGTTTTAAAACCGAAAAACCGACTTTTTACGGTTTGGTTTGGTTTTAACAAAAAAGATGACACATGCGAATCCCTAGATGAATAAAAAGACCATAATAACCTCATGTGAGGGCATGTAGGCAGGCCCATCGTCTAGACACAAACGGTGGGGAAAATGACTTGTTAAGGTAATTAACTTTTCGGTATGTTTACATCCAAGTGACTATCTTTTTTTGTACGCATCTAGGTAACAAACTTATTGGAAGTGTTCACATATAACCATTATGACCTGCTATAGCAGGTTAAATCCTAGATGTGAACGCTTTCAACAAGTTCGTTACCTAGATGTGTACAAAAAAATAGTTACCCAAATATGAACAAAACGAAAAGTAAAAATAAATTACACAAATGGTCCTTATCGTTTGCGAGAATTTGTGTTTTTGGTCCCTAACTTATTTTTAACTCGGATGGTCCTTACTGTTTATTTTTATTATGCGTTTGGTCCTTGTCTTAGCTAAAAAGACTATTGTGCTCTTATTAATTTATTTTCTAATTAATTTTCCTATTTATGTATTTATTTTTTATATATTTAAAAAAATTAATAGACCCCGCATATCTGTATATCCTCACCATAAACTTCAAACCACATTTGAGAAATTTAATTTGGATGGTTCATACTGTTTATTTTTGTTGTGCATTAGGTCTTTGTCTTACCTAAAAAGACTATTGTGCCCTTATTAATTTATTTTTTTTAATTAAATTTCTTATTTATGTATTTATTTTTTTACATATTTAAAAAAAATAATAAACCCCACATATATGTATCTCCTCACCGTAAACCTGAAACCATATTTGAGAAATTTAATTTAGGTCTTACAAGTCACCATCCCATCTCTCATCCTCCCCAACTTCTATTTCTTTTCCATCTTTAGTAACATCAACGTCTTCATCATGCTTCTCTTTTTGGTACTTCAACTCTGGCGAACCAACACCATAGCCTACTGTCTCTTCATCTTTAGTGGGTTGTGGTGTTGATTCGACATAGTTGAAGGACCAAAAAAAGAAGGGATGATGAAGACGTCGATATCACTAAAGATAGAAAATAAATAGAAGTTGAGAAGGACGAGAGATGAGATGGTGAAGAGATACAATTATGTAGGGTCTACTAATTAAAAAAATTAAATAGTAGGGATCATTTGAGTTAAAAAAAACAAATTAATTAAAAAATAAACAGTAGGATCATCCGAGGAGATACAAATACGTGGGGTCTATTAATTTTTTTAAATATGTAAAAAATAAATACATAAATAAGAAAATTAATTAAAAAAATAAATTAATAAGGACACAATAATCTTTTTAGGTAAGACATTGACCAAACACGCAATAAAAATAAACAGTAGGGATCATCCAAGTTAAAAAAATAACCAAAAAACACAAATTCCCCCAAACCACATGGACCATTCGTGTAATTTATTTTTAGTTTTCATTTTGTTCATATTTGATAACTATTTTTTTGTATACATTTAGATAACGAACTTGTTGAAAACGTTTATATCTAAGATTTAACCTGTTATAGCAGATCATAATAGTTATATGTGAACATGTCTAACAAATTTATTACCTAGATGTATACAAAAAAAAATAGTTATGCTGAATATACCAAAAAATTAATTACCTTAATACGTTCTTTTTCCCAAACGGTGTTGTCCAAAAAAAAAAATTGCCTACTTGATTTTGAAACCGCAACCAAAGTTTACTCAACTTGAGACTTTTTATTTCAGAAACCACATGGAAAGCAAAATAAAGTAATAAACTAATTAAGCACATCCAATTAGTTTATCCTTTACATATTGAATCGTTTTATAATGCGTTTAATAGTAAGAAAATTACTAAATTAAAAATCCTCGTTATAAATATAAAACAAACAAATGCATCTGATGAACATTTTGAGTAATTAACTAAATGTATAAGCCTTCTTTACATCTCTTAAAAGTTAAAACTAGCACAAATCATAATATTCAATATTTCGAAAACAAAAATAACAAAGAATTTAACTAGAAAAAAAAAAATAGCGATTATGCGATGTTTTTATGACGAGAGGTGGACGACGACGACGACGACGAAGGCATGAAGGCGAATACAATGAGGCCACCCAAAATGAAGATCGGAAGAAGCAACAGCATGAACGGCGGCGGCGGCAGCGGCGGAAGTATCAACGGAAGTATCAGCAATGACACCGTTAAACCTACCAGCACCACCATTGATTCCAAACTGAAATAGCTGCTTCTGGTTTTCGATTTTGATATCATCGTCATCCTTCTTCCTCCAAAACTATTACTTGACGATGATCGGTCATCATACACCGCCGGCGCCGGCACCGCTTTCTTTCCCCCTTGTACCACCATTGTCGCACCACCGCTTTCATGAGCGCTCATCTTCATGTTCATTCTTCTCACTTCCATAACAACACTTGACTTTATCCCAATGTGATCGATCGATCTTCTCTATAGGAAAGGGTTATAACTTATTAACTTATATAATTTATAACTCTTCAGGAACATGTACAGTATTCGCTTTTCGATCTACAAATTCTCGACCTGAAATCCATACACACAAGAAAGTTAGATCATAATTCACAAAATCACAACAATCAGAATGTAAAACCGACAGATTTCGAAACAATTACAAAACTGGTTACTAGTTTATACACAATTTAAGGTGAATTGATGAGAGAAAAACGCAAAGAGGTTGTGATTTACTAGAAGATGAATTACCTGATGAAGATGAAGATCGGAATGAGGAAAAGGGAGATGTGAAATGTGAATTGTGATTGAGGTTTGAATGAAATTGAGATTAAAATCCATGGGAATAGGAATAGGGGTGGCGTGAGGTGGTCGGATTCAGTGAATTTGGGAGGACAAGTGGGGTGGGTGGGGGCTGTTGCAGCGCAAGTAGTTTCCTCTTTTTGAAAGTCTGTGGGTGCGTTTTTCAAGACCGGGTGGGATTCTGAGTCTCTGGACAATTTCTTTGTTATCCGTCAAGTCTCAAGTGTCAACACCCTTTTTACCCATCACGCTACGTATACAGTTTCAAAAAAATTTCTCATCTAAGGATATCTTTCAGATTCGATTACTAGTTACGAATCTACTTCGATAAATAATTGAATATATGGTTCATATAGAAACAAAAAACAATATTTGGATGTGATTTGAATTTGATTATTTATAAGATGAAATGACAAAAATAGCAAGTTTATAAAAAATAAAGAAAGAAAGTTTCACCAATAACCTTTTCATTTATTTTATCATGATATATCCTAAAAAATAACATGTTGTTTTGTATTTAGCCTTACATTCTTTTCCTATTTATATTTTTATTTATGTTAAATGGTGATATGTGTTATATCGGATAAGATTAATAATATTTGAATATATTTGTCATTAATCAAATAGGTAGGAATATATGTAGGAATGAAATATGAAATTGTGACATGTGTTATATTGAATAAGATTAATATTAAATATATTTATATCATTTTAAATAGGTAGAAATGTGATATTTCATATGTCGTAAGTAAGGCTAAATGCCAAAAAAAATAATAATAATAAAATAAAAAAAAATAGAAAGTGGTGACGATTTAAACATGGCTAAATGCAAAATATAGAAAGTGTTTGACGTCGTAGTGCATGACTACAAAATAAGTGGTTATCGGTGAAATTTCATTAAAATTTGGATAATTCTTGTTAAAAGCTTAGAAATATAAGTTGTTTTTATTACTTTATATTTTTTTTAATAACTATTGGTTAGCTATCACAAAATTTTATTATTCTAAATTCTGATTTGAAATTATCTTAATAATTTCTTAGGTGTTTTAAAAAAGTTAATTTTGTTCTTAACATTTGGACATTTGTATAAATTAAAATAATCTAATTTTGAGAAATAGGTAATATTTTATCGTAACAAAATTGATATTGAGTGGTATTTAGTAGAAGTGGTTTTTTTTGAACGGCAAATAAATATATATCTTTTTTGTCTCAGACCTCGTAGTCGTTAATATAGACCTCGTAGTCGTTAATTATATTAAAACATTCATGTTAGTCAAGTGGACTAGTCCCAAAACGTGTCATAAACACGTTGGTTGGTTGTATAATTGGATATTATTACTAAATGGTTTCTAGACCGGACTACATCATAAGATTGGTAGGTGTGGTTAGAAAACTCGGTAAAACTAACGTGGCTACGGCAAACTCCACGGCATGACTGTGGCAAACACAATTTGGCAATATAACTAGGCATATATCTACCGAAGAGAGAAAAATAGTTTTGAATTGAAAGTTTCAATATGGGTCTTTGAAAAAAAAATTGCTACATTTTTTACCACAAACTTAAAATGAAAAATATTATATTTGCCTTTTAACTTTATAAAAACTAGGAAAAGGCTCGTACGTTGCACGAGTGAAAGTTTAGTGACAAAAATATAAAGAAGTAAAAATAAAGTGTCAAAATTATAAAGATGAAAAGTTTGTTGAAACTTTAGTGGCAAAATTCGTAAAAATAAAATACCAAAACTATAAACAGGAAAAGTTTATTGAAACTTTAGTGGCAAAATTATAAAAAAGTAAAAATAAAGTGGTAAGATGATAAAAGAATAAAGAAAAATGGTTTTAAAAAAGTTAAAATGAAAGTTTAGTGGCAAAAATATGAAGAAGTAAAAATAAAATGGCAAAATTATAAAATGAAAAATTTTGTTGAAATTTTAGTGACAAAGTTAAGAAAAAATAAAAGTATAATGGTCAAATTATAAATATTGAAATGTTAATGTTCAAATGGTCCATGAGCTTTAATATATATATATATATATATATATATATATATATATATATATATATATATATATATATATATATATATATATATATATATATATATAATTGACATTTAGATTTATACTTTTTCATTTGATGTTTAATAATCTTTATTAATTTAAATAAATCCTTTTTATTTAAGTTAATTATTATTATATTCCAAAAATATAAGTTAACTATTATAATACTCTTTAATTTTAAAATAACTTGTTCAAATTATTTATTCTTAATATAATTAATTTACAAAAAACTTAAAAAAAAAAAGGAAAAAAGAAAGAAAGAATGGCAAGCATGACAACCTACGCCTTCTAAATGGCAAGTGTGGCAAGCAGTGTGACAAATATGATGTGGCGCTGTTGTGGACCATGACAAGTATGACACAACACCCGCCAGCCTAACACATTCATATCATGTATTCAAGTTTCCAAAAAGTTCAATAACATCTACCATGAATCACCAATTCACCATGGATGAACTATAAAGCTTAACAATAAGAAGTAGAGAATACCTTAATCCTATTTTATGGCTTCAACCTTGTATCTCTTCATAATTTCTCAATAAAATCGACCTCAAAACCCTAAAATCACCATTTGATAGTTCTGGAATTAATATGAGGAGAAAGTGATGCAAATGACCGACAAAAGGTTTGATAAACATGTCATATGTCCTAGGTTACGCGTCGTGTATCCGACTTGAACGCGACATATTGAACTTAAGTCGCGTCGCATAGAGTAACAAACGCGTCAAGTTCTCCTTTTACAATAGCAACGTAGTTTGAACACTTTGTGTTATCTTGTAAAATGCCCCTTAGTGTAAAATTTTACATATATAACCAAAATATTCAAAATTGTTGGGTTGTTACATACTATATACGAATTCTTTCATTTCCTTGATTTTAACATATGGATTCAAAATAACCTCCTTCACAAGATAAAAAAATCATCAGGGGGACATAAGTTGTTTGAAAATGAAGGTTCTTGAACATAAAAGCTTTTTTAATGGATTCATCTTTATGTATTCATCCATGATACATACAAACGAAAAGAACATTTTCTCTTGTCTCCATCTCTAACACGTCTAGAAACTAACCTTGTATATTCAAGTTTCACAAACCTTATGAGTTACCTATTTATCAGAACATAGTTAATAAGACGGGGTTTCAATTGCTAAAAACTCTCATACTTCTCACCAACCTTTGGTTTCATAAGATTCTAATCTATAATGGAATCATGAACAATAACTTCACCACCAATGTCATTCTCATTATCATCAAGATTGTAACAGCTCGGATTCCCAGGTATTGTTCATTCTTGTAATTTTGGTGATTTGTGAGAAGACTCGGCGAGTTGGAGCTCAAACTCGCCGAGTATGATCGCGACTTGGGCACAGGTTCGCGTCTGGACTTGGCGAATCCAAAAGGTGGACTCGGCGAGTCCACGTTGTTTAATGAAACCCTAAATCCCCGGGTTTGGAGCCTATTTAAGGGCACTTATAGCCTCCCATTGCGGCTACCAGTCCCTTGAGAGAACCCTAAGAGAGCTAAATCGTTTTGGGAGAGAGGAAGTCACTTTTGGGCCTTTGTATTTCTTGTTTAGCAAGAAGAAGGTGGCAAGAGCAAGGACGAGGTGAGATTCCAGCAGATCCAGAGTCCAGAGGCTTCATTTTGAGGTAATAGTTCGAACCTCCTTCAGTTTTAGGGTTAATCTTTAGAGTTAGGGTTTTCTAACCCCTTTGGAGAGTGATTATGTGAAGAAAATGGTCCCTCTTCGAGTTTGTGCCTTGGATCTGGACTCAAAGAGGTCCAGAGACCTTAACCCTTGGAGCTTTTGGGTCATTATGGAGTTGTTGGACCTAGGTGAGTCTTCTCACTATACTTTACCTTGAGTAGGTAATCAGAGTTATGTGACAGAGTATTTGTATGCTATATGTATGTTATGTGTTGTACTGCATTATTTCTATGTGATTTATGCTATGCATGTTTATAGAGTTGGAACCGGAAGGTTCACGGAGATAGAACCAGAGGGTTCACAGAGTAGGGTCCACGGACCCACAGAGTTATAGCCTCGAGTGGCTAATATGTGTTATGTGTGGTATTTTGGGGACCTCACTAAGCTTTGTGCTTACAGTGTTTGGTGTCATTTGTTTCAGGTACTAGTGATGACCGTGGGAAGGCGTCGGCTTGATCAGTACACACACGGGATTTTTATGTTATGAGATCTTGGGATTTTATATGGCATGGATTGAGTTTCAACCATTGATGTTTTTATGAATATTAAATGAATTATGTTTTTATAAAATGCGAAAAATTGTTTTGAAATTTAAGGTGTTACAAAGATGGGCTATGTTCTCATCATCATAAAGATTTTCATGTATATCATTCAAAAACTCAAATTGATCTTCATAAAGGGTTGTAACAATGGATCACTAGAAGATGGAAAGTTGCACCTACCTATGACTTCTTCCCTTTCATAATACATGGGCATATTTATCAAAAACACCTCATCACCGAACTCTACTTCATAATCAGGATCGTCGTTATTCAATTTCTTGTCATTCTTCCTTACTTTGCTTCGTGATGACATCTCCTTCTTCGATTCTAAAATCCTAAACATGCTTATGATTTGAGAAAGTTTAACTTTGCTTTATACTTTCTTCATTACCTGTATATGTATGGGCAATGTTTTAAAAACTGATTTGAATCGGCCGGTTGAACCAGGAACTGGAGAAGGGAGCGATTCAACTAGAACCGGTTTTATGTCTATCTCTGAACCGAAATGAACCGGTCGGTTTTAATAAAAATCTGGTTGTACCGGTTAAATTAAATAAAAACACATAGAAATGAATCGTTTTCATAACATACTTTATTTTTTCACATTTATTTAGACTTCTGTGAATAAAAACACGTATCAAATGTTATAAGGCTTTTTAATGCGTTTATATTCATCTAAAAATATATTATGTTTATGTATTATACTTTATTTTATTTTTGATGTACGTGGATTGTGTAAAACTTACGGTTATGTATTTTAATGCATTTGGATTGTTCTCCAACTTAGACTTATGTATATTTTTAATATTTAAACTTGTGAATGTCTATGTGTATTTAGGAAAATAGGAAAAATATGAAAATTATAGAAATCGGTTGAATTGACGCTTGAACATGTTAAACCGATTGAATCGGAACCAGTTTACCATACCGGTTCAACTAAAAAACCAGTTTTTAAAACATTGTATATGTGAGAGTTTAGCTTTTGACTTTTGGGTTCTAACTTATATACATACATAGGTGTATATGTTTTTTATTTAGTGAGCCACATTAGCAATGAATTAGTAGTTGGTTAAATCGGTTCTCTAAAGAAAATAACAAAAATAAATAGAAAATGTTGGGCTTAATCTGGTAAAACAAAAAGTTTTGGTTTAAAGAGGAAAAAAAGTATTACATCTTTATTGAAATTCATACTATATAGTTTTATCCCTTTTTTATTGTTAATTTTTTAAATTTAGAAAAAACATAATAAATGGACCCTGTGGTATCTTTAGATAAGATGTTTAGTTCCTATGTAACTTCCTAAAAATTAAGATCAAAATTTTTTATTTCTGTATTAATAAAACCATTATCCATAACAATATCATAAAACCATAGTGAAATCAGAGTATATCAAATAACATCCAAATACAATTAGAGTCATATAAAATGCAGAACAATGTGGTGTGTGCACTGCAATCATCCCAAGTTCTTCCCTTTTGAACCAGAAGTACCTGAAACATAAACCGAAAACCGTAAGCACAAAGCGTAGTGAGTTCCCCAAAATATCATATATATACATATCAAACATATAATGGGCTCCGCCTGACATCGACCCCCGCTCGGAAGAGATCTGTCAGTTATTAGGCCCCGCCTGGCATCGGATCCCACCCGGTATACATATAAATACATAAACACATGCAAGAATCACAAAGATAAATAACATATAATATAATCATCAGGCCCCACCTGGTATACATATATAAACACAATGCACATGCAAGAGTCACGCATACAACTAGCATCCAAATCACAATAAACCATGGGTCGGCATTGGTGCCTTCGACCCGCTAAACATAGTGAGGAAAATTACGTCGAGCTGTTGAATCTCTCAGATAAAATCTTGGTCTACTGATCCAGAAAATCCCTAGGCTAACATCATCAAATAATATCCAATTAATAATTGGATCTCGACCCATAATCAAGAATCTAAATTACTTGTCCAACATCCAGAGTAAAAGACCATTTTACCCTTTTCTTATTTGGCCCAAAACCAAGGCCCAACCCATTTGCTCAAAAGGGGATAAATTCCTAAATGGCATCCGAAGGCCCAATATGGACCAACTTCCTAATTGGGCCCAAAATCATCATGGACCTAATCCCAAGAAAGCTCATAGTCTATACATGGCCCGAAGTCAGAAGTCCAATGGTCCAACAAGGCCCAAACCCTAAAAGCCCAAAATATGGCCCAAACCCGTGAAAGTCAACCCAAAAGTCAAACAATTGAGTACACTGTCTGTACTCAGGCTTACGCTTAGCGTATTCCTTTTGGGGCCAGTACGCTCCGCGTACTCCGCATACAACCAATCTAACCCATTAAGCACTTAATCGGTTTAGCCCTCATGCCAAACTCTCAGATCTGATCCTAAATGGTGACGTAACATGTAAAGTTCGCAACTTTACTCTCATGCATGTCTTAATAAAACCCAAAACACAAAGAGAACCATAACAAGGAACCTAACATGCATTGACCAAAATAACTTATAAAAGTTGCATTTTTATGGACAAGGGGTCTCAAATGTGCTAAGATCTAACATCCATGGCTTCATGAGTAGACCATAATCTCAAATATGGATTAAAAGACCCAAAAATGCACAAATAACACCCTAGTTTGATCTAACATAAAGAACCATCTAGATGAGAGCTTTTTCCCTCACATGGTTTGCTAAGATGAAGATGACTCTGGATCTACAAGCTCAAGTTACTCCCAAGCAACCTCCAAGTGTTATTGTTCTTCTACTTCACCAAAAACTCACTTCCAAGCTCAAATCTCATAAATGACAATTAGGGTTTCGATTTTAGGGTATAGAGAGATGCAGGCTGCTCAATAGAAGGTCCAAGGGTGTCTCGATTTTGCACCTCCTCCATCAGAACCTGGCACACACCACCCCAATAAGGAACACACACCCTCTGATGGAGATTCAATAACCCCTGACAATCATAATCGAAGAAAGCCACCTAACCCAGTATGTGCTCACTCTTCTGGTGCTCTTCCTTCATAGCTTCAACTTGAGCCTCTCGGATCTGCTCCAAGAGTGGAGTAATCACTGTCGTCCTCATACATATATCACTTATCGGAGCCGTGACCGCCTTGAGACTGAGAGCATCGGCCACTACATTGGCCTTCCCCGGATGGTAAAGGATCTCATAATCGTAATCCTTCACCACAACCAACCACCTACGCTGCCGCATGTTCAGTTTCAGACGATCCATCAAATACCTCAAGCTCTTGTGATATGTGTAAATAGTACAGTGGACCCTATAGAGGTAATGTCGCCAAATATTGAGGGTGAAAACTGTTGGATTAGTGTCTAAGTCCATAACTATTTTGGTATGTACTTGACCCGATGGTGCATGGTCCTTTTGGGTTGCCTTCACCAAAGCAACTTGATTGGAGAAATGAATAAAGAGAGAGGATAATATGATTTATTAATATGTTATAAGAATAATATATTAAAGGAGAAATCATATTTGTTTAATTAATATTGGTCAATAATTAATTAAGAATTAATTTTGTGATCAAGTGTAATTAATTAAACTTGAGGGGCTGATTTGTAATTATGTGATAGTTACAAAATACGGTAAGAATTATCTTATAAGTATGGTGGACGAATTTAAGGTTGGAAAGCCTTAGAATTCGAGTATGATAAGGATTCAAGGATTATCTTATTGGTTGCTTAATGGATAATCAACTAGATAAGGATAATGACTGAAACCCTATCTCTACACCTATATAAACAACCCCAAGGTCATGAATTCGTGTATCCCTTCCCAAGAAGTCCCAAATACGAATTCTAACCTCTCTCCTCTCTCTATATACCTTCTCCACTTGCTTATGGTGTTTGTAAGCCATTAGAGGAGTGACACTTGTGACTCTCAGCTTTCCAAGGTCAATTCAAGGAGGAATTGGATTGTTATTGCTATATAACAATCAAGGTATGTTCTTAAACCTATTTACATGTGAATTCTGATTTCCATATGCTAGTATTAGGGTTCAAAGTCTTGGATTCAAAGTATGTGCAATAGAGAAACCTAGATCCGAGCTTTAGGGTTTGTATGAGCACATAGGATGTCTTATGACCAAAACCCATCAGTGGTATCAGAGCCATGATTGGTTTCTATTGTATTGATGCTTGATGTAACTGAAAATCGTGTTTTGGCCTCACTGTTCGACCTGACTCGGCGAGTCACTCTTGGACTCGGCGAGTCAGCCTTACTCGGCGAGTTCCAGAGGGTGACTCGGCGAGTCGGTGCGTCAGACAGTGCTTATCTCGGGATTTCTTGCTGTTTTTGCATTGGGATAATTACCTTATCATGTTAGATTAATATTAATCCGATTATATGATATATTTGACTATAATTTTAATCTAATTGAAGATATTTATCAATTAATAAGATAATTGTTTCCTTATAAGATAATTGATTAATTATTTTAAGTAAATTGATAAATTGTTTTGCAAGAAATCATCAAATATGGATAATTATGTGATTAAATGTTAATTTGAATTATTTGTTATTTGATCCTTGTTGTTGTGAAAAGTTTCATATTTGGCCCTTTAGGTTTTATAGTTTAAAATTTGAACCCCAAAAAGTTTTGTTGTTTTGAAATTTAAATAGTTGAAACCCTAATGTTTTGAAAAAGGTTTCAAAACTTGCCCTCAAGTTTTGGAATTTAAATTTTGATTAAATAGTTTAATTTTGATGCATATTTAAATTCTAAACCCTAATGTGTTGAAATGTTTCAAAACTTTCCCTCAAGTTTTGGAATTTAAAAGTTGATTAAAAGTTTAATTAGGAATGTTAAATTCTAAAACCCTAGTATAGTTTTGAAAAAGTTCAAATCACACCCTTATGGTTTTATTAATTAATTAAGGTGTATGATTAAAAGAAGTTTAATAAATCCATAAAAGTTTAGGTTAACCATTTAACAGAATTAAAGGTGTAATTGTTAAAGTTAACCACATAGTATTTTAAAAGGTTATAAAATACACCCTATACTATATATAACATTAAAAGTCTAACATTATATATATATGTATAACTAAAAGTCAGTCTTACCGTTAGTAGGCCTCATTCACGAAGCTGGTCTATAAGGGGTGTTTAAGGAAATTGCCTATAAAATGGCGATTGAATGGGTATCCACTCTTACCCACCGCACTCTTGACTAGTGGAGGGTCGTTAGCCGAACGGGTAGGATAGGACGAAACCTTCCATTATAAGTATAATGAATTATCAAGTAACTAAATGTTTTATAAAATTCCCAATCTTAGTTACTTAGGCAAAAGTGAATTGATGCAATTCCATGAAATTGCACTTTGTGCCCTTGCGAAGACGTTAGTGGAGCGTGTGTGGTTAACCGGCACACTAAATGGGTCTAAGCAAAGGTAGCAAAGGGTGACTCAATGTTTTTCATAGTTCGGTGGAGCGTGTGTGGTTTACCGGCACATCGAATAGGTGATTGTAACATGTGAGGGCACCATGTAGTTTGCATGGTTATTCACACCCGCTTTGTGATCCTCGGCATCCCAGTCACAAACAAGAGGGGCATATCGAGATATAAACATGCCATTGAAAGTTCAATGTATCTCAAAGGATCTAGGAGTTTTCATAGATTTAAAACTTAAATTTCTTTTTCGTTTTTCATGGTGGAAATTAGTGAATCGTCATTCACTTACCTTCAAATATTCTGCAATTAGGGTTATGGCATCCCTCTCCCGAGTTGTAGAATATTGTGTTGGGTCCTAGCCTTAGTATCTTATTTGGGTGATTTACTAAGGACTCAATCAATCAACTAACTTGAATTTGTTTTTTGTTTTTCTCCCGTTTTGTAGATGTCAAAGTTCGACAGCTATGGTCTTCCCAAATCCCGTGGAACAAGTATTCCACATGAAGATGGTATTCCACGATTTAATCGAGGAACGAGAAATCATGCTTCACTTCCTCCTCCTCCTCCTATTGTTCTCCCCAACCCACAAGATCGAAGAATTGAAAGGTTCAATATCACTAAAGCCCTATTGGAAATGAAACATGAAGATGGTAAACCCCGTGTGTGCCCACGTTCTAGGAATGAAATCACACATTGATAGGTTGATAATGTTAGGTGTGTCATTCCCAGATGAGTTGGCTGTGAATTGGGTTTTGCAGTCACTTCCTGAATCATATAATGAGTTCAAAAGAAAGTATTATATGATGAATCATGACGACAACCTCATTGACCTAACTTACATGCTCGTTGCTGCTGAATCAGAAATGATTTGGCGAAGCAATGGAGCGTATTTGTTGGGAAAGTCAACCGACCATGCTTCCGAGGACGTTCTAGGAGAACCAACCTGCGTTTGCTGCCAAAAGAGAGGGCGTTGGATACAAGTCTGCCCAAAGAGCTTGAAGAGTCCAGAAGCTGGGAGAGTCAAAGAGTATGGCTGCGCTTCAGGTAAAATCCACTATCTAACTCCATTGAGTTCCTATTCATTAATTCTTAATACATAATGTAATAAGATTGCATTTGAATGTTTTACAGGATCGGTGAAAAGAAAGGAAGCTTGGTGAAAGAGCAAAATGAATCTAATCACAAGGAATGGATCTTGATCGCATGGACTTGAAGATTAGATTTTGAGCTTAAAAAGTTATGATAGAGTTGTTATAAATTTTCTTTTGTACATAGTTTTCAATGGATTTTGCATTGTAAGGACAAATTTTTCCGCTGCTTTTATAAATAAAATAAATTTTCATTTGACTTATTTAATTATTTATTTCCTTGCAATGAAATCGTTATGAAAATTGGTGTTTGCATATTTCTACAACAAATGGATATGATTCTTATTTATGGTGTTTATGGAAAAGTCGAGAATTTACCAAATAATGAGAGTTTCTCATCGCCCAAAGTTTCAATCGGACATAAATTTGGAATCATGCAACTTGGTTGCATGATGAATGAGAAATTCATATTTGGAAATTAGACCAATTCGTTGACAAAGTGTCAAGTGAAGGACTAGGAGATCAAGTACACAAAGTAGCGTGTTGATCAAGACCACCATAAGAGTAACAATGATATTCGTCATGATTTACTAAAGGTTTAGTAAATATGATTATACTTACAAGATTAAGTGTAATTCTGAATTGATTAAAGGGTTTAGATCAATAGCAGAACGAATAAGAAGAATCAAGTAGGCAGAAAGATAAAAGTTTCTCCATTCTAAGAAGATGGGAGAGTACCTTTTATGATAGGTCTTAATGATTAAGAACCATATCTCAATTGATCCTCTAAGTGAGTCTTAGTACAATTGTATGTCTTAGAAGAGGAATCAAGAATTGAAGAAATGGTTAAATCAATAAGTCAATCATACTTCGTTCCAATAACAAATCTTAAAGTTAAGATTGTGACATTGAGTGATAAGTATTAAAAGGTTTATAACGTTCATCAAATGTGAAAAGTTGTGATGTCTTGGATAAGACAAAGAGCAACTAGGACCAATTTATGAAGAGTTTTGATAAAAGCTACACTAACTCTTGAATATTTGTTTGTCAAGAAATGTTTTGACAAGAGAATCTTATATGTCAAGGAGTCAGTGGGAGTCTTAATGGTCTTGAAAGGTTTCAAGAACCAATCAAATAAACCTTATCGATCATCACTAGCACACGAGTTGAGGTTTACAACCTGTCGTGTTGACATTATCTTGATTATGTGCCAATCTAATCGAGTTAATTATGCATGTGAGTTCTATGAGTTCTCACTTTGAACACATAAAAGGCAAAGCACCTTAATCAATGAAAGGTACAGAAAAGGTGAGCCGCTTAACTACTTGGAAGACATGGCGGGCAGCTGTGCTACCATAAGGCAAGAAATCAAGATTAAGAAAGCTCGGTCCATATGAGTTTGAATTTGTCATAAACTTAGGTTTTAACAAATTCACATGGATAGGAACACATACACCGCTCAAATCTAAGTGTCATAAGATTTCATCCTTCATGAAAATGATTGTGAAGAAATGCTTTCACTAAGAGAGATTTTAAGAAGATAGTGATTGTAAAATTGCATTCTCAAATTCAATCATGGTTACGGCATCCCTTTCCATAATTTGAATTGTGAGGTTTGGCAATTAGTCTTAATTGTTTAGACACACATATGAACTATCGAAGGCAAAGGTGTATAAGTTCAAGAAGCATTGATAAAGGATTATCAAAGCACTAAGTATTAGAAACATGAACTTAAGAAATTCAATAAGTATTATCCTTCTGGAAGTTGAGATGTTTATGAATACATGTCGAAGCTAGTGGGAGCATAAGTGTTATGTTTTATAATAATCATCATGATAGTGGGAGCATAAAAGTTATGATTGTATGATTATTAAGAAAAGTATTGCAAGGTTAGCAATATTAATTATAGAAAACAAGAGTCATACTTTGCAAAGTCGCAATAGTTGAAGAGTTGTTTTGCTATAATTAAGGGAGAGAATATTATGCTTCATTTCAAATCTAAAGGTTTAGGTTGAGAAATGTTAATAAAATTTAGTCAAAGGTACAAAGTGTGTTCTTAAAATTTCGATTATGATTACGGCATCCCTTTTCACAATTCGAATTTTGAGAACATAGCAAATAAAACATTATGCGTCGTGTCCCATACGCCTCGGGTATAGGATCGATTGCAAATGCTTTAATGTTTGACCATTCTAAATTTTCCAAATGTCGAGCGCATTTAGAGGGAAAAGGGACTAGAATTGGTTTTGACTAAAATAATTAAACAACTATCAAAGGACAATCCAAGTTCGACGAGGATTGGTCGCTTGTGAGTAGTTGGAAGTATAGTATTGGAAAATATGGAAATGTTTCCATATTGGATGGACCATATCGACATCATTATGAATACATAAGATTCTATTAAGAATGAGTTGTCATATGGAACATATGGAAGTGTGTCCATATTGGGAATTGAATATTGAGAAATCTATGACTAGATTAAAAACTTCTATGCAAAAGGGTGTTCAAAGAAAGTACCTTGAGTGAGAGACATCACATCTATGGAATTGTCTTGTAACAATCTCCGATAGAAGACTTTGTAATATCGTTGGCAATAGTCTTTGTGACTTTGCTGCAGTGACATTACGAAAGGATAATTGCATAGAATGTTAGAATCTAGCATATTCTATAAGTAACAAGAATTTGATATTCTTTAACTTATGAAAAACGGATTTGGAGTTGTGAAATGAGAAGGATTGGAGATGTGTTCAATATGATCTATTTCACAAAGTAAGAACCATAGGTAAACATTGTGTGCATGCTAGGAGCATGGGACAAGTGTTGTAATTCAAGTAAGAAGTTGATTACCCGAAACAACAAATAATGAGTAATCGATATGGTGATAAATAAAAGGAGTTTTATTTATACTCAAAGGTTTGAGGCCATATGGGATTAGTATTATTCTTGTGTTTCACATTTGCATGTTTTGACTTCCAGAATAATTGAGTTTATTAAGAATAATCGAATTATTCAAACGGGCCACAGTCGTTCATATGTTGGAAGTAGATATGAATGAAGACTGTCGTGAATTGGTGTGTGGATTGTCTAAAAGAGTATTAGACATAAGCAAATATTTGTTGCAACGTTCATGAGTGCTTATGAATGTGATTTGAGCATTGGATTAGACCCACGCTCACTTGGATCACTCCATGAATTGTATCACGAGTGATTGGTGAGACGATAACATCTTATATTCTTGAAACCGAGATGTGTGAGTTGTATCTTGCGAATCGGTTGCACATTGATAATATGTAAACGCACCAGTAACTTGGTGTTATAAAACATATTGTTGTGTGTGATTCGGTGCGTGAGTACAAGCAAGCATTGTATCAAAGTTTATCCGTTCCTTTTATCCAAAGTAGGATAAAAGCGATATCTTTGGGCCCCTCGATGGTTTAGTGATGACAAACATAAATGCTCGGCCGGGCTAGGGCTAATTTGATTTGTTCAATTAGTCTGTCGTCATAAATCGGAAATCGAGATATAGTACAAAGAGAATGATTTGAAATCATATCTCATATGATATCTAGAATGGAGGAATATATGATCCCTTATCTTAAGGACACGCGTATTTGATATGATCAGAGTTGACAGCGGCTTTGGAAAGCTACGATTGCAGATCGGGATCCGAAGTCATACGCAGAATAGTTGTTAGACTTATCCAAGTGGGAGACTGTTGGATTAGTGTCTAAGTCCATAACTATTTTGGTATGTACTTGACCCGATGGTGCATGGTCCTTTTGGGTTGCCTTCACCAAAGCAACTTGATTGGAGAAATGAATAAAGAGAGAGGATAATATGATTTATTAATATGTTATAAGAATAATATATTAAAGGAGAAATCATATTTGTTTAATTAATATTGGTCAATAATTAATTAAGAATTAATTTTGTGATCAAGTGTAATTAATTAAACTTGAGGGGCTGATTTGTAATTATGTGATAGTTACAAAATAAGGTAAGAATTATCTTATAAGTATGGTGGACGAATTTAAGGTTGGAAAGCCTTAGAATTCGAGTATGATAAGGATTCAAGGATTATCTTATTGGTTGCTTAATGGATAATCAACTAGATAAGGATAATGACTGAAACCCTATCTCTACACCTATATAAACAACCCCAAGGTCATGAATTCGTGTATCCCTTCCCAAGAAGTCCCAAATACGAATTCTAACCTCTCTCCTCTCTCTATATACCTTCTCCACTTGCTTATGGTGTTTGTAAGCCATTAGAGGAGTGACACTTGTGACTCTCAGCTTTCCAAGGTCAATTCAAGGAGGAATTGGATTGTTATTGCTATATAACAATCAAGGTATGTTCTTAAACCTATTTACATGTGAATTCTGATTTCCATATGCTAGTATTAGGGCTCAAAGTCTTGGATTCAAAGTATGTGCAATAGAGAAACCTAGATCCGAGCTTTAGGGTTTGTATGAGCACATAGGATGTCTTATGACCAAAACCCATCAAAAACTACATCCCCCATCTCTAAATCATGTGTCGGATAATTCACTTCATGAGGATTCAACTGCCTTGAAGCGTACGCAATCACGCGACCCATCATCACATTAGAACTGCACCCAAACTCGTGATCAATGCTTCACAATAAACCATAAAATCCTCAGCACCCTCCAGCAGGGTCACAATCAGCACCTCACGTAATCTCTATCTCAGGGTCTCAAAAATTGCCTGCTGCTTAGGCCCCCAGCGAAAAGTGACAGTCTTCTTCGTCAACCGAGTCAGATGAACCATTATTTTGGAGAAATCCTGAATGAACCTCTGATAGTAAGCTGCCAATCCAAGGAAACACTGAATTTCAGATGGAGATCTCGGAACCTCCCACCTCATCATGGCCTTGACCTTAGCCAAATCAACCATAATACCATTCTAGTTGACAAGGTGCCCTAGAAATTGCACCTCGCGTAAACAGAACTCACACTTGGAGAACTTCGCATACAATCTCTCCCTCCTCAGAGTCTCCAATACCTCCCTCAAGTGCTCCTCATGAAGCTCCTGGGTCTTAGAGTAGACCAAGATGTTATCATTGAATACAATCATGGACCGATCCAGCATCGGCCTGCATATGCGGTTCATGAGGTCCATAAACGTGGTTGGAGTATTAGTGAGCATAAAGGGTATCACCACGAACTCGTAAGGACCATAACAAGTCCAGAAGGCCGTCTTCTACACATCCCCCTCTCTGACCCTCATCTAATGATAACCCAAACGCAGATCAATCTTGGAAAACCAAGATGCACCCTGAAGTTGGCCAAACAAATCATCAATCGTCGGGAGAGAATAATGGTTCTTTCTTCGTTAGGTTATTCGGCTCCTGGTAGTCAATACGCATCCGATGTGACTCGTCCTTCTTCTTTACAAACAGGATCGACGCTCCCCATGACAAACTGTTTGGTTGAATGATTCCTTTGTCTAACAGCTCCTACAACTGTGTAGACAACTTGTACATCTCAGGTGGAGCTAACTGATATGGTGCTTTGGCTATCGGAGCTGAACCAGGTCAATTCTAAACTCCACCTGCCTCTCCGTAGGCACTCCAGGAAAGTCCTTTGGGAACACATTCGGGTATTCCTGAACAACCGACAAATCATCCACGGTCTCATTACCCTTTTTCTGGGTATGCATTGAAGGGTTTTGATCATTCTAACACTCATAAGGTGTACATACAACCCTAAATACCTTGGATCTATGTTTTCTCTATTATACATGCACACTTTCATTTTCCAAGGTATTGCCCTAACTAGCATACAAAACTTTGATACTTAGGTAATAAAACAAGTTAGATAACATACCTTTTGTTGTAGCTTCAAGAGCCTAGCACCAATAATGTGAATACCTCAAGTAAAATCACAAATCACAACTAACACTTCGAAACTTGGAAGAGGACTCCTTAGCTCACAAAAATCGGCCACACTCTTGCAAAGACTATAGGTGCCAATTTTTTGAACCAAAGGGCTTCTTATATAGTGTGGTTACATTAGGGTTACACCATCTAAACCCTAATGTGCATGACTTTCCACATTCCTCATGATCCATGGGTTTTAACCTCCATGGAGTATCCATGGGTCACCACATGGGTTAAGCCCAACATAAGGAATCATAGATCATTAGCCCATATTATAAGAATGAATGATTTACACAATCAATCCCTATATATTTAATTAGTGTCTTTTGATCACAAAATTAATTCCAAATTAATTCATGATCAATACTAATTAAATAATATGATTTCATAGTAATATATTATAACTTATAATATATTAATAAATCATAAATATCCTCTTCTCAAAAGTCCAAATTGTTCCGGTGAAGTGCAACCCAAATGGACCATGCTAAACCGGGTCAAGTACATTCCAAATATAGTTATGGACATAGACACCTTATCCAACATGCATAACATAAGCAACAAATCTAGAACAACCATGTTGAAGATGGTGCCTGACCCTAGCTGTTGAACATAGAATCAGCCCACGTTGAACACTCTCCCCCTGAACCACTAACTCACCCCCACCTAGGGTCTGAATGCATACCAACTAATGCTCGCAATCAATCACCGCCCTATTGGGGCTAAACCAGTCTATCCCTACAATAACCTTATTCCCACACAAAAGAATAGGAACCAAATCGATCGGATACTACTAGCTAAACATCTCAAGAACACAGGCTCGATAAACCCTTCATACCCGGATAGATCAATCATCCGCAATCTCAACCTCTAAGAGACAATCCAGCTCCCCCAGAGCTCCAACAAACCACTTCCTAAGCACAAGCTATAAAAAAGATCGGGTAGCCCCCGAATCAAACAATATCAATGTAAAGATATTGTTCACGAGGAACGATCCTAAAATAAAGCACACAAATATAAGCATATAATCAATATAAACAAATAGGTAAAGAGAAGATACATACCAATCACCACATCAGGTGCTACACGAGCCTCCTCGACTCTCAGCTAAAAAGCCCTGCTCCTCATAAAAGGCGCATCCACCTTGCCTTGGCGTCCAACAATAATCTGTAGAGTCGCTGGAGTGGGTGCTACCACTGGTCCCATTGCTGCCAAACGCATGCAATTGGCCTTCTTATGGCCCCTCTGATTGCAATGAAAGCAAATTAGGTCAAATGTTTTGGTGATGGTGGTGGTAGCAGTGTAATCCCCGCTAATATGTCCCGTTTTGCCACACTTGAAGCAGCCAGAACCACCCACCATACATGTCCCATTGTGGGTCTTGCCAACTTGCCACAATGGCTATGACCCTGTTGGACTCTCGATCTCAAATCAAAGACCTTGGGCCTTTTGCCCAAATCCTTTGAAATCTGAACCAGATCCGACTTCCTTTTCCTCTCCATCTCCATATAAATATGTCTCTCCCTGGCCTTCTCTATCATATCATCCGTTGTCTTGCAAATGGATCGGCTCACACTGTCAGATATCACTCGTCAACATGTCATGGTATCTTGCATTCTTCATCTCCTCGTCCGCCACATACTGCAGAACCAACAACACCCTCTCTCGAAACATAGCGATGATCTCAACTGTTGTCTCAATAGTCTGGCGGAGATCCTAAAACTCTCGCGCTAACTGCTGAACCTCAATAACAGGTGCAATCTCGGCCCAAAAACGTGGGTAACTGAATCCTTAGGGTTTCTAGACGTTTTTGGGTGCCTCCTCTCTTCTCCTTCTTCATCTAGTTGCTTAGTGGTGTTTGTGACTCCATTAGAAGTGCAACATTTGAGGCACTAAGCTTTCTGAAGCCAATCAAAGCAAGGAATTGATTGTTATTGCTATATAACAATCAAAGGTAATTATCTAAGCCCTAATTCAGTTTATTATATGTTAGATCTAGGGTTTATAACTTTGGATATTCAGTTGCATGTTCATTAGACAAACTAGATCCAAAAGCTATTAGGGTTTGCATGTACACCATAGGATTGATGTTTTGCTTAAAACCCATCAGTGGTATCAGAGCCTAGGGTTGTTGGTTTGATGTATTTGATGCTATAGTTGATTATTCATGCTTTAAAATCGAAAATTAGGGTTTTCGGGGGCTGGACTCGCCAAGTCCACGACTGAACTCGCCGAGTCCACGGCTGAACTCGCCGAGTCCATAGTGAACTCGACGAGTCCATGCTAGACTTGACGAGTCAGCTGGTCAAAAAGAGCTAATTTCGATATTTTGTGCTCCTTTGGCTGTGTGATAGTTACCAAAACGTTTTTATTGATATAAATCATATTTTTATGATATTGGATGATTATCCTTGCCAAAATAAAAGATAACTTCATATTAGTTAAATAATTATTTCCTTATATGATAAAATTTAATTATTTGAATTATTTGGTGAATTATCTTGCATGAAATTGGACTAGGTCAAAATTAGATAATTGCCTTATTTGAATTTTGTGATCTACAATGTTCTTGATAAAGTTTGAAAAAGTTTCAAATTAACCCTTTAGGTTTCATAGTTTAAATTTGAGCTTAATAGTTTTAGTTTTGAAATTTAAATAGTTGAACCCCAATGTTTTGAAATATTTCAAGACTTGCCCTCAAGTTTTGGAACTTAAAAGTTGATTAAAAGTTTAATTTTGAAATGTTAAATTCTAAAACCCTAGTATTTTGAAAGGGTTCAAATTACACCCTTATAGTTTTATTAATTAATTAAAGTGTATAATTAAAAGAGATTTAATAAACCCATAAAGTTTTGGTTTACATTTAAATAAATTAAAAGTATAATTTGCTAAATTAGACCACTTAGTATTTTAAAAGTGTAAAATACACCCTATATATATATATATACATATATATATATATATATATATATATATATATATATATGAATAAAAGTCAGTCTTACCATTAGTAGGCCTCATTCACGAAGCTGGTCTATAAGGGGTGTTTAAGGAAATTGCTTATAAAATGGAGATTGAATGGGTATCCACTCTTACCCACCGCACTCTTGACTAGTGGAGGGTCGTTAGCCGAACGGGTAGAATAGGACAGAAACCTTCCATTATAAGTATAATGAAGTACAAAGTAACTAAATGCTTATACAAATTCCCAAATCATAGTTACTTTAGGCAAAATGTGAAATTGTATGCTAATCCATGGGATTACACTTTGTACCCTTGTCAAACGTTAGTAGAGCGTGTGTGGTTAACCGGCACACTAAATTGGGGATGACATTGATGGCAAAGGGTGGCTCGATGCTTATCATAGATCAATGGAGCGTGTGTGGCTAACCGACACATTGATTACGTGATAGTAACATTGGGTGCACCATGTGATTCGTATGGTTATTCACACCTTGTTTGTGATCCTCGACATCCCAGTCACAAATAGTAGGCCATAATCGAGATTAAACATGTCATTGAAAATTTAAATGAATCTCAAAAGATCTAGGAGTTTCAATTCATTTAAAACTTAAACTTCCTTTTCGTTTTTCATGGTGGAAATTGGTAAATCGTCATTTATCTACCTTCAAATATTCTACGACTAGATTACGACATTCCTCTTCTAGGTTGTAGAGTATTGTGTTGGATCCTAGCTTGATGTTTCATTTGGGTGTTACATCAAGAATTCTAATCTACTTAACTTGAATTTTCTCCCGTTTTGTAGATGTCTAGTTCTGACAATCATGGTCTTCCCAAATCCCATGGATCAAGCTTTCCAAATGAGGATGATGTTCCATGATATGATCGAGGAACAAGAGATCATGCTTCACTTCCTCCACCTCCTCCAATTGTTCTCCCTACCCCACAAGTTCAAAGCACTACTAGAAAAACAGTCTTTTACGACGCGCAATGCGTGTCGCAAAACGCTTAGACGACACGCAAATGCGTGTCAAGAAAGGCTCTGTCATAACGAGAGACGACACGCATTTTCGCGTCGTCTATAGACGACACGCATTTACGACGCGCAATTACGACACGCGATTTACGATGCACAGTTACGACACGCAACGCGTATCAAGGAAGGCCCTATCATAAAGGAAGACGAGACACATTTGCGTGTCGTAACATTACGATGCGCATTTACAACTCGCATTGCGTGTCGTAACATTACGATGCGCATTTACGATTCGCATTGCGTGTCATTAAAGCTCCTGTCAAGAAAGGCTATGTCATAAATGAAGACGACACACATTTTTGCGTATCGTAATTTTATATGTTTAAAAAAATATTATTTATAGATTTACTAATTTTCAAATTAAATTTGCATTTAATGTTTCTTAATAAATAAAATATCATATACAAAAATACAATCCATTGCATAAAATTTAATGTCATACAAATAACCGTTCCATGGAAAGATAAAACAAATCAATAAAAGTTGTAACGGAAATTTACAAACTAATTAGATACAAAAAATATGACAAACTTGAAATCCCTAAGATTAATAGTTCTAACAGAAGCTTCACGTGAGATACATACAGTTGGACCAGTAAGCAAGGATGTTCCCAAATCCATAATAGCAGCACAAGAACACGTACACGATATCTTCTGCAAGAAGGCGCTAGTCCAAAACTACTGTTGAAGGTTGCCATGATAGCTGTTAAGATTTAAGCATAACAAGAAACCAATCAGTGACTATAATAAGCTAGAAAACAAGCAACTAATAAACAAAATAAGCAACTAATTAAGTCAAACTATGACTATGCATACAAATTGGCAGCAAACAAGTAAATAAACTATGACTATGCATACAAATTGAAATTGTATTATTATAATAATGAGAATAAATAAAAAAATTCAAAAGAGTATAAAATTAACATACCTAGCTATAGTTCCAGGAAACCCTAGATGAAGAGTGACATCAATGTGTCCAACATCGATCCCTAATTCAAGAGCATTTATAGCAGCAACACCACAAATTTTCCCACTAAAAAGGTCGCTTTCAAGTCTTCTCCTATCCTATTTTATCATTTACGTAAACGGAAGATCAATAAATACATAAAGTTTCAACTTAAAAAAAAATGAATGTTTATATAATTATATACTAACATGAGCAGTGTAGCCAACTCGATAACAAACACGGAATTTACAAGATCGGGTGCGGTTTTCTAAAGAATTTTGGCCCTGATAACAGGCAAAGGTTAATTCGGTAATTTCTCATATTAAGTATGTAAATCGAAAAGGACACATGCGTATAGCTCAATACGAGTTCAGATAGTTTGCGTGTTTTGCAAAACGTGATGCAACGAAGTCCATGTTGAATAATTTCTGCAAATAGATATGAAATTTCCAATATAGGACTACAAAAAAACAAAAATTATAATCATTGAAGAGCTAATTCAAAAATCAAAAGCAAAATATCTTAAATATGATTATATACCTTGATCGACCATGGAATTTACATTATTGGTATCTGTAAGAATTTGTAATTGAAGATGCTCTGATCAATTAGTATTATATTATGAAGATCTTTAATGAAAAAATATAAGACAAAGTTTGATATTTTTCTAGCATTTGCAAACTTATTATAGAATGATGAAGAAAAGTAAAAATAAATAAATAAATATATAAACATGATGAAAAACATATTATAATGTTATTCATGTTCTATTTACTGGAATTGATTCTGTTTTAAAATTGAAACTGACCTTCGCAGCAGGGATCAAGATAAGGATTGCCCTGAACCTTCCTTACAGCTGCAGTGATACCCACTAATACTGGCATTCTTACGGAAGCTACTTCCCTTGCATACTGTAGGCTCTAAGAAATCCGGGTTGTCTCTAATTTCCTAATCCAGAAATCTTTGGACCTTGTCTTTCTATAAAACTCTGTAGCATTAGACATATCACGAGCACCACAAACTTAAAGCTCTCTTCCTCAGCAAGAAATGCAAAACCACAATGATTTGAGGACACCACACTGCCATGGTTATTAAAAGAGCCAATTGTAATATTGAAATATTGGAGACCATGTGGTATTGATGTCTGACAAACTTAAGCATTAAGCTCTAAAATCCTGCACCACCCAAACTTAAGCATTAAGCTCCAAAATCCAATCCCACAAATTAAAAAAAATTAATAAACATACTAACATCAACAAGACCCTCTTGGATAAGCAATTCAAAAAGCTCATCTCTATTGTTATTGTTGTTCACACGAGCAGCAGCTTCAACCACAGATGAGAACACTACATATGGCGACTCCTGGTGTTCGATCTTCTCAGCCAAATCCCGCAGGTTCAACTACAAACAAAACACATCAACAAGACCTACTTTTGTTTATCTTCAATGAATATTGCAGAAAAATTTAACTTAAGGAAAATCCCAAGGTTATTTCAGGGCCTGTAATTATATTATTAGTTCTATTTCTAGGAATTAATGAAAATATCAATTCATGATTCCATTTCAGATAATGAAATTGGCTACACATTTAATGATGGTCCAAAAGCATGGATATTTCAAAAGGAAAGTTGGTAAATTCAACAGAGACTTAGTGCAGTCCACCTTAACATTCAAGGTGGTGAGAGTTGGGACTTGACAGCTTTGAAGCTATGATATCACACAAAGAGACCTAAAGCAATATTTGTTATAAAAATAAAGTATTTGATTTGGTGGAGAATTTGTATAAAGGGGATAATTATCCAAATGCTTTTGAATATTTAGTTTCTCTTCAAAGGGGTCTATCATTTAGCAGGTAAGGTTTTTTTTTAGATCTTGAATACAACTTTCATATTTAGTTAATCACAATATTGTGTTACTAAATATGTTGTACATGAACTAAATCAATTCAAGAATTTCCTAGGCCATCTTTATTGATTCAGTAAGGTAAGTATATTGCTATTTGATTACTTTATTTGTATTCACATATCTTACTTTTTGTTATGATTTTGCGATGATTGCTCCCCAGGCATGAGGAGATGTTCTTATTTTTTGTTCAAAGATGATGTAATCACCAATCCCGGTTTGGCTTGAAACTCCAGACAAGAGACCATCAAGTGCAGGATTTGCCACCATCTGACTCATGATTGCAGTAGGATCCATCTGGCCAGCTGGACTAGAAGTAGTTGACGCATTAACAGGAGGCATAGGGGCATTACTAGTAGTAATCACTTTTGGTTTTGTCTGCCGACTTCGTCTCTAATATCACATCACATTCATAGAACAAGTCAAACAAGGGTAAATTGGTCATTTTTAAAAAAAATATGGAACAAGTGCACACACCTTGGGTTGTAAATCTCCTATCCCAAGTCAAATAGGAACGGTTGGAGCATTTGTTGAGTTATCATTGGCTGGAGTCGATGATGAAGTAGAAGCATCATTTTGAACCTCACTTGCAGACTTTGTTGCACTGCTACTGGTAATGGCAATGGTGTTTCCAACACCTTCTGTATCCTGCTCCATAGTCAATACTAGATTAGTGGCATTCTTGTAATTATAAAGTCGATAAAAAAATTGAAAACATACCGTTCTGGTCTCAGATTCAGACACACTTCCATCTAGTTGGCTTGGATGTACAAGTATCAAACTTTACACAAATCATTTAGAAAAAAAACACCAATTAAACATGTTACACATATGACGTACCTTGAGAAGCTGGATTTTCACTCCTTGTGCTATCATCAACTGTAACACCTCTACTTTGTGTTTGCACATTAATTCCTGCAGCAGCTAAAATTGTGGAATTTTAAAGAACAACACAGTTAGATATACTAGTTTTTGGTATGTAAAAGGAGATAGCAGTAATGGAATCATCACCTGTTGGAACGTTACTTGTTTCATTAGGTTGTTCTCCTTGGTTTGAATTACTTGAAATATGGTCAAATATGTATGACCTAAAAATAACTAAGGATTACAATTTCATAACTTCAAGTATATTATGTGCACCCATTTGATTCATGTATTCCAGTATACTCCATCATAGCATTTTCACTGAAAACCTAAATTTCATGTTATCCCCTGCATCATATTACCCTACCACCAGATTCACCTACAAGATCAAAAAAATTCAAATCAAAATAAACTTTTCAGCAGACGCTTAACTACTCTTTCATTTTTATCATCATAATAACAAATAAACAAAATTTAGTTGGCAGTGTGGTGCATTTAAAATCATTGGATCTTTCAAATTAGATGATAAATGGCATAGAGTGGATTAAAGAACAACAAACTACACACTACTATGTTGTGACTTGGGGAATGGCCAAGTATTTTTTTGAGGCATTTCATCCAACAGGTGGTAGAACCTATAAAAAGGTCTGACAAAAATAATAGAAATGATGAATGGTAATTTCGTATCCAGCAACAAGTGATTTTCAAAGGCTTTGCATGCAGAACAAAGTATTATAAGAATTGAACAATCAATCATTTTATGAAAGTAGGAAGCTTTAATAACCAAACTAATCAGCTTATATTGCTATTCATCCCATAAAATTTGTACTGTATAACCCCTGAGAAGATAACGGAATTACCTTTAGATTTGGAATAATCTCCATGTTAAGAGCATCTGGTTGGGGAAGTCTTTCAATAGCATTCACATTCACCTACCTATAAGTAACACTCACACCGTCAGTTTCATCTATTCCAAAAAAAGTTTTTGGTTCAAGTGTATAAAGTTTATTGAAATATGAACCCTAAATAGTATAAATCAATGGCAGGAGGCTTATCAGAATCAAACAAAGGACTCAGTTGAAAATCAAATTCGACCTACTTGACAAACATACCAATATTTTAGGGCTAAATGCCCTACAAATTGGGGGGAAAGCAACCCATCTCTCTCCCTTTTGAGCTACCTCAGTAATAATGTGAGTTGGCCTTGGAGTCATTGTGAATCTACTTTTCTTATCAATCTAAATCGACACCCTTTCTTTCACCTATACTGTACAGGCAGAAGACGATGCTAGAGGCAGTTTTGATTAAGCTATTTGAGTCCTGGGAAGGAGAAATCAAGAACTCATGAATATAAGATCAGAAAACATTACCTGAAGCATATTCATTCAATCACGTCAGATGTTCCAGAGAAAGGTCGTCGTTTTTTTTGTACCAATGATTGGGAAGAGTAGTTTCAAAATTTCAGAACTTGGTAGCCATGGTGGAGGCATTAAGAAATTCATCGGAAGAAGAATGGATGATGGTGTAGCGGTGGGAGGTGCTGATGTGGCAAATAAATTCATCGGAAGAAGAATGGATGAGTGGATAGAGCTTGAGGAGGAGGAAATAGGGCAACACCAGGAGGAAAATGCGAGAGAGGGAAGTGAAAATGCGAGAGAAGGAACGCGAGTTTTTAAGAAAAAAATTATAGAACGATTATATGAGATGTCGAGGTGTATAGCAGATATGGTATCGTGATTAGGGTTTGCAGAGAGAAGAGAAGAAAAGAATGGGGGGATTTCAAGCGGGGTATTGAAAATTTTTAGAAACGCACGTTTTGAGTAAAAATCATAAAGCGACACTCACAGAGGATGCACATTTTAGATAAAGTGCCCTCCGTGTTTTTAATTTTTTTACATGAGACACTAATTTAAGGGCACATAATAATGCACGACCTAAATCGTTAAATTTTTTGAAGAGACGACACTTTTTTAATGTCACTTTCCTTTGCGTAACATAAATCAATGAGTGTCGTGGTTTACGTGTCGTGAAAGGGTCTTTTTCTTGTAGTGAAGGCTTGAAAAGTTCAAGCTCACTCAAGCCCTATTGGAAATTAAGCATGAAGATGGAAAGTCTGTGTGTGCACACGTCTTAGAGATGAAGTCGCACATTGATAGGTTAAGGATGTTGGGTGTCGATATCTTAGAAATATTGACTGTTGACTGGGTTCTTCTGTCACTTCCTGAATCATATAGTGAGTTCGCTAGAGAGTACTATATGATGGATCACGACGTGACCCTCATTGATCTCACCTATTTGCTTATAGCTGCTGAATCAGCAATGATTTGGCATGCTGGTCAAGCAAATTTGTCTGGTGAATCAAACTCCCAAACTTCAATGGACACAGACAACATTGGAAGTCCAGAATAAACTAAGTCTGTGATTGTGAAATGTGTTGTACCAAAGGAGTCCATTTGCTTTTATTGCCAAGAGAAGGGGCATTAGAGATGAAGCTGCGCAAACTACCTGAGAGATCTAAGAGATGGGAGAGTCAATATGTATGGCTCTACTTCAGGTAAAATCCATTATCTAACTCTTTTAAGTTCCTATTCTAGATACTTAATACATGATGTGATAAGATTACATTTTGATGTTTTGTAGGATCGAAGAAAAGAGATGAAGCTTATGGGAAGAAGTGAGCTGAATCTAATCACGAAGAAATGGATTTCGATCGCTTTGCTTGAAGATTGGATTCTTGAGCTACTAGTTGGAGTTAGAATAGATTGCTAAGAAATATGTAATAACATGGTTTTTCAGTTGAATTGCATTTTAAGGACAAGTTTTTCCGCATTAAAATAAATTTTGATTGTCTTATTTATTTATCCTTAAAATGGCGTGTATGAAAAATTGATGTTTGAAGGTTTCTATTATTAGCAATAATGGACTTGATTCTTAATTATGTTATTTGTGAAGATGTCAAGAATTTACCAAATAGGGAGAGTTTCTCATCGCCCAAGTTTCAATTGGACAGAAACTTGGAATCATACAACTTGGTTGTGTGATGAATGAGAAACTTCATATTTGGAAATTAGACTAATTCTTTGACAAAGTGTCAATTGAAGGACTAGGAGATCGAGTACACAAGATTGTACGTTGATCAAGTCCACCACAAGAGTGATAAAGATATTCGTCATGATTTACTAAAGTTTAGTAAATATGAATGTACTTATAAGATTAAGTGTAATTTTAAGTTGATTGAAAAATGTTTCAATGAATAGCAGAACGAATAAGAAGAATCAAGTAGGCAGAAAGATAAAAGTTTCTCTATTCTAAGAAGAAGGGAGGGTACATTTTATTGTGTTTTATGATAAGTCTTAATGATTAAGAACCATATCTCAATTGATTTTCTAAGTGAGTCTTAGTACATTTGTATGTCTAAGAAGAGGAATCGGGAATTGGTTAAATCAAGAAGTCAATCATACTTCGTTCCAATATCGAATCTTAGAGTCTTACTCCAAGATTTCGAATTGAGCGACAAGTGAGTCTTAATACCGTTTTCTCAATGCCACCTATTCGGCAAGTGGAGTTTCGCATTGATTTGGTGCCAGGTGCGACTCCGGTAGCGAAATCTCCTTACCGCTTGGCACCACCTGAAATGAAAGAGCTCCAAGATCAACTTCAAGAACTAAGTGATAAAGGGTTTATACGGCTAAGCTGCTCGCCTTGGGGTGCTCGTATTCTCTTTGTGAAGAAGAAAGATGGATCCCAGCGAATGTATATTGATTATAGGGAGCTAAACAAGCGCACGATAAAGAATAGGTACCCGTTGCCACGTATTGACGATCTTTTCGATCAGCTTCAGGGAGCATCTTGGTTTTCCAAGATTGATTTACGTTACGGTTACCATCAGATGCGGGTTCGTGAAGAAGACATTGAGAAAACAGCATTCCATACTCACCCTCTGACATTGAGAAAACGGTATTAAGGTCGATCAAGCCAAGGTTAATATGGTTAAACAATGGAAGATTCCAAAAACACCTTCTGAAATTCACAGTTTCTTGGGTTTAGCCGGTTATTACCGAAGGTTCATTGAAAATTTCTCTAAAATCGCCTTACCACTCACCCGATTGACCAAGAAATCAATGAATTTCGTTTGGGGCCCGGAGCAGCAGCTGGCGTTTGATGAGCTAAGGAAACGATTGTGTGATGCTCCGGTTTTGGCCTTACCTGATGGGGTTGAGGATATGGTGGTTTAGTGTGATGCATCGCTTCAAGGTCTTGGTGCCGTGTTAATGCAACGAGATAGGGTGATAGCCTATGCCTCCCGACAGCTGAAACCCCACGAACGAAACTACCCCACTCATGATTTGGAGCTTGGGGCTGTTGTTTTCGCTCTTAAGATTTGGAGACACTATCTCTATGGAGTGAAGTTTATCATATACACTGACCATAAGAGTCTAAAATATTTGTTCGAGCAGCGGGATTTGAATATGAGGCAGATCTGAGGGTTGGATGTGGTAAAAGATTATGATTGTGAAATTCACTACCACCCCGATAAAGCTAATGTGGTAGCTGATGCTCTCAGTCATAAACAATCTGCCGAACTGATTCGACCTAAGTGTCTCCGGATCATGATGGTGTCGTCTTTGTTAGATCTAATCCCGGACGCCCAAAAGATGGCAATACTGGAGGAAAACATCAGGCGTGAGAAGATTGGGAAAGAGTTGCCTAAGATGGAACGAGACGGGTGGGGTTTGCTGACTCGCTACGGTAGGGTTTGGGTTCCATATACCGGGGGAAATCGGAAAACCCTAATGGATGAGTCTCATAAGTCAAAATTTTCTATCCATCCTGGTCTACTAAAATGTATCGGGACCTTCATGAGGCTTACTGGTGGCATGGAATGAAGAATGATGTGGCTCAATTTGTGGAAGAATGTATGACCTGTCAGAAGGTCAAGGCGGAACACCAAAAACTGCATGGGAAGTTGCAACCATTGGAGATTCCTAAATGGAAATGGGAGCATCTAACCATGGACTTCATTACAAAACTTCCTAGAACTGCTCGAGGATCCGATACGATATGGGTGATTGTTGATCGTCTGACTAAGAGTGCTCACTTTCTGGCTATAAAGGACAACTCATCGGCGGAGAAATTAGCCGAGATCTTTGTTCGGGAGATTGTCTCATTACATGGGGTGCCCGTTTCTATCGTCTCCGATCGAGACACCCGATTTACCTCTCGGTTCTGTAGGAAGTTTCAAGAGGAATTGGGCATACAATTACATTTTAGTACCGCCTTCCATCCGCAGACAGACGGGTAGAGTGAGCGGACGATTCAGACCTTGGAGGACATGCTTAGGGCATGTGCGATTGATTTTAGGGGTAGTTGGGATGACCATCTACATCTAGCTAAGTTTTCTTATAACAATAGCTATCATTCGAGCATTAAAATGCCTCCATATGAAGCCTTGTACGGGAGGAAGTGCAGGACGCCTGTTTGTTGGGGCGAGGTTGGGCAGAGGGTACTTGGGAGTACCGATATCGTGCTACGGACTATGGAGAAAATCCAAGTGATTCGGGATCATTTGGTCACAGCGAGCAGTCGTCAGAAAAGTTATGCCAACAAAAGATGCTCCAATCTTGAGTTCCAGGTGGGAGAGTATGTTTTGCTTAAAGTCTCCCCCTGGAAAGGTGTGATTCGATTTCGGAAGCGGGGAAAGCTCGAACCTCGATTCATTGGACCCTACAAGGTCATAGCCCGTGTGGGGAAGGTGGCTTACCGTTTAGAGCTTCCTAACGAGCTTAGTCTAATTCATAATATGTTCCACGTGTCTTAGTTACGAAAATGCGTTGTTGATGAGACCGTTGTGATACCACAGGAGGACATACAGATTGACGAGCGTCTCAATTATGTTGAGAAACCAATCACTATTTTAGAACGAAAGACGAAAGCTCTCCGCAACAAGACTATAAACCTGGTTAAGGTGCAGTGGCAACATAGGAAGGGTTCAGAATGGACTTGGGAACCGGAATGCGAGATGCGGGCTCATTATCCGGATCTGTTTCTAGGTTTTGACTTCGAGGACGAAGTCCGTTCTTAGTGGGGGAGAGTTGTAACGCCCCGGGTTTTCTCGGTACGTTTGGTTATTTTAATTTAATTATCCTTGTAACCTTGGGTTAATTTATTTAACCAATGTCTGATTTCTTATGTTATTGGACTGTTTTGATCATCTTGTAAACTCCTTTTATTGAAGTCCATGGGCTATGGGCCTATTTGTAAAGTCCATCTAGTAAATAGTACTTAATGTGTAAATTGAATCATTTGGAACACACACAAGGAAAACACTCTAAACCCTCCCTCTCTCTCAAAAATCGTCCCTCTCTCTCTCTTTGGGATCAAGAGCAGCCAAGGGGCTGTTTGGAGCTTAATTCTTGTTCATTTTCAGCCTTGATTCGTATTAGTATGAACCTCCTTATCCTTTCTTACAACTTGATTCATAACCTTGTTCTAGTTTTATGATTTCATCTTCACCTCTTCTCCTTCTTATTTTATTTGTAATTGTATGTTATACATCATCTCAAGATCCTATCTTCACCCCATATATGGTGGATGATGGATCTAGGGGATTACATGTGGCAAAAGATCATGGAAACCCTAAAAGGGAGAATGATGATTTTATCTGCTTATGTTTATTTTCATGTTGATTATTATTACATCCTTGTAGCTAAATGAAATCCTAATGATCCCTAACCCTTTTTAGTACCACCATTATCATGGGGACTGAATTGGGATGATGAACACATCTTAAAATGTGTTTCAAAAGGAGAAGGATGGATAAGCCAAAAAGGAATCACGGGTGGCTACGATTCTGTTTTCCATCAGATCTGTAGTCATTTTGTAAAAATCGTATCTGGAGCTCTAGAACTCAAACGGACCCCAAACCAGTTCCAACAGTTCAAAAATTGAGTTGGATAACTTTCTTAAGAAGGCCAACCTCACTGATAAGGGCTTTATCTATGTGAAAGAATGGCATCTTTGCTGTTAGGTATGATCCGGGTCTGTTCTGATATGTCATTTTGTTTTCATCATTTCTAAGGCTTGGAAAAGGATCCAGAGTGATTCCAAGTTTCTATATGTTCCTTATATTATGAATTTAAGATCTGGAGAATATGGGGTGTCGTTTCCAATTATAAATTGGTTAGAATGGATCCACACTCCAGGTCAGTGGGCAGTCACCAGCTTTTGCTAGTGCTGTGATTGTCCACAATGTGAATTTTATATCTGGAGTTTGAGAGATGCTTTTAATTCAATTCCAACTCTGAGACTTTCAATTTTATGTCCTTTACTTCTCTTAATTTTCGTTTGAACGAATTCTACTCACAAGTTGGGTAGAATTGGCCAACATCACTTGACTATATTGTTGGAGACAGAAGTGATACACCATTTTGTAAAAGTCATATTTAATTCATCTTTTGGAGTTAGAATGAGTTCTTTATAGTTGTGGAATCCATAGCAATCATAGTTTCCTATAAAATTTAGTTAAAGCTATGTTTCTATTTTAGATTTTGGAGTAAATCCGTTTTGAACAGCAAGTCTGTTTCAGAGACCTTGCTGTGATTACTCTTTTCTCAACTCATAGCTTCATTACTTCTCCTTTCTAACCTTTAGTCCTTCTTAGGTGAGGTTTTGAAGTTTGCTCAAGCTTGGTAGCATTATTTGATTGTTAGCCATCCTTAATACTCACTCAAGGTGAGTTCTCTCACACCGTTGTATTGATGATTGTGTTTGCTAGTTAGCTCGTGTGTGATTATTTGAATTTATTATAAAAGCATGCTATATAAGTATTGTTTTAATTCGTACATGTGCACTGTATGTAACTAATTATGGATATGGGGACACCACCAAAGGATACGGATTTACCGGTGCGGTGGGTAGGTAAGATCACCAACATAATACTCTTCGTGAGGTGCGGTGATTAGGGCCAAATGATACGGGATCTTCCTGGTGCGGTTCAAACCTACAAGTCCTTCTCGTAATATAGACATTGATTCGTTCTTTGCCTTTATCATTATAATTGGAAAATGGATTAGGGCTAGTAAATATGAATGTTAGTACAATGTCTGTGTTTGAATTCACTAAGCTTCGTGCTTACGTTTTTCCCTTATAACTTTTCAGGCGTTAAGATTAAAGAGGCTAAGGCTTGACATGGAGCATCGGGACATCGCTACTAGTTATTTTGTTGGGACCTTATTATTATTATTACTTCCGCACTTATTTTATATGATTATTAAGTTGATGGATTATGTTATGACTATTTCAGTTGTTTTAATTTAATTTAAGATGAGTTTTAAAAGTTTAAAATTTTTGCAAAAAAATTGGGTGTCACAAGTTGGTATCAGAGCCACAGTTTGAGGAACTAGGCATTCTTGTGGATGTTCTAGACTCAAATTTGAGGCTCTATAAGAGTTTATTTTCTTTTTAAAATATTTTTCAAACCTTCTAAAGACTAGTAGTGGAAGATGTCGCGGTGTACGAGTCAGCCAGCCAAGTAAGCCTTATTTCTTATGTTAAATGTTTATGTTAAATTGTTGACTATGAATTGGATTCTACTAGCCTTAAAATATTAGATTACACACTTAGTTAGTGTTAACATGTGAGAGAGTTGTAAAATTAACGGCTAGAGCGAACTGGAAATTTTGAAACTAGACGCGAATGCGAAATTGGAACTTGTGTGGAAGGTAGTAGAAGGGCCCCTACTATTTGAAACATCGGTGCCGGTTTCGAGTCGGGGCAAGGTTGAAAAATTTTCGGCAAGCTGAGTGTTTTGTCTTCCTAGAAATATCTAGGCTGAATTGTTTCTAAGATTTTCCTTCTTCTGTGGATACCAATGCCTCCGTCTGCTCGACTTAATCAGCTCCAAATGGAGCAAGTTAGGGATATTGTCGCCGAGGAATTCAATAACGGTTTCAACGAACTAATCCCGGGTGTGACCAACGACATAATCAACCAATTCGGTGCTTTTCTGGATGAGCGCCTCGCGGCTATTCCCGGGGAAGCGTTACTGTCTCTGCCTGTTCAGGATTCGGCATACTACTTCGAGAAGTTCAACAAGTGTAGCCCTCCTCTTTGGAATGATGAATCCGACCCAGTTGCTACTAAGCCCTGGGTGTCAGATGTTGAGGGCGCCTTCATAAGTGTTGGGTGTCCGGACTAGTACAAAGTAGTGATCGCCATGAATCAGCTATGAAAAAGGGGAAAGACATAGTGGAACACCATCACCGCTCTGTTGAACGAAGACGAAGTGAGGGCCATGTCTTGGGCCCAATTTGTGGAGAGGTTCGAGGCACAATATGTGCCTAAGGTGGAGCAGCAGCGGATGCAGCAAGAGTTCATGGCCTTACAGCAGACTACCGAATCCGTTAGTGACCTGAACGCCAAGTTCTTGGAGATGCTATCTTTTTTCCCCTCGTTTGCTGGGAACGTGGCCTGGTTAGTCAGCCGATACACGGCCATCCTACGTATCGAGATTCGGGAATTCGTTAGCATGCAGGAGTTCTCGACTTTATCTGCGATCATGAATGTAGCGAGGAGGAGGGAAATCGAGTTGCAGACCCAGTCCAAGAGGAAGGCCAATGACACCTCTTCCAAGACATCCAGAGATGCCTAGAAAACGCAAAAGCAGGGTAGTAAGTCAAGGTATGAGTATAGGACGTCTGCAGGGTAGTATCATATCTTTATGTAGGACATTATGCATCGTGTACATACGCTTCGGGTATAGAATCGATTGCAAATGCTATAATATTTGACCATTCTAAAATTTTCCAAATGTCTAGCGCATTAAGAGGGAAAAGGACTAGAATCGGTTTTGACTAAAATAATTAAACAACTATCAAAGGGCGATCCAAAGTTCGCTGAGGATTGGTCGCTTGTGAGTAGTTGGAAGTATGGTATTGGATGGACCATATTGACATTATTATGAATAGATAAGATTCTATTAAGAATGAGTTGTCATATGGAAAATGTGGAAATGTTTCCATATTGGGAGTTGGGTATTGAGAATCTATGTCCAGATTAAAAACTTTTATGCAAGAAGGATATTCAAAGGAATATACTTTGAATGTGAGACTTCACGTCTATGGAATTGTCTTGTAACAATTTCTGATAGAGTACTTTGTAATTTCATTGGCCAAGTCTTTGTGACTTTTGTGCTATGACTTTGCGAAAGGATCATTGCATAAAATGTTAGAATCTAGCATATTCTAATAGTGGCAAGAACCTTGTGTTCTAACGCTAATGATAAGGATTGGGAATTGTGAAATGAGCATCATTGCAAAAGTTTTTCAATTGATCTATTTCACAAAGTAAGGACCATAGGAAACATAGTGTGCATGCTTTGTGCATGGGACAACTATTGTTGAAATTTGAGAAATAAGTTGATTTTCTGAAATAGTAAACGATAAATAATGAGTAATCAATATGGTGGTTAAACAGAAGTGTTTTATTTACTCTCACAAGTTTGGGGCCATATAGGATTAAGTATTATTGTTGTGTTTCAGTTTGCATGTTTTGACTTCCAGAATAACTAGGTTATTCGAACCTCCACAGTCGATCATACGTTGGAAGTAGGTATGAAAGAAGACTGTCATGAATCTGTCTATAGATTGTCTAAAGTGTGTAAACATAGCACAAGTTTGTTGCAGGGTTCATAAGTGCTTTGATAAGATTAGAGTATTGGATTAAACCCACGCTCACTTGGATCACTTGGATTTATCACGGGTGATTAGTGAGACGATAATATTGTATATTCTTGAAACCAAGACGTGTGATTTGTTATTTGTTGGTCGGTTGCACATTGATAATAAGTAAACGCACCAGTAACTTGGTGTCATAAAACTTATTGCTGTGTGTCATTGGATCAGTGAATGCAAGCGAGCATTTGAGTCAAAGTTTATCCATTCCTTTTACCCAAAGTGGGATAAAAGCGATATTTGTGGGCCCCTCGATAATTTAGTGATGACACTTAAGCGCTTGGCCAAGCCGGGACTAAGTTGATGTGTTCAATTGTAGTCTGTTGTCAGTCGTCATAAATCGGAAGTCGGGAAACAGTATAGAGAGAATGATTGAAATTCATGTCTTATGTTGATATCTTGAGAACGGAGGAATATATGATCCCTTATCTAAAGGACATGCTATCTGATAAGATCAGAGTTGACAGCGACTTTTGAAAGCTACGATTGCTGATCAGGTTCCGAAGTCATACGGAAAATAGTTATTAGACTTATCCTAGTGGGAGACTGTTGGATTAG
The DNA here is from genome assembly GCF_002870075.4 of Lactuca sativa. NCBI lineage: Eukaryota > Viridiplantae > Streptophyta > Magnoliopsida > Asterales > Asteraceae > Lactuca > Lactuca sativa. The sequence continues at coordinate 99,217,327 of NC_056623.2, read as the reverse complement.
TGTCTAAGTCCATAACAATTTTGGTATGTACTTGACCCGATTATAAGCATGGTCCTTTTGGGTTGCCTTCACCATAGCAATATGTAGGATGAATTAAGGAGAGAAAGGTTTAAATATGATTTATTAATATATTATGAGAATAATATATTAAAAGAGAAATCATATTGTTTAATTAATATTAGTCAAGAATTAATTGATAATTAATTTTGTGGCTAAAAGAGATTAATTAAATATAGGGGACTGGACTACAATTATTGGATAATTGAGTTAGTGGGCTAAGGAATGCTAAAGGAACAAGGGCTGAACGAAATTATGATGGGAGCCCATCATATTTTCGTCCATGGCCTTATCCCAGAAGGTTCCATGGGCTGCTTAGAGTTTAAGCTGTCCATTAGGGTTTTGACTGAAACCCTAGCAGCCCACACAAGTATATAAAGAACCCCTTAGGCCCCAAAAACGTGGGTAACTGAATCCTTAGGGTTTCTAGACGTTTTTGGGTGCCTCCTCTCTTCTCCTTCTTCATCTAGTTGCTTAGTGGTGTTTGTGACTCCATTAGAGGTGCAACATTTGAGGCACTAAGCTTTCTGAAGCCAATCAAAGCAAGGAACTGATTGTTATTGCTATATAACAATCAAAGGTAATTATCTAAACCCTAATTCAGTTTATTATATGTTAGATCTAGGGTTTATAGCTTTAGATATTCAATTGCATGTTCATTAGACAAACTAGATCCAAAAGCTATTAGGGTTTGCATGTAGACCATAGGATTGATGTTTTGCTTAAAACCCATCAGTGGTATCAGAGCCTAGGGTTGTTGGTTTGATGTATTTGATGCTATACTTGATTATTCATGCTTTAAAATCGAAAATTAGGGTTTTCGGGGGCTGGACTTGCCAAGTCCACAACTGAATTCGCCGAGTCCATGGTGAACTCGACGAGTCCATGCTAGACTCGACGAGTCAGCTGGTCAGAAAGAGCTAATTTCGATATTTTGTGCTCCTTTGGCTGTGTGATAGTTACCAAAACGTTTTTATTGATATAAATCATATTTTTATGATATTGGATGATTATCCTTGCCAAAATAAAAGATAACTTCATATTAGTTAAATAATTATTTCCTTATATGATAAAATTTAATTATTTGAATTATTTGGTGAATTATCTTGCATTAAATTGGACTAGGTCAAAATTAGATAATTGCCTTATTTGAATTTTGTGATCTACAATGTTCTTGATAAAGTTTGAAAAAGTTTCAAATTAACCCTTTAGGTTTCATAGTTTAAATTTGAGATTAATAGTTTTAGTTTTGAAATTTAAATAGTTGAACCCCAATGTTTTGAAATCTTTCAAGACTTGTCCTCAAGTTTTGGAATTTAAAAGTTGATTAAAAGTTTAATTTTGAAATGTTAAATTCTAAAACCCTAGTATTTTGAAAGGGTTCAAATTACACCCTTATGGTTTTATTAATTAATTAAAGTGTATAATTAAAAGACATTTAATAAACCCACCCATAAAGTTTTGGCTTACATTTAAATAAATTAAAAGTATAATTTGCTAAATTAGACCACTTAGTATTTTAACAGTGTAAATACACCCTATACTATATATATATATATATATATATATATATATATATATATATATATATATGTAACATTAAAAGTCTAATATTATATATATATATATATATATATATATATATATATATATATATATGAATAAAAGTCAGTCTTACCATTAGTAGGCCTCATTCACAAATCAGGTCTATAAGGGGTGTTTAAAGAAATTGCCTATAAAATGGCGATTGAATGGGTATCCACTCTTACCTACCGCACTCTTGACTAGTGGAGGGTCGTTAGCCGAACGGGTAGGATAGGACAGAAACCTTCCATTATAAGTATAATGAAGTACAAAGTAATTAAATGCTTATACAAATTCCCAAATCATAGTTACTTTAGGCAAAATGTGGAATTGTATGCTAATCCATGGGATTACACTTTGTACCCTTGTCAAACGTTAGTGGAGCGTGTGTGGTTAACCGGCACACTAAATTGGGGATGACATTGGTGGCGAAGGGTGGCTCGATGCTTATCATAAATCAATGGAGCGTGTGTGGCTAACCGACACATTGATTAGGTGATAGTAGCATTGGGTGTACCACGTGATTCGTATGGTTATTCACACCTTGTTTGTGATCCTGGGCATCCCAGTCACAAATAGTAGGGTATAATTGAGATTAAACATGCCATTGAAAAGTTCAATGAATCTCAAAAGATCTAGGAGTTTCAATTCATTTAAAACTTAAACTTCCTTTTCGTTTTTCATGGTGGAAATTGGTAAATCGTCATTTACCTACCTTCAAATATTTTGCAACTAGATTACGACATCCCTCTTCTAGGTTGTAGAGTATTGTGTTGGATCCTAGCTTGATGTTTCATTTTGGTGTTACATCAAGAATTCTAATCAAATTAACTTGAATTTTCTCCTGTTTTGTAGATGTCTAGTTCTGACAATCATGGTCTTCCAAAATCCCATGGAACAAGCCTTCCAAATGAGGATAATGTTCCATGATATGATCAAGGAACAAGAGATCATGCTTCACTTCCTCCACCTCCTCAAATTGTTCTCCCTACCCCACAAGTTCAAAGGCTTGAAAAGTTCAAGCTCACTCAATCCCTATTGGCAATTAAGCATGAAGATGGAAAGTCTCTGTGTGCACACGTCTTAGAGATGAAGTCGCACATTGATAGGTTAAGGATGTCAGGACAACTTCTAATGCGGAAGGCATTAGGAACATCCGCTAACAAATGTATGCTCGCGATCGGGTCCTTCTTCCCGAAGAACTATGGGGCTCCACATGCCCAAAACTCATAGAAAGTCAAAGTGCGATTCCCCCCATCATCGCTACCATCTCAGAACGGAACGAGCCCAAACACACCTCTAAAACCTCCATGATACCCTCCTTGATCATACCAAAGATCACAGGAGTCTGCTCGAGTATACTGCGGGTAATCTCTGATGAAATGAACTCCTGCATCTGATCATCCAACTGTCCGACTCCAGAACCCGAACATGAACCCTCAGCAGCACCAGAACCACTAACCTATCTTCCTTGAAGGGTCACCATACTGAAAATAGACCATACAAACCATCAGAACACGCATGAATATATATATATATATATATATATATATATATATATATATATATATATATATATATATATATATATATATATATATATATATATATATATATATATATATCGAGGAGCCTCATACTCTACAAGCTTCCTGGTATCATTGCAACTCTCCTTGACTCAAGTACGGATCCTCTACTTCCAGTAGTACGGGCTCATACTACCTTCCACATATATCCGTACTTTCATCAATGATCGCTTTAAATCCTCCAAGTCACTCCTTATCCATACATACAATCCTTAATAATAAAAGGCTCCCGGCACTAAATCTCTTCCTAGTTTTCCTAAGGTAACCACCAAACTACTCCATGCCATAAGCTATAGAAGGAACCCCCCCCCCCCTCTAACACCCTCTAACTAGCTCACGGGTACAATTAGATACCACCAACACCATATAATTCTTCGAATGAAAGGTCTCACACTACAATGGTTGGACTTAAACAAGAGCTTCTCAATAGAGTTAAAACCCAACCTTCTAAAATTATTTAGTCTTAATAGTATGTAACTTACCATATTCGCTTACTAGTTAGTTGAAGTTAGTGAGAACTCCTAAAAGCAAAAAGCAAGCAACATTCAGACATTAAGTAACTGAAATCAAGCATAACCTAAACAGGTCATCCTATCACTGACTGATCAGTACTAGCATGCAAGTCTACAAGCTCATATAGCAGGCATATAAAGGCATCTCTCCTAGATCCTTAGCTCTAATCTAGCATGCAATTCACATATTCACAGATCAAGCATATCATATAACATGTATGGGTATTTTGATAAAACTTACTTGAGCTCGGTCGATTGCATTCACCATACCCCTTTTCATTTATTAGAAAATTCCTTTTATAAAACTTTTTCTTTTTGTAAAAAAAAAGTCTAACAAATCCTCAGTTTGAGTTCAGGCACACCCGAAAGTATGCCTGAATCCCTCAAACTAATGTTCTGATACTAACTTGTAACGTCCCAAAAATTAAGACCAAAAATGTTGATTTTTATATTAATATAACAATTATCCATAACAATATCATAATACCATAGCCAAATCAAAGTATATCAAATAATATCCAAGTACAATCAGAGTCATATAAAATGTGGAACAACGTGGTGTGTGCACTGCAATCATCCCAAGCTCTTCCCCTTCGAACCATAAGTACCTGAAACATAAACTGAAAACTGTAAGCACAAAGTTTAGTGAGTTCCCTAAAATAGCATATACCATACATATCAAACATATAATGGGCCCCGCCTGACATTGAGTCTGCTCAGAACATATATGTCAGTCATCAGGCCCCACCTGGCATCAGCCCTGCTCGGTATACATACAAACACATAAACACACGCAAAAATCACAAAGATAAATTACATACAATATAATCATCATGCCTGATATGGGCATATTTAGTTATAAAATTCATGCAATATCTTAATACTTTATGTTGATTTTATCTCATTTAATGAACAAAAGATGCTTAATTAGTTTTAAATTTTCATTTCAGCAATAAAGACATGCTCGAAAGGAAAAGGAAGCGGAATTGGCGATTGGAAGTTTGGATCTTGGATTTTGAAGAAAGCAAGATGTTGCTGGACAGCTTGACCCCTCGTCAGTGTTTTGGCCATATCTCATGAGTCGTAACTCCGATTGACGAGATTCAAAATGTTCTGAAAACTAGACACAATTTCAGACGATTTTCTTGTTTTGTGAAAATCTATATAGAGGGAATTCCTGATCGATACCCTAGGATATAGAGGAACCCTTGGAGGCTAAGATACGATTGAAAGCACTGATGAAGCTCTGGAAAGTGAAGAATCAACCCTACATTCGATTTTGAGGAGAATTAAGGCAAAATCAAGTTTACTCTTTACCTAATCTCTTCTTTGAACTATGTTTTTACCACTTGATTTCGTTTTTGAGTGTTTTATTGCCTTAATCATGAGCTGAAACCTTTTAGCTTCTGTTTGGGGAGACAATGTTGAAACTATGGTTTGATTTATGGTAGGATTAACTTTAAATTGGTGATTTTGTTAAATTAAGCTTGTTAAAGATCCTTATGTGTGAATAATAATTATTTTCTGTTAATAGGGAAGTAATTAAGTTGTATGGAGATCTCTTAATTGCTTGACTCATATGATTTATGTGAACACGAAGTCGTATGTCTAGGAATAGCGAATGTGAAACTAGGATTAATAAGAAAATAGGTAAATTTACGTGTGAGCTTGTGTGACGAACCATCAACAAGAGGTTAACTAAAAGGCCAATTTAGTTAACCATTACAAGTCTTATTTAACCCGAATAAATAACCTAGAGAGTTAATTAATTTAGACAATTGACCGCTGTTTGAGTTAGTTTATTTTCTAAGGATTATCGATAGCGAATGTGAATCTAATCACTTGAATCGGTAGCCAATAGAAGAGTTAATCCATTGCACTATTACCATAAAATCAACCATAGGATCAAATTAGTCAAACCTAAACAGAAGTCTCCTTTATTATTGAATTTAGTTGATCTTTGTTTGCTTAGTTGTTAGTTTCTTAGTTTAAGTGTTAGTTAAGTTTCTAGTCTTGTAAAACTAGAGAAAACCTTTTATCTACTTGTTTTCACTTAGATAGTACTCGTAATTAGTTTAATATTTGCCGCTCCCTGAGTTCGATACCCTGCTTACTAAAACTATACCACCAATAGACAGGTACACTGCCTTTTGTGTGACTAATTTACATTTTAAAAGTAGGAATAAAACTAGTAAGTTTAACACACATCAAGTTTTTGGTGCCGTTGCCAGGGAACGGTTGTAAAATTAATTTTAATTGCTAGTATTATCGATCCTTTGTGTGAGATTTATCTCATATAAAGCTACGAGTTTTTTTTTGTTTTAATACTTATTATTATGTATTTTCCAAATCTCAATGCTTTTGATGCTTTTCTTGAGGAAGTAGTACAGGAAATTAAGCAAGAAGATGAGGAGTATGGCTTAGATGATGATTTAAAGGAATTTGGAAGATGGTTAGATAACATCTTGCCCAACACACAAGAGCAATCTGAGTCACAAGAGCTAGAGTTAAAAGACGAAGAATTTAACCCAGAAAGATATTTGGAGGAACTGGAAAGATTGCTAGCAGATGGGGTCAGATGAAGAACAAGAAAAACCTGAGTTGTAGGAACCAAGCCATGGTTTGACCATTACCACGACATGGCCCCCTGTTCTTCCAGTTTGTGTTTCGAAGCGTGGGGTGACGACTCCAACTTTGGAGAAAGTTCTGAGGCACGATCCATTTTTTATTACTATCCAACCGGTTCCAACCTTTGTCAAGATTCTTGGGTTTTATGAATTCAAGCTCGTTTGGCCAATTTTTGAAGCAAAGAGCCAAATTTTACAAATTGGTCCACTAAAGAAGATATTCAATGCAACAGATGGATTGGCATTGAGTTCATTGGAAGTTTATTAAGTTAAGAGTCCAGCTAAAGACTCGCACAAAAAGAAGCGCTTGCGGGAGGCAACCCGTCATTTGAGTTTTCTTTTCTTTTTCTTTCTAAACTTCTTGTGTTTAAGGATAATTTAGGATTTTTTTTTATTTTGATGTTTATTTTATTACTTGGTTTTTGTTTTTGATCTTTTCAGCTTGAGTGTAAGGATGCATGCGAGAGTCTAGAGTCAAGGTTAACCAAGGGAAAAATCGAGTCCAGGCGAGAGAGAAAATGAAGTTTTGAGTCTAGTTACGAGTCCGGTGATGAAAGACACAAAAGATGCATACCTACTCGGTGAGTGCACTTACCTACTCGACAAGTCCAGGCATAAAAACTCGACTTCTTCCTGTATTACGCTACAACTTGGCGAGCCACCCTACAAACCCGACGAGTTGATCCTTATTTTGCCTCTCAAGCTGATGATTTGATGATATTTTACACGACAATTCGTAGCATTTTTGAAGATCGTTTTCTAAGCATTTCCGAGAGTCTTTCGTACATTTTTAGAGCTGTCAACCACACGAGATTTGATGCCCGAGGCATGGATGTAACGCCCGTAGATCAGGGCTAGTCAATTTAGAGACGATAGGCGTCAAAAATGAATTTTTGATGAAAGATTATTTAGAATGAATAATCTTAAATAAGTTATAGTATATGTTACAAGGTTTTCGTGCATATAAAGAACGCCGAAATGCGAGTTATAACGAAGATGTTATGACCTGTCGAAGTTTCGCGACAAAACCAGCACGACACAGCGCGACGTAAAAAGTGAATTTATGTTAGAGCGATATTTAGCCTTAGTGATCTAAACGAAAGTTGTAGAGTTCGTTAAACCGTGAGCGTGCATAAAAAGAACGTCCAAATATGACTTCGTATGAGGAAGTTATGATTTTTCTAAGTTTCAGCTTAGCAGTATGCAGCCCGAATACTCGATTTGAGATCGAGCGGTTTTTATCCAAAACAATCTAAACGAGAATCGAAGATCTCATCAATTGTAGTGAAACGATAAAAAGATAGGCGAAAACGGACGTCGGATGAAGAAGCTATGAATTTATAACGGAGTTTTCCAGTCCCGGCCTACTAAAAATAATATAATAAAAATAAAGTCAAAATTAGCCAACGGAGTCTAAACGAAAGTTGTAGAGCGTAGTCTCACCTACGCGTGGATATAAAGAACGTCGAAAACGGAGCTCGTATGCGAAAGTTACGCAATTTAGAAGTTCGACGAGTCAATTTACGCCCAGCGTACTCAAAGGGGTGCAACTTGTCTGACCAATACTCGAGTGCCACCAATCGACGCACGCAATGACGTCAAAGTATGCCCTGCATAACTCGAGTACGCCCGATCATCTTCTGATCAAGTAAGTGTATAGTCACTTTCATCTTACACATAAATATGAAGTATTTTATAAAATATGTGTTATGTGTTATATATTAATTATCTATTTGAGATGCATTTGGAATTGATGTTTTTATACGGGTGTTAAATGATTTAAATTGTGTTTGTATTTATATCTACAAAAATGTTGGGTAGAACATGGGTAGATGGAATGGTTGGTGATGATGCGACTTCGTGCCTATTTGATAAACCTTGGTGACGATGTGACTTTGTGCCTTTTGTGTAAACCCAGGTAACTATGAGACATAGTGCCTATTGTGTAAACCCTGGTGACTATGAGACATAGTGCCAATTGTATGAACCCTGGTGACTATGCGACGTAGTGCCTGTTGTATAAACCATGGTAGCAAATGGACTGTGTGCCAGTTCCTCAGGTAAACCCTTAGGAATGAATGAAGAAAGTATAATCGATTCTTAGGGTAAAACCTTAATAAATAAAGAATATAATGGGGATGGGTATTTGAGTGATTGTTGATAATTGAATTTAATAAATGTATTATTGTGGGTTGAAAACCCTATATGCTCACCAGGCTCCCAAGCCTGACCCACTCAGTTTTCTTTGTATCACATGTATCAATACGAAGACATAATTCACTGAGAGAATAAAGGAGATGTAAATCATTAGTGTAAATAAATGTAAGTTATGTTTATGCTTATGTGTCTGTATCGGAACATGACATCCCGAGATTTTGTTATATAATGAAAATACTTTTCTTTAAGAAATGCTTTGATAAATTCTTATCATATTTTTTTTATTTTAGGGACAAATTCCGCAACAATTTTCTTTAAACGATTACTCTGATTTTAAAAAAACAAAGCATAAACAAATCGGTCTTTTCTGGACATGAAATTGGGCATGTCACAATGGATGAGCTATTCCCATGACTAAATTCAATTGAAGATGGAGCTTACAATGAAGAAGATCAACATCGCGACTACTATCCTAGGGGAGTTTGTTCCAGTTCCCTCTTTGCTTTTGTGTTTTTCTTTTTCATGCATGACTTGCAATGGGGACATTGCATGAATTAAGTGTGGGGTAGGGGGTTGGTTACATTAGTTAAATTAGAATCCTAGGTTTAATTTTAAAAAAATTCATAAACATTGTTAGGGCTAATTTAGGAAACTTTGGAAAAAAAGTAATTACGATTCCATGCTAGTATTGTGTTAGATGATTTTATGAGGACCCAAATGTTAGTTAAGCCTATATACGTTCTAATTCATTTGTGGCCTCCTTTATTCTAGTGAAATCATGGGACAAAAACACAGCCTCGCTTAGTTTGAGGATCGCAATATGTTTAGCTTCCTAAACCTGTAATGTATCCAGGAAAGCTTAAGTAGTCATTGCACTAAGACTAATGCCTTAACCAATAAGAGTTGAAGTTGAGCGCCCTTGCCTAAGCATGTAGGTTTTGAGAGAGAAAAAAGTGAGGTACATGTGACAAATTAAAAAAAAAGAGAGAACTACAAGAAAAGTTTGAAGAATTTTTGGAGCATTGAAGTATAACCTAAACAGGTCATCCTATCACTGACTGATCAGTACTAGCATGCAAGTCTACAAGCTCATATTCACAGATCAAGCATATCATATAACATGTTTGGGTATTTTGATAAAACTTACTTGAGCTCGGTCGATTGCATTCACCATACCCCTTTTCATTTATTAGAAAATTCCATTTACAAAACTTTTTCTTTTTGTAAAAAAAATCTAACAAATCCTCAGTTTGAATTCACACACACCCGAGAGTATGCCTGAATCCCTCAAACTAATGTTCTGATACTAACTTGTAACGTCCCAAAAATTAAGACCAAAAATGTTGATTTTTATATTAATATAACAATTATCCATAACAATATCATAATACCATAGCGAAATCAAAGTATATCAAATAATATCCAAGTACAATCAGAGTCATATAAAATGTGGAACAATGTGGTGTGTGCACTGCAATCATCCCAAGCTCTTCCCCTTCGAACCAGAACTACCTGAAACATAAACTGAAAACTGTAAGCACAAAGTTTAGTGAGTTCCCTAAAATATCATATACCATACATATCAAACATATAATGGGCCCCGCCTGACATTGAGCCTGCTCAGAACATATATGTCTGTCATCAGGCCCCACCTGGCATCAGCCCCACTCGGTATACATACAAACACATAAACACACGCAACAATCACAAAGATAAATTACATACAATATAATCATCATGTCCCACCCAATATACATATATAAACACATAGCACATTGAAGATTCACGCAGACAACTAGCATCCTAATCAATTAATCATAACAAGCCATGGGTCGACATTGGTGCCTTCGACCCGCTAAACACAATGAGGAAACTTACCTCGAGCTGTTGAATCTCTCATATAAAATCTATGTCTACTGATCCGGAAAATCCCCATGCTAACATCATCAAATAACATCTAATTAATAATTATATCTCGACCCATAATCAAGAATCTAAATTACTTTTCCAACATCTAGGATAAAAGACCATTACCCTTTTCTTATTTGGCCCAAAACCAAGGCCCAACCCATTTGCTCAAAAGGGCCCAAATTCCTAAATGGCATTCCAAGGCCAAATATGGCCCAACTTACCAATTGGGTCCAAAATCATCATTGACCTAATCCCAAGAAAGCCTATAGTCTATTCATTACATAAAGTCAGAAATACAATGGCCCAATAAGGACCAAACCCTAAAAGCTTAAAATATGGCCCAAACCCGCGAAAGTCAACCCAAAAGTCAAACAGTTGAATACGTTGTCCAAACTCAGGCATACGCTTAGCTTATTCCTTCTGGGGCCAGTACGCACAGCATACGAGCTGAGTATGCCCCGCGTACTCCGCAGACAACTAGTCCAACCGATTAAGCACTTAATCGATTAAGCCATCATGCCAAACTCTCATATCTGATCCTAAATGGTGACTTAACACGTAAAGTTGGTAGCTTTACTCTCATGCATGTCTTAATAAAACCCAAAACTCAAAGAGAACCATAACAAGGAACCTAACACATGCATGAACAAAAATAACTCATAAAGGTTGCATTTTTATGGACAAGGGACCTCAAATGTGCTAAGATCTAACATCCACGGCTTCTGGAGTAGACCATAATCTGAAATATGGCGTAAAAGACCCAAAAATGCACAAATAACACCGTAAGTTGGATCTAACATAAAGAAGCATCAAGATGAGAGCTTTTTACCTCAAATGGCTTGCTAGGATGAAGATGACCATGGATCTACAAGCTAAAGTCACTCCCAAGCAACCTCCAAGTGTTCTTCTTCTTCTACTTCATTAAAAACACCACCAAAAATCACTTTCAAGCTCAAATCTCACAAATGACAATTAGGATTTAGGTTTTAGGGGAGAGATGTGTTGGATTTGGTGTCTAAGCCCATAACTATAATTGGTATGTACTTGAACCGAGAGTAGCATGGTCTTTTAGGTTGCCTTCACCAATGCAACTTGATAGGATGGACTTTTGAGAATAAGGTTATTTGTGATTTGTTAATATATTACAATTATAATATATTAATATGAAATCATATTATTTAATAAGTATTGATCAAGAATTAATTTGGAATTAATTTAGTGATCTAAAGAGACAAATTAAATATACGGGGACTGATTTGGTTAATCAATGATTCTTATAGTGTGGGCCAATGATCCATGTTCATTTAGGATTGGCTAAACCAATATGGATAGTCCATGGAGGTTTAACCCATGGAGTCTAAGTAATATGATGAGTCATGGTGCATTAGGGTTTGCATGGATGTAACCCTAACACTTGTCACACAATAAATGGAACCCCCTAAAGCCAAAATCTATTGCCACATACATTCTTGGAGAGTGTGAATCGATTTTGTGCTAAGCAACTTATTCTCTCAAGCCTCCTTTTGGACTTGGTTTTTGTGACACATTAGAGGCATCACATTTGAGGTGTTAAAGCTTTTGAAGTCCAAGAACTACAAGTCCTATTAAGATGTAAGTTATCTAACTAGTTATTTTGTTCAATTGTATGCTATTTAGGATGAATGCTTTGGAAAATCAAATTGCATGTATAATTAGAGAAAACATAGATCCAAAGCATCTAGGGTTGCATGTGCACCATAAGGTTGTTAGAGTGCTCAAAACCCTTCAATGGTATCAGAGCCCTGGATTGTTTTCTGTTATACTTGATGCCTATTAATTTTCTAAATTGAAAAAAATCGATTTTCTGGCTTTTGACTGATGAACTCGCTGAGTCCACTGGCTGACTCGACGAGCGCACTCAATAAAAGACCAACTCGACGAGTCTGGTTCATGCACTCATCGAGTTGATGGCTCTAGCTGCAGAATTTCGAGTTTTTGACCAGAATTGGATTATGATCATTACCACAAATTGTTTTTTGAAACATAAAATTTGTTTTTTTTTTTTTGATATGGTAGTGATCATGCTCATCCAATTAAAAGATAATTGTCAAAATTTCAAGATTTGTATTAGTTTATATGATTAAGCTAATTTCTTGCAAATTGTTGATATGAATTATCTTGACTTATGAGTTTAAGTAGATCATAGATAAATTATTTGATTATTTTGTTAATTAAAATATTGATCTAAATGCGTTTAATGAATTCCATAACTTGTCCTCAGGTTATGGAAAATGAAAAGTCTTTTTCTTTAAAAGTCATTAAACTCATAAGTTATGGAAATGAAAAGTTTTGAAGAGTTTCAAAACTAGCCCTCAAGTTTTGGAATTTGTAAAGTCACATTTAAGAATACTTTAATTCAAAATCTTAGAATTTTAAAAGTTTAAAATTCAACCCTTATACTATTATAATATTAAAAGTTTAATAATTATATATATATATATATATATATATATATATATATATATATATATATATATATATATATATGTATAAGACAAGTCAGTCTTACTCTCATTCACGAAGCCCGTCTATAAGGGGGTTATAAGGTTATTGCCTATAAAATGGTGGTTTAATGGGTGTCCACTCTCACCCATCGCTTCCTTGACTGGTGGAGGGTCGTTAGCCGAACGGGTAGGATAAGACATTAATTTTCGTTAAAAGTATAATGATAATTATAAAGTAACTAAATGTTTTATTAAATTCTCAATCTTAGTTACTTTAGGAAAAATGTGAAATTGATGCTAATCCATGAAATTGCACTTTGCACCTTGCCAAGTCTTTAGTGGAGTGTATATGGTTAGCCGTCACACTAACTTGGACTAGTAAAGGTGGTAAAGGGTAGCTTAATGTTTGACATAGATCAATGGAGCGTGTGTGGTTAACCGGCACATTGATTAGGTGATAAATGACATCGAGTGAAGCACATTTGCATGGTTATTCACATCTTGTTTGTGATCCTCGGTATCCCAGTCACAAACTTGAAGGGCATAATCGAGATTTAAACATGCCATTGAAAATTCAATGAATCTCAAAGGAATCAAGGAATTTCAATCCAATTAAAACTTAATAATCAATTTCGTTTTTCATGGTGGAAATTGGCAAATCGCCATTTACCTACATTAAAATATTTTGCAATTGGATTAAGGCATCCCTCTTCCAATTTATAAAATATTGTGTTGGGTCCTAGCCTTAATATTTCATCTGGGTGTTATATTAAGGACTTATATCTAATCTAAACTCTATCTTTCTTTTTTCAGATGTCTTCTAACACTTCTTCTGGCTCAAACCCTACTGGTTCTTTCTCCCTAATGAACTTGTGTGGGAGAGTTATCTTTGATGGTTCCAACTTTAATGATTTGATCAGGAATATCAGGATGGTTACACTTTACGAGGACAAGGAATATGTCCTCGACAAAGATCTTAAGGAAATTGATGAGTCGTCTGCTACTCCTGAGGAGATCACTGAGTTTAGGACTCATGAGAAGGATGCCACAAAGGTATCTTGTATCATGTTGGCCACTATGACAGCTGAACTCCAAAAGTCCTATGAGGACTAATACCCTTTTGAGATGCACCAAGACCTAATGGAAAGATACCATTATAGTGCTTGTCAAGAGAGGTATGAAATCATCACCTCCATGATAACAACAAAGATAAAGGATGGAGAACCCATCACGACCCACTTGCAGAAAATGAAAAGGTTTGTGGACCGCTTGCTGAAGTTAAATGTGAACTTTGATGAAGAGTTGGACATAGATATCATTCTACACTCTTTACCTCCATGTTATGATCAGTTTCATATGACCTATCATATGAACAAGGAGGAGGTCACTCTTAGCAAGCTTCAAGGCCTTTTGAGGACTGCTGAAAGTAGTCTCAAAGGTAACTCTGTTTTTTTTACTCCTACTGCTAGTACCCCTGTCTTGGCAATTGGACATGGGAAAGGGAAGAAGAGGAAGGCTCCCTCTAAGACCGCAAGGGAAAGTCTCTTGATGGATCCTCTTGAAGTGGAGCCAAAGGTGGATCTGCTGCTCCCTCTACTATTCCTAAAGAGGCATTGGAAGCAAAGCTGCCCCAAATACTTGCAAAATGTCAAAGATGGGAAGGTTAAGGCCACCCATGCAAGTATTTATACTATTCTATCTAATAACTCGTCACATTATTGTTCTTGGTTCCTTGATAAAAGTTGTGGATTTTACATTTGTTCTTATTTGCAAGGACTAAGAAGTAAGGATGTGGAGCACGGGAAGATGAACTTGATCATGGGGAATAGGAAGGTTTCACCTGTCACCAAGACTGGAGTTTATTCTTTATTGATTAGTAGTGGGTTAGAATTAGATTTGAATAATTGTTGCTACTCGTCTGATATGGTGAGAAATATTATTTCCTTTCATGGTTTGTACAAACAAGGTTTTAGTTTTTCATTTGATAATAAAATTGATGCTATCAATGCTTTTTATAATGGTGTTTTTTATTTTAAAGCATTTCCTTGTAATGGTGTATATGAAATTGTGATGGTTGTAAACAACTTAGGAAATAATGTGTTGCACATTGATTCTTCCAATAGTTTGGATAAGGCATGCTTGTGGCATTATCGTCTTGGACATGTCAGCAAGAAGCACATAGGCCAACTCCAAAAGGCTAAAGTTTTGGATTCGTTCGACTTAAGGTCGGATGACACTTGCGAATCTTGCTAACTTGGAAAGATGACCAAGTTACCCTTCACTGGTACTTGTGAAAGGGGTGAAGGTTTGTTGGATCTCATACACATCGGTGTGTATGGACCTATCAGAATCGCCACAAGGGATGCTAACCGCTTCTATGTGACTTTTATTGATGATTCCAGCAGATATGGCTATATCTACTTAGTAAAACATAAGTCAGAAACCTTTGAAAGATTCAAAGAGTTTAAACAAGAAGTGGAGAATAACTGGGTAGGAAGATAAAGATGCTGCGATCCGATCGGGGTGGTGAGTATCTTAGTATCGAGTTCCAAGAGTATCTTAAGGAATTTGGGATTGTTTCACAATTGATGCCACCTAGGACACCATAGCTTAATGGTGTGGCTGAGAGGCGCAATCAAACCTTGTTGGACATGGTTCGTTCCATGATGAGTCGAACTTCGTTACCTATCTCATCATGGGGGCATGCCTTAGAGACTGCCGCCCATATCCTTAATCTAGTCCCAAATAAGAAGGTTGCCAAAACACCTCACGAGATGTGGACAGGGTAGATTCCCTCGTTAACACACATCAAGGTTTGGGGTTGCGAGGCTTTCGTGAGACGCGAGACTCACGACAAGCTCGAACCTTGTAGTGAGCGGTGTATTTTCATCGGCTACCCACAAAAATACTTTGGATATCTCTTCTATAGACCGAGTGACAATGTTGTCTTCATTGCGAGGAAGGAGTCTTTCGCGATAGAGAACTCATAGGCCAATGAGATAATAGTGGGAGGCAAATTGACCTTGAAGAGCTTCAAGAGTCAAGCGGTGAAGGAACCTCAAACACTAGCAATCAACCTGAGGAGGAAACTCTTGTTGAACCAGTTGATGAATCTGTACCTCTGAGGTGCTCCAGTAGAATTAGTGTTCCACCTATGTTATATGGTTTCCATATAACATTTGAGGGTGATACATTTATCAATGATAGCACACTGGTAAATTTGGATGAACCTAACAGTTACAACGAAGCCATGGCAGGCCCCGAGTCTGCAAAGTCGAAAGAGGCTGTAGACAGTGAGAGTCAGTCCATGTATGACAATCAAGTTTGGAACTTGGTTGACAATGTACCGGGTCGTAAGACAGTCGGGTGCAAATGGATCTTCAAGAAGAAGACCGACATGGATGGGAAAGTACATACAAATAAGGCGCGACTGGTTGCGAAGGGCTTTACTCAAACTCATGGAGTTGAGTATGATGCAACCTTCTCACCAGTAGCGAAGATTAAATATATGACGGTTATGTTATCCATAGCTGCATTTCATGACTATGAAATATAGCAAATGGATGTCAAAACCGCTTTCCTTAATGGGAAGTTGGCTGAAGATGTTTACATGAGTCAACCAGAGGGTTTTGTTAATGCAAGTACCTTAATAGAGTGTGTAAGCTTGAGAAATCCATTTATGGATTGAAACAAGCATCTCGCAGATAGGATCTTTGTTTCGATGAGAAAGTCAAAGAGTTTGGATTTTCGAGAAACGAGGATGAGTCATGTGTGTATGTCAAGGCTAGTGGGAGTAAAGTTAGCTTTCCGGTGTTGTATGTGGATAGCATACTACTCATAGAAAATGACATTCCAACCTTGCAGGAGGTCAAGTCCTGACTTGGGAAGTGCTTCGCTATGAAGGACCTTGGAGAAGCTACTTACATCTTAGGGATAAGGATATTGAGAAATAGGAGTAAAAGACTAATTGGACTTAGTCAAACTACCTACATGGACAAGGTGTTGAAACGATTCAGCATGGAGAATTCCAAGAATGGTGACTTACCCATCTAAGGCAATAAACTGAGTAAGACTCAGAGTCCGAGTACAAAGGCTGAGATAGCTGAGATGAGTTGAGTACCATATGCTTCTGCAGTTGGCTCGATCATGTAGGTTATGACTTGTACTTTCCCTGATGTGGTCTTTGCTTTGAGCATGGTCAACAGATATCAAGGGTGTAATGCCCGTAGATCCAGGCTAGTCAATTTAGAGGCAATAAGTGCCGAAAACGACTTTTTGGCAAAAGATTATTTATAATAAATAGTCTTAAACAAGTCTTAGAATATGTCTCAAGGTTTCCGTACATAGAATGAACACCGAAATCCAAGTTATAACGAAGAAGTTATGACCCGTCGAAGTTTTGCGGCAAAACCGACACGATACCGGGAAGTGTAAATAGTGAATTTACGATAGAACGAGATTTAGCCTTAGCGACCTAAACAAAAGTCGTAGAATATGTTAAACTGTGAAAATCCATAAAAAGAACGCCCAAATCTGACTTCGGATGAAGAAGTTATGATGTTTCAAAGTTTCGGCTTAGCAGTATACAGCCCGAAACTCGAATTTTAGTTCGAGCGGTTTTTGGCTTACGCGACCTAAATGAGAGTAGAAGATCTCATTAATAGGAACTCAACAGTAAAAAGATAGACGAAAACAGAGTCCGTATGAAGAAGTTACGAATTCTTCGCGATCATTTAACAGTCTAAACGCCTCCTACTGTTAAATTTGAGATCGGTAGAGAATTAGCAGACGGAGTCTAAACGAAAGTTGTAGATCTTGATTTTACCTATGCGTTGAAAAAAAGAACATCGAAAACGGAGTTCGTATGTGAGAGTTATGATTTTTCTAAGTTTGAAGGCTGATACGCGATAGGGGGTGACGTGGCACCACCAGAATTGGACACGTGGCACCACCAAAAGGCTGCCACATGCCCCAACTCGGCGAGTAGGTCCTCCTACTCAGCTAGTCCGTCAGGATTTCACCCTATAAATAGAAGTGTCGGGTTTCTCTCATTTCTCACACCTTTCCCCACTTCTTTCTTTCTCTACACACTTTGTCTAGCCTATCTTAAGCCCCTTAAAGTCTAGGTAAACCCCCTAGCACCCGAAGGAAGCCCCAAGGCTCCCGAAGCCCCGAGAAAAGAGCCTTTCGGCTCGGGAACGCTGCTCCAGTGAAGCCCGGTTTTCGAGAAAACCCGCTGTAAGTGAGATATGCCTACCCTATCTTTAGCATAACTTATGTTTCAATATAGTAATGTTATTGGGACCTTATAAGGAGTATTTGGGCTATTATTATGGGTTATATAAGTATTGTTTAACGCTTATATAATAGTAATAATAGTTAGACTATTAATTAGTCTTGTTAAACGTTAGACTAAACCCTAGTGATATTGATACTAGGTTTTGTCGAGGAAGTTGTTTTAATATTAACGAAGTGTTGTCCGAGTGCCGAGTCACCACCTTCCCAGGTGAGTGCATTGTCCTTTTCATCTTACACATAGATATGAAGTATTTTATATAAATTACGTGCTATGTGTGCATATTATCTTAATACTTGTTGTCTATGATGGAGGAATGATTTTATACATGTTTTAAATGATTTAAACTGTATATTTATTTTATATCTACAAATATGTTGGGATAAAACATGGGTAGATGAAATAGTTAGCGTGTGATGAAATAAAATGATGAGAGACAGGTGATGATAGGAAGGTGATGATAATTAGGTGAGGATAGATAGGTGATGATGAATCGGTGATGTAGGACGAAAGATACTATAACCATGTCTGACAATTTGGAGATGTAGTCATCTACCAGAGTGTAGATGGCGACCACAAACTATTCTAGACAACCCCATGGAAACACTAGCAGGCTCATAACATGTAGGTGATGAGTTACGAGTTCAGGTGATGTTGTAACTACGTATTCATGCGATGATACTCTAACCCCTTACTATGAATTACGAGTTCAGGCGATGTTGTAACTACGTATTCATGCGATGATACCCTAACCCTTGTTGGGCACGTATTAAGGGAGTAATACCTGAATCAATATTGTCTATGTGATGTAGGTGATGATCCTTAGGGAGAGTCCTTAGGAACAAACATATAAGGAAATGCGATGTAAGGAGATGAGAGGAAAATATTATGTAGGAGACGACCCTTAGGATAATGCCTTAGGGAAGGTACTTAGGAATAAAGAAGATAATGGGGATGGGTAATTGGGTTAATTGTTTGATGATTAAACATAATAATTATATTAGTGTGGGTTGAAAACCCTATGTACTCACCAGGTTTCCCAACCTGACACACTCAGTTTACTTGTATCATAGGTGACGATGTGAAGTTACATTACACTGAGAGATTAAGGAGATATAGATCACTAGTGTAAATGAATGTAAGTTCTGTTTATGCTTATGTTTCTGTATTGACGATGACATCCCAAATGTTTTGAATTGAATAAAAATACATTTCTTTGGAAATGCTTTGATAATGAAATTATCATGTTTTTCTGGGAACAAATTCCGCAACGTTTTTATTAAAAGAGATACTCTATTTTTTATAAAGCATAAACAAAATCGGTCTTTTCTGGCCGTGAAAATGGGGATGTCACAGTTGGTATCAGAGCATTAGTTTAAGCGAACTAGGAATATGGATTTATTTCTAGACTTAAACTTAGAATGCTAAGCGATGATTGTGAGGTGTGAGCACTAGCTTATTTTAGGAATTGTGCCTAAAATGCTTTTATGTGCTAAATTCTTGTGCCTGATATGCTGTTATTTTTTAGGATCTATGGTTTATTGTCGACCGGATCTGGAAACCTTATGTGTTTAGGATTCTAAGCGTTTAACTACGATATTAGAACTAGCATATAAACGTTTCGGAGTGATAAGGATGATTTAAAACGTCAATCCTAAATAAAGATCTAGATTCTCCTTATTCGGTGTATAGATCAAGATGGAAAGGACCCGTAGCGGAAACGTGAATGCAAATGGCAACCGAGATCAGCCCCCAGTGATTGAGCAAATATCTGTTGTAGTAGCCGCTCCTGATCCAATCACAATGGCCGAAGTTCAAGCGTTGATCTAGATGATGTTGGATCGTCAAATGGAGGAAACAAGGCATTTACTTCAACAAACTAGAGAGGAACTTACGATGCCTATTAAACAGCCCGAACTGAATGATGGGCAGTCAGAGGAAGGGAACTACAGTGGGATCGTTGGTCAAGCCAATGCACCGGTGATTCTAAGGATTAATCAAGATGACAGAGTCGAGAGGAATGGATGCAAGTACAAAGATTTTATGACTTACAAGCCATCGAATTTCACTGGAAAGGAAGATACAATCGGAGTTATGAATTAGATCTCGGAGATGGAGTTGGCCTTCATGACGTGTGGTTGCAGAGGCAAATTACAGACCACGTTTTCAGTACGACAGTTCCGAGGAGGTGTTGTTCGTTGGTGGAACACCCTGGGGAAGACTTTAAGCCCCAATGAGCCCCTGCAACTGACATGGGCAAAGTTTTTGGTGCAATTCAAACGTAAGTACCGTTCATCCTAAAACCTTCTCGAGCTGGAGAACCAATTCCTAACCTTGAAGAAAGGAAGCATGACCATCGATGAATACACCAACAACTTCACGGACAAGATGGAGTTTGCTTTGCGCCTTGTCCCGGATGAGCTGACAAAAATTGACAAGTACGCAAAGGGCTTCCATGGGAGTATGCGGTGCCAGTACGTCAGGCACCTACTCTGGAGGCAGCTATCTGGGCTGCCAAGTCTGTTGAAGATATGATTAAGGGAAGAGCCGCTAGCAAGATGGAGGTTGGCGAGAAGAGAAATTTTGAAGGATCCTTAAGGTCCGACGAGAAGAGAAAGTTCTCGAAGTCTGGTTCAAAGAAGTTCAAAGAAGGAACGCAATGGTGTGACAAGTGCAGAAAGAAGCACATTGGGAAATGCTCTAAAGAGATGACCTACTTTAAATGCGGGAAGACTAGTCATTACGCCAGTGAATGCACAACCAAGAGAGAAGTCTGCTTTAAGTGTAGTGAAGAGGGACACTTCATGCAAGACTGCCCAAGGAAAGAAGAAGCTACAAAGCCGAATATGCCGCCAAAACCAAAGGCAAGAGCATTTCAGATGATCCTTGACGAAGCAGATGACAACGCGAGGAATCAAGGATGAGGAATTCATATCCGAAGATCGAGTTATGCAGTAGCCATAATATCGTATGATGTAGCCTATTAGAGGCATAGTCTAGGGTGAACTTGAACACCTATGTAACATTTCAAGGAATAATATAAAAACCTTCGTTTTGCTATCCAATGTGTTAAGTTGTCATGTGATTTTATTTTATGGTGACTTGGGAAAACTAGGAGACAATACTTGGAACGAGTATGAGTAGGTGTGAATGGTAGTAGAGGCCTATACTACCGGAAGCACAGGACTCACACTTGGATCAGGGAAAGTCACAAGGTTACCAATAAGCTAGTAATTGATTTTGTTTTATTCAAGTATGTCGTTACCATTGTTTCGGTAACGACTAAGAAGATTGTTGTTATCCCGACCCTAGTGGTAATATCACATTGAGTCCGACTACGATGAGTAGGTTACGTGGTTCAGAGAACCAAGTTTGATGTAGCGTCCGACTTAAACCAAACGATTGAAATCAAAGCGATCAATAGAAGTATCACACTCATTGTTAAAAAAGTTGGTAGCTAGAAATGCTACATGTTAAAATGTGATTATATCACATTAGACCATGAAGGAAGGCATATTCCATTCCAAAATTTGACTCTAAGAGACTTGAGTCTAAGCGTTGCTACATACGTTGATAGGTCATTAGAATATGACACATCGGTCAATTGTAGTAATCAAATTAACTTATCCTAAGTTTTTTAAGAAGAAGAAGGAGTCTCTGATAAAGAATGAGGTTGTGACACGAAGGTCATGATTGAAAGTCTAACGAGCAAGTGCAAGACCGAGCACCGCCTGCAGTCAAGGAGTCCAAGAGTTAGATACTCGTTCGAAGCAACATAGAAGTTACAATTATTACCTAGGATGAAGAGATAACCTATGGAGTAATTATACAATCCTATTTCGTTGATAATTCCGGGACGTAATCATCATAAGGGGGAGATAATTGTAACGTTCGTAGATCCGGGCTAGTCAATTTAGAGGCAATAAGTGTTGAAAACGACTTTTTGGCAAAAGATTATTTATAATAAATAGTCTTAACCAAGTTTTATAATATGTCTCAAGGTTTCCGTACATATAAAGAACGCCGAAATCTGAGTTATAACGAAGAAGTTATGACCCGTCGAAGTTTTGCGGCAAAACCGACACGATACCGGGAAGCATAAATAGTGAATTTATGATAGAATGAGATTTGTGTAGTGGTGATGATTATGATGGCATGCGCGGAATTAGAAAGATCTAGTGATTCATTATACAAATTCAAGAACACAATGAGTAAATAATTCTTTGTAAGCTCTTATTAGATCTAGAAAGATTATACAAATGGGTCTTGTATACAAATTATCTCTCTAGTCTAACACTCCAAAAAATGGACTCTTACATTCTTACATAATGGGAGTCACTCACTTCCTATTTATAGGAAAAGACTCAACCCATTTACACATACAAAGAGGAAAGCCTAAACACATTACATCCAAGCATGACTTTGCACCCTAAAATTCTCCCCCTCAAAGTTAGGATTGGATGTCCGGCTTTAACTCCAACGATCTAGAGCGATCAAGACCAAACTCCCCCTCGAAGTAACACCGGTCTTCAAATCCGCAAATGAATATTTGACAAACCCGAGAAGCTTCGAATACCCATCATTCTCCCCCTTTTTATAATCAAAAAATGATTATAAAACCCACTAAGGATGAGAAGCGCCCGAGGAATAGTCTTCACGATACTCCCCCTTGATGTGTACCAAAAATGAATCACCAAAAATCTTGCATGGAAAAACAATCACAAAAAAGCCACAAAAATTTTCCAATTTATGAAAATTTTTGACTTTTCGGGTGAAAGTTGCAAGATTTTTCAAAATCCGGGTAGAAATTGTCACTTTCTGAAACTTGCAGGGACCCATTGCGCCAAAAACAGTCAAATATGCGAAACTATAGCCCATTTGCGAAACCGGGCATAAAGCGTAAATTCGCACAACGTGCAGGGACCAGAACTGAAAATGTTGCAATTTCTCAGCTTTTATTGCCATTTGCGAAGTTGGGTATTTGTTTCCAAAAATGCGAAACTGCAAGGACTGTTTTCGAAATTTTTTCCATGTTCTTCAATCTTGCGAAGTTGGGCTACTTTTGTCATTTCATAGAAAAATCAGTGACCAAATATGAAACTATTAGCTTTCTTCCCCAATTCGCATTTATACAGTAAAAACTTCGCACTTTCATTCATACTTCTTTCTTCGCATGTTCTAGTCATTTTCTTCGCATCTTGTATCCATCCATCTTTGAGTTCATTCGCATTTCAGTTGTCTTCATTCGCATTAACTGAGAAATTAATCAGTTGTCTGAGATTCGCATTTCAGTTGTTTGAGAAACCCAGATGCGAACCCACTGATTTCAAATGCAAACCGACCAAAAATCAAGAACTACATACTTGTCTTACCAAATGTGAACAGAATATCAACATTAAATTCTCTTCGCATTCTATAGATGCGAACACAATCCAGTTCTTCGACTCCAACCATGCGAATACAAATCGATTCCAAACTGTGACTCATTCGAATATCGAGTCAATCAAGCCATCTGTTCTTAACACAGATAATACAATCGAAATCGATTCCAAACATCTTCGTAAACATTGACTTCCCAAAACAAATTCTTTGATTTTCATTCCTTCCACAAGTAGCTAACCCAATTTTCGCATATAATCGTTACCCGCCTGTTCATCCATTCATCAACAATCAATTCTAAAATCGTTCAAGATGCGAACATGAACTCATTTAACAGTCGTAAGTCACCAATCGGAAAAGCAAAATCAATTTTGACTTTCTGTTTGATATGTGTTGACTTCCAAATCAGATGAGATGAGTGAAATCAAAAGACGAACTCGACCTTCACCCTACAGAAATCAGTCGACTTCTAATAATCACAGTGACCAGTCGAATTTATCTTTAAACACCTTGAATCATCAATCGATTTTATTAGTCGAAATAGAAAATCAAACATCAAAAATGAATTAGCTATCGACTTCAAATCAAAACCAGAATACAACATTCAACTTTGATTTCGGTTTCAGTAATTTAACCGTCAAAATCGAAATTGATCCCAAAGAACATCCAATGTGAATGACAACTTTCGATCATCATCAGTTCATATGAACAAGCACATTTGAGAGTACAAGCACTGTAAGCGTTTGATGAGGAACAAACGAAATGATTCATATCCGATTTCAAGTTTGATCGAATCACATTTGGGCTTAATGAAGGAACGGATCAATATATTTTTGGGCTTATTAAACAGATTATTGATAGAAAATAAAATGGATCGAAAACTTTTGGATTGGGCTCTGAGGTATGAATAGTGAACATATCTGTTTTGGATTGAATTTCGGATCAAGATATTAGAAAACATGATTTTAATTTTCATTTTATGATTTTGATCTAAACAAAAATAATTGGATCAACAAAGGGGTTGAAACGGATTAGATCCAACGGAACAAATTGATCAAAAATGAAAAACGCAAAGCACGAATCGAAATCATGGACGTTTTGGAATCCATTTGAGAATTTGTGATACCTTTTTGATGAATCAAGATCCATTTTCAATGAACGAATCAAATTTGGAAGATCTTGGTTCTTTTGTCGGAATGAGAAAATCTCCAAATCGAACATTGTACCACCCACCATGCGAGATGTTCAACTCGTTCTTCGTGTTCTTCGTGTTCTTCAACGATCCAAGAACATCTTCAAAAGAACCACCAACACATTTGGGTTTTGACTTCAAATTCAATTCAACACTTGGAGATTGTTGCTTTGGAACCCAAATTTGCTTCACGGATTTTGGCTTCACAACATATGACGATTTTTGTGAGTAAACCCGCTTGTTCTTCCGATTCATCTTCTTCTTCTTTTTCTTTCTCATCTTTTTGCATCTTGAAGACTTGACTTCATGAACAAACCCACTTTCAACAACATGAACATTTTGAGTTTGAATCAAATCTTTTGGAGTTTGATATTTGTGAATTTCTTGAACCACCAGCTTCCGATAAGGAATCATTCCTTCAAACAAATCACAAGAACACAAAATATCATCGGTTTGAACTCTAATTGAGCAAAAAACTTTTTCATCTTGAGAATCAACTTGAACTCCTTTTTCTTGAACATCAAGAACATCACATTGAACTCTACTGTCAAGAACTTCAACTACCTTAAGAGCACGAAGATCATTTGGGTCTTCAATAAGAGAAACATATTTCTTATCGAACAAATATTTTTCTTCTCCTCTCTTATCACTACTACGTGATATTATGGAACATGTAATATCAGCCAACCATTTGATCTCACAAAGCGGTTGAAATATCAAGCTTCCATGATCATCCTTCAATCCTCCATAAGAAACCAAAGTTCCCCAATATATCTTCTTGTTTAACACAAACCCATAATATTGATCTTTATTGACTTTGTATTTGATACCTTTAATGATCATAATCCAAGAATTGTAAGGCAAATTCACCATGATCACAAAAACTTGAAGAATTCTAGAGAGAGAAAGTGAATTTGAATGGGTTTTCTAGAGAGAGAAAGTAACACAAACAAGTATTCTAGAGAAATAAAGTCGAATTATGGATCAAATCAAGGAAAAATTCGACTTCTAGAACACACAACACTCTCTAATCACGAAGATCCATGATCAAAAATTTAATCACTAAATCAAAATCGCCATCAAGGATCAATTCTTGATGAAATCAAGAACACCCGCTCTGATACCAATTGTAGTGGTGATGATTATGATGGCATGTGCGGAATTAGAAAGATCTAGTGATTCATTATACAAATTCAAGAACACAATGAGTAAATAATTCTTTGTAAGCTCTTATTAGATCTAGAAAGATTATACAAATGGGTCTTGTATACAAATTCTCTCTCTAGTCTAACACTCCAAAAAATGGACTCTTACATTCTTACATAATGGGAGTCACTCACTTCCTATTTATAGGAAAAGACTCAACCCATTTACACATACAAAGAGGAAAGCCTAAACACATTACATCCAAGCATGACTTTGCACCCTAACAATTTGGCCTTAACGACCTAAACGAAAGTCGTAGAATATGTTAAACCGAGAAAATCCATAAAAAGAACGCCCAAATCTGACTTCGTATGAAGAAGTTATGATTTTTCAAAGTTTCGGCTTAGGAGTGTACAACCCGAAACTCGAATTTTAGTTCGAGCGGTTTTTGGCTTACGCGACCTAAATTAGAGTTGAAGATCTCATTAATAGTAACTCAACGGTAAAAAGATAGACGAAAATGGAGTCCGTATGAAGAAGTTACGAATTCTTCGCGGACATAGTCTAAATGAAAGTTCTAGATCTTGATTTTACCTACGCGTTGAAAAAAAGAACGTCTAAAACGGAGCTCGTATGCGATAGGGGGTGACATGGCACCACCAGAATTGGACACGTGGCACCACCAAAAGGCTGCCACATGCCCCAACTCGGCGAGTAGGTCCTCTTACTCGGCGAGTCCGTCAGGATTTCACCCTATAAATAGAAGTGTCGGGTTTCTCTCATTTCTCACACCTTTCCCCACTTTTTTCTCTCTCTACACTCTCTCTCTCTCTCTCTAGCCTATCTTAAGCCCCCTAAAGTCTAGGTAAACCCCCTAGCACCCGAAGTAAGCCCCGAGAAAAGAGCCTTTCGGCTCGGGAACGCTGCTCCGGCGAAGCCCGATTTTCGAGAAAACCCGCTGTAAGTGAGATATGCCTACCCTATCTTTAGTATAACTTATGTTTCAATATAGTAATGTTACTGGGACCTTATAAGGAGTATTTGGGCTATTATTATGGGTTATATAAGTATTGTTTAACGCTTATATAATAGTAATAATAGTTAGACTATTAATTAGTCTCGTTAAATGTTAGACTAAACCCTAGTGATATTGATACTAGGTTTTGTCGAGGAAGTTGTTTTAAGAGTAACGAAGTGTTGTCCGAGTGCCGAGTCACCACCTAATATCTAGGAGGATCTTGGATTGCTTAGGTCCTTTGTTATTCAATTAGGGTTAAAGGTGAAACCCTAGTAGCTCATAGTATAAATAGATCCCTAGGGTGAGGGAAATCGACACTCATGCAAGGCAAGGAACCCTAGAGCCGATTTCTCACCCTTCTCTCTCTCTCTCTCTTAAGATCATTCTCTTGCTAGTTGGTGTTTGTAAGCCATTAGAGGAGTGACAATTGTGACTCTAAGCTCCAAGAAGAAGAAGTATCAAGCAAGTAATTCAAGGTATTGTTCTAGATCCGATTTCATATGATTAGACTCAATTGTTTTCATTAGATCTAGAATTGTAAGTCTTGGATACAATGCATGTTCAATTAAAGAAACCTAGATCCAAGCAATTAGGGTTTGCATGTGCACATAGGAAAGTTCTTATGGCTCAAACCCATCGGTGGTATCAAAGATTTGATTGATTTCTATTAAATTGATGCATTGGTTGATTGCTTTTTGCTTGAAAAATTCGATTTTTGTGATTCTGCCTAATGAACTTGGCGAGTTCCACTGTGGACTCGGCGAGTAGCTCCAACTCAGCGAGTCCATAGTGGGAACTCGGTGACTTCGAGCGTCAAAAGGAGGAAGTTTCGGGATTTCTTGTTGTTTTACTTGAGGATACTTGCCTTAACTGTTTTGGGTCATTAAAATCCGATTTTAATCAAATATATGAGTATATTCTTGACCAAACAAAAGATAATTACCAATTAGTTGAATAATAATTTCCTTATATGATAATAATTGATTATTTGAATTGAATTGGTGAATTGTCTTGCAAGTAATATTGAATAAGATCAAATTGAGATAATCTAATTAGTTGATTTATATTATTTGCTATTCGATACTTATGTTTTGAAAAGTTTAAAACTTGTCCTCAAGTTTTGAAATTTAAATTTTTTGATTAAAAGTTTAATTTGAATAATTTAAATTTCAAACCCTAGAATTTTACAAGTTTAAAATTCAACATTATACTAATATATTATTACAAGCTTAATATATATATATATATATATATATATATATATATATATATATATATATATATATGTGTGTGTGTGTGTGTGCGTGTATGTATGATTAAAAATGCTAGTCTTACCATTAGTAGGCCTCATTCACGAAGTCGATCTATAAGGTGGTATAAGGTTGATGCCTATAAAATGGCGCTTAATGGGTGTACACTCACACCCACCGCTTGCTTGACTGGTGGAGGGTCGTTAGCCGAACGGGTAGGATAGGGCAAACCTCCTCTCATTAATAAGTATAATGAATCTATATAAAGTAACTAAACGTGTTTCATAAAATTCCCAATCTTAGTTACTTTAGGAAAAGTGAATTGATGCAATCCCATGAAATTACACTTTGCACCCTTGCTAAGGAGTTAGTGGAGCGTGTGTGGTTAACCGACACACTAATTGGTTCTAAGCAAAGGTGGCAAAGGGTGATTCTTTGTTTGTCATAGTTCGGTGGAGCGTGTGTGGTTTACCCGCGCATCGAATAGGTGATTGTAACAAAGAAGGCACCATGTAGATTTGCATGGTTATTCACACCCGCTTTGTGATCCTCGGCATCCCAGTCACAAACTAGAAGGGCATATTGAGATTTAAACATGCCATTGAAAGGTTCAATGAATCTCAAAGAAAAACTAGGAATTCTCAATACATTTAAAACTTAAGCTTATGTTTTTCATGGTGAAGAATTAGTGAATCGCCATTCACTTACCTCCAAATTATTTGCATGTTGGATTACGGCATCCCTTTTCTGATGTGTAAATAATGTTGTTGGGTACTAGCCCTAAATTTTTATTTTGGGTGTTAATTAGGGACTTAATTCTAATCAACTTTGTTCCTTTCTATTTGTAGATGTCTAATGCAAACAACGCTGCTGCTAGCTCATTCACGCTAATGAGCCTTCGTCAAAAAGTGACTTTCGATGGATCGAACTTTAGCGAATGGGTAAGATACATTCGCACGATCGCGCGTGACGAGGACAAAGAGTATGTTCTCGATGAGAAGCTCGAGAAGATCAATCCAGAAACTGCTACTCCCGAAGAAATGGCTGTCTTTGAGACACATGAACGTGATGCAACGAAAGTCCATTGCATCATGAGAGCCACAATGAACTCCGAATTCCAAAAGTCCTATAAGGACATATATCCTTATGAGATGCACCTAGACTTGATGGAGAGATATCACCAAAGCGCGAGGCAAGAGCGCTATGAGATCATAACGAATATGATCACTGCTAAAATGGGAAGTGGAGAGTCTCTAACCGTGCACTTGCAAAAGATGCAAAGGTATGTTGATCATCTTCGCAAGTTGAATGCAACTTTGGGGAAGATTTGGCTATCGACATTGTTCTTCACTCCTTGCCCTCATGCTACAACCAATTTAGGATGACCTACCACATGAACAAGGAAGAGGTCACCCTAAGCAAACTCCAAGGGCTCCTAAGGACTCCTAAGGACTGCTGAGAGCAACCTCAATTTGAGATGACCAACTCCCAATCCATCCGCTGCTCCTGTTTTGGATATTGGGCTGGGAAGGGGCATGAAGAGGAAGGCTTCTTCGAAGAACCACCACAAGGGAAAGTCCCAAGATGGTTCCTCTTCTAGTGGGACCAAGGTTGATCCTGCTAAGCCCAACCCAAACCCAAAGGAGTCAGAGTGCCATCATTGCCACAAAATAGGGCATTGGAAGAGAAGCTGCCCGGAATATCTGCAAGCCATCTAGGATGGAAAGATCAAACCATCTTTTGCAGGTATTTACACAATTAAATCTAATGATTCATCTCATGCTATTTCTTGGGTTCTTGATATAGGGTGTGGTTACCACATTTGTTCTGATTTGTAGGGACTAGGAAGAAATAGGGATGTGGAGCTTGGAAGAATAAATCTAATCATGGGGAACAGAAGATCATCGCCTGTTACCAAGATTGGAGTGTATTCTTTAATGCTTAGTAATGGATTGAATTTAGATTTAAATAATTGTTGCTACTCGCCAGATATGGCAAGAAACATCATTTATTTTCATGGTTTATTTAGACAAGGATTTAGATATTCGTTTAATAATGAGAATGGTTCGATTTATGCTTATCTAAATGGTATTTTATATTTTGAAGCAATGCCTTGTAATGGAATTTATGAAACTATTATGGTTGTAGATAACCTAGGAAATGATGTGTTGTGTATGGATTCTTCCAATAGTATGGATAGAGCATCCTTGTGGCATTGTCATCTTGGACATGTCAACAAGAAGCGCATAGCCCAACTTCATAAGGATAGAGTGTTGGAGTCATTCGACCTTAGGGAATATGACACGTGCGAATCTTGTTTACTTGGAAAGATGACCAAGTCACCCTTCACTGGCACTTGTGAGAAGGGTGAGGGTTTATTGGATCTCATACACACCGATGTGTGTGGGCCCTTTAGATCCACCACAAAGGATGGGAACCGATTCTATGTGACTTTCACCGATGACTATAGTAGATATGGGTATATTTACTTAATCAAGCACAAGTCAGAAACGTTTGAAAAGTTCAAAGAGTTCAAACATGAAGCGGAGAATCAATTGGGCGGGAAAATCAAGATGCTTCGATCCGATCGCGGAGGAGAGTACCTAAGTCTTGAATTCCATGACTATCTCAAGGAATGCGGAATAGTTTCGCAATTGACGCCACCTAGGACACCGCAGTTGAATTGTGTGGAAGACAGGCGTAATCGAAACCTGTTAGACATGGTCCATTCTATGATGAGTCGTGCTTCACTACCTATCTCATTTTGGGGGTATGCCTTAGAGACTGCCGCCCATATCCTTAACCGGGTCCCTACAATGAAGGTTGCCAAAACACCTCACGAGATGTGGACAGGGAAAGCTCCCTCGTTGGCACATATCAAGGTGTGGGGTTGTGAAATTTTCGTAAGATGAGAAACTCACGACAAGCTCGAACCTCGTAGTGAGCAATGTATTTTCGTCGGCTACCCGTAGAAATCCTTTGGATATCTCTTCTATAGACCGAGTGACAATGTTGTCTTCGTTGCGAGGAGAGGGGTTTTCCGAGAGCAAGAACTCATAAGCCAAGGGGAAAGTGGGAGGCAGATCGATCTTGAAGAGATTCAAGAGTCGAGTGATGAAGGAACCTCTAACACTGGCACTCAACCCGAGGAGGAAACTCCGGTTGAACCGATTGACGAATCCTTACCTCTTAGACGTTCCAAAAGAGTTAGAGTTTAACCCCAGTTTTATGGTTTTCGTATTATTACCGAAGGGGACACGTATATTAGTGATGGTACACTAATAAATCTAGATGAACCTAATAGCTATAAAGAAGCCATGGCAGGCCCAGAGTCTGTAAAATGGAAAGAGGAGATGGACAGTGAGATTCAGTCCATGTATGACAACCAAGTTTGGAATTTGGTTGACAATGTGCCCAGACGTAAGACAGTTGGGTGCAAATGGATCTTCAAGAAGAAGACCGACGTGGATGGGAATGTGCACACGTATAAGGCACAATTGGTGGCGAAGGGATTTACTCAAACTCCCTGAGTTGACTATGATGAGACCTTGTCACCAGTTGCAAAGATAAAGTCTATTAGGGTGATGCTAGCCATTGCTGCATTTCATGATAATGAGATATAGCAAATGGATGTCAAGACCGCTTTCCTTAATGGGAAGTTGGCTGAGGATGTTTACATGGCTCAGCCAGAAGGTTTTGTCGATCCGAAGCATCCCAATAGAGTGTGCAAGCTTGAGTAGTCCATTTATGGACTTAAGCAAGCATCTCGCAGATGGAATCTTTTCTTCGATGAGAAAGTCAAAGAGTTTGGATTTGTACGAAGTGAAGATGAATCATGTGTATATGTCAAGGCCAGTGGGAGTATAGTTAGCTTTCTCGTTTTGTATGTCGATGACATACTGCTCATAGGAAACGACGTCCTGACTTTGAAGGAGGTTAAGTCCTGGCTCGGGAAGTGCTTCGCTATGAAGGACCTCGGAGAGGCTTCCTATATTTTGGGAATAAGGATAGTGAGAGAATGAAGCAAGAGACTAATAGGACTTAGTCAGAATACTTACTTGGATAAAGTACTAAAACGTTTTTGTATGGAAAACTTGAAGAAAGGAGAACTACCGATACAGAGTAATGCCAAATTGAGTAAGACTCAAAGTCAGAGTACAGAAGCCGAGAAAGCTGAGATGAGCCGAGTACCCTACGCTTCCGCGGTTGGCTCAATCATGTACGCTATGACTTGTACTCGCCCTGATGTGGCCTTTGCTTTGAGCATGGTCAGTAGATATCAAGGGAACCCTGGCAGGACTCATTGGATTGCGGTCAAGAATATACTTAAGTACCTTCGGAGAAACAAGGAATGGTTTTTAGTCCTCAGAAGGAGTGATGACTTAAAGGTGCGAGGGTATAGTGACGCAAGATTCCAAACCGACAGGGACAACTACCGTTCGCAGTCGGGCTGGGTCTTTACCCTTAATGGAGGAGCAGTAACTTGGAAAAGTTCAAAACAGGAAACCGTAGCTGATTCAACGTGCGAATCAGAGTACATTGCAGCTAGCGAAGCGTCAAAGGAGGCAATGTGGTTGAAGAACTTCATTGGTGATCTTGGAATTGTGCCTACCATAAAGGATCCTATGGAAATTTTCTATGATAATGAAGGATCGATTGCCTTGACTAAGGAACCGAGAGATCATGGTAGATCTCGGCATATCGACAGAAAATATCACATTATTAGACATCGAGTAGAAGAAGGACACCTCATAGTAAAGAGGGTATCGTCAGAGGATAACCCAACAGATCCGCTTACGAAGGGACCGGGCAGGGTTAAGCATTTGCAGCACGCTAGGAGCATTGGGCTAAAAGACAATATTAGTTTAGATTAGAAAGTTTTAGAAACATGTAATAGATAAATGTAATTGACATTTGATGATTAAATAAAGGAGTATTATTTATAAGTAAAGCTACTGTCTTATGTTAATTGTTTAACTATTGTTTCACTTTGCATGTTTTGACTTCCTGAATAATTGTTATTAAGAATAGTCGTATTATTCGAATGGTCCGCAATCGTTCATATGTTGGAAGTAGGTATGAATGAAGATTGTCATGAATTGGCATGTAGATTGTCCAAAAGGTATTAGACATAGCAAAGGTTTGCTGCAACGTTCATGAATGCTTATGAACAAGTTTTGAGCATTGGAATAAACCCGCGCTTGCTGGAATCCCTTTATGGAATGAGACACAAGTGATCGCAAGACGATAATATCATATGGTCTTAAAACCAAGATATATGGTTTATTGTTTATTAATTGGTTGTGCATTGATAATGCAAAACCGCATCAGTAAATTGATGTCATAAAACACATTGTTGTGTATGATTGATTAGTAAATAATAAATGCATATAAGTCAAAGTTTATCTGTTAGTTTTATCGTAAGAGGGTAAAAGCGATACCAGGGCCGCTTAATGATTTGATTTGACTTATGTGTCGGGCCCGGTCAGGACTGAATTGATGTGTTCGATTAAGTTCTATGTCAAATGAATCTGAGATCGAGAAACCAAATGTTGGATAATAAATTCCAAAAGATTATCCGCATAATATCTAAACAGAGGACTGTACGATCCCTTATCTAAAGAACATGATACTGATAAGATCAGAGTTCGACAGAATCTTTGAGAGCTACGATTGCTAATCGGATTGTGTTTGCATATATAGTTACTAGACTTATCCAAGTGGGAGACTGTTGGATTAGTGTCTAAGGTTGTAACTATATTTGGTAAGTACTTGACCCGGTTGTGCATGGTCCTTTTGGGTTGCCTTCACCATAGCAACTTGACAGGATGATTTGTTAAGAGAGAAGAGATATTATTAATATCTTATGAGAATAATATATTAAAAGAATAATAATTTTATTTGATTAATATTAGTCATATATTAACTGAGAATTAATTTGGTGGCTTAAAGAGGTTAATTGAATAAAGGGGCATAAACTGTCAAATATGTAATAGTTGTGTTTTGAGCTATGTATCCTTACGGATATAAGGGTAGACGAATTTTAGGGTTAGGAGACCATAAAATCGTCCAAGCCTAATATCTAGGAGGATCTTGAATTTCTTAGGGCCTAAGTTATTCAATTAGGGTTAAAGGTGAAACCCTAGTAGCTCATAGTATAAATAGATCCCTAGGGTGAGGGAAATCGGCACTCATGCAAGGCAAGGAACCCTAGAGCCGATTTCTCACCCTTCTCTCTCTCTCTCTCTCTCTCAAGATCATTCTCTTGCTAGTTGTTGTTTGTAAGCCATTAGAGGAGTGACAATTATGACTCTAAGCTCCAAGATGAAGAAGTATCAAGCAAGTAATTCAAGGTATTGTTCTAGATCCGATTTCATATGATTAGACTCAAATGTTTTCATTAGATCTAGAATTGTAAGTCTTGGATACAATGCATGTTCAATTAGAGAAACCTAGATCCAAACAATTAGGGTTTGCATGTGCACATAGGAAAGTTCTTATGGTTCAAACCCATCAGTTTTAAGAGTAACGAAGTGTTGTCCGAGTGCCGAGTCACCACCTTCCCAGGTGAGTGCATGGTCCTTTTCATCTTACACATAGATATGAAGTATTTTATATAAATTACGTGCTATGTGTGCATATTATCTGAATATTTATTGTCTATGATGGAGGAATGATTTTATACATGTTTTAAATGATTTAAACTGTATATTTATTTTATATCTACAAATATGTTGGGATAAAACATGGGTAGATGAAATAGTTGGTGTGTGATGAAATAAAATGATGAGAGATAGGTGATGATAAGAAGGTGATGATAATTAGGTGCGGATAGATAGGTGATGATGAATCGGTGATGTAGGACAAAAGATACTATAACCTTGTCTGATAATTTGGAGATGTAGTCATCTACTAGAGTATAGATGGCGACCACGGACTATTCTAGACAACCCCGTGGAAACACTAGCAGGCTCATAACCTGTAGGTGATGAGTTACGAGTTCAGGCGATGTTGTAACTACGTATTCATGCGATGGTACTCTAACCCCTTACTATGAATTACGAGTTCAGGCGATGTTGTAACTACCTATTCATGCGATGATACCCTAACCCTTGTTGGGCACGTATTGAGGGAGTAATCCCTGAATCAATATTGTCTATGTGATGTAGGTGATGATCCTTAGGGAGAATCCTTAGGAACAAACATATAAGGAAATGCGATGTAAGGAGATAAGAGGAAAATATGATGTAGGAGACGACCCTTAGGATAAATCCTTAGGGAAGGTACTTAGGAATAATGTGACATCCCCTTTTTCACGGCCAGAAAAGACCGATTTGTTTATGCTTTGTTTTATAAATCAAAGTGATCGTTTAAAGAAAACGGTTGCGGAATTTGTTCCCAAAATAAAATATGATAACCATTTATCAAAACGTTTCTCAAAGAGAATGTATTTTCATTAAATAATAAAACCTCGGGATGTCATGTTCCGATACAGACCAAAAGCATAAACAATAATAAATAGACCTTACAACAGTTATTCATAACTATTGGCCTATAATCCAAAATCTCTCGTCAAGTTCACCAACTTATACTCTTGTGCCATTACCTGTAATGCAAAGAAAACTGAGTGGGTCAGGCTTGGGAGCCTGGTGAGCATATAGGGTTTTCAACCCACAATAATATAATTATTATATTCAACCATTAAACAATCAACCCAATTATCCATCACCATTATCTTCTTTATTTCTTAAGGTTTTACCCTATTAATCAACTATCCTTCCTTCATTCATTCCTAAGGATTGACCTAAGGAATTAGCACAAACTTCCATTTCTACATAAGGCGCATTTGCCAACATTATCCTTTAAGCGCCTCTGCCAGGATTACATCATACACTATGAGGCGCGACTGCCAGGTTTATGACATTCTCTTTTAGGCGCATCTGCCGACATTATCTTATAAGCGCATCTGCCAAGATTATCCTATAAGCGCATCTGCCAAGATTACCCTATAAGCGCATCTACTATTGTTACGACAATCTCTATTTGGCGCGTCTGCCAAGATCACGACATTTACTACTTGGTGCATCTACCGATATTATTCTCAAGCGCATCTGCTAGTATTATGACATTCCTTAATTGGTGCATCTACCAATATCATTCTTAATCATCTTTCATACCTCATCATTTTATCACATACCAACTATCTCATCTACCCATGTTCTACCCAACATATTTGTAGATATAAAATACATATACAGTTTAACTCATTTAAAAACTATATAAAACATTCATTCCATACTCATCTCAAATAAACAACAATATATAAACACATAGCACGTATTTTATAACAAATACTTCATATTTATGTGTTAGAAGAAAGTAACCACACACTCTCCCAAACATATACTTAATACATTCAAACAATACTTGTATTATACCCGTGTTTATGAAAGGGACTATACACCCACACGTATAAACAACTTTATATTATACACATAGCACGTATTTTATAGAAAATACTTAATATTTATGTGTTAGAAGAAAGTAACTACACACTCACACATATAAACAACTATATATATACACATAGCACGTATTTTATAAAATACTTCATATATGTGTGTAAGACGAAAGTGACTATACACTCACTTGATCAGAAGATGATCAGACAGCACTACGGCTTGAAGAAGTAGTATCTCTCCGCAGATCTGGAAGATCTTCACAAAAATCGAACTTCTCGCGGGCAGAGCTTCGGCTCGGGAATCACGCTCTTCGGGATTCTCGGGGCTTCAGATCTTGCTTCGAGACTCGGGAATGATACCGGGGCTTCGGGGTACTTCTGGCACGCAAATCGAGGTAAAACGGGAGAGAGAAGAGAGAAAATAGCAACCCTAAACGTTTGGCCCTTCAAATCTATTTATAGGGAAAATTTGGCCCTTGCCACGTCGTGGCAACCTTTTTCCACGTCGTGGGCTTGGTCGTCACTGCATGCATCATCCCAAGTTGCATCTGGGGGCCTCCCGGAGGTGTCAGGAGACTTGCAACGTCGTGACACTGCTTGCCACGTCGTGGTCTCTGACAGTTTTAGGGTTTCGCGCCCCGAACTTCAGAAATTCATAACTTTCGCATACGAACTCCGTTTTCGACGTTCTTTATATCGACGCGAAGGTGAGATTATGCTCTACAACTCTCGTTTAGACTCCATTGGCTAATTTTGAATTTATTTTTAATATATTATAAGTATATTACTTATATATTATCTTTAGTAGGCCGGGACAGGAAAACTCCGTTATAAACTCATAAATCTTCGACTCTCGTTTAGATCACTAAGGATAGATATCTATCTACCTTAAATTCACTATTTACGTCGCGCTGGGTCGCGCTAGGTCGTGTCGGTTCTGTCGCGAAACTTCAACAGGTCATAACTTCTTCGTTATAACTCGGATTTCGGCGTTCTTTATATGCACGGAAACCTTGTGACATATACTACAACTTGGTTAAGATTAATCCTTATAAATAATCTTCCATCAAAAATTCATTTTTGATGCTTATCGTCTCTAAATTGACTAGCCCAAATCAACGGGCGTTACAAATAAAGAAGATAATGGGGATGGGTAATTGGGTCTAATCATATTAAAAATGCTTACTTTGTCTACTGAACATTTGCTTATGCATTATTAAAAATAAAAACATAATTTTTTAGAATCAAATGTTTTCATTAGATCTAGAATTGTAAGTCTTGGATACAATGCATGTTCAATTAGGATAAATCCAAAACTATACGTTTGATTATTAAAAATGCTTACTTTGTCTACTGAACATTTACTTATGCATTATTAAAAATAAAAACATAAGTAACACTATATATATATATATATATATATATATATATATATATATATATATATATATATATATATATATATATATATATATATATATATATATATATATCGGGTACCCATCGGGGCCGGTTTTGGGTACGGGTATGGGTACCCGACATGTAGAACCATCCCCATCCCCATCCCCGGTTAACTCGGGGATTTACCCGGTCAACTCAGGTTAGGGTTTCGGGTACCCATCGGGTACGGGTTTTTTTGCCATCTCTATTAAACATAATAATTATATTATTGTGGGTTGAAAACCCTATGTACTCACCAGGTTTCCCAACCTGACCCACTTAGTTTACTTGTATCACAGGTGACGATGTGAAGTTACATTACACTGAGAGATTAAAGAGATATAGATCACTATTGTAAATGAATGTAAGTTCTGTTTATGCTTATGTTTCTGTATTGACGATGACATCCCAAATGTTTTGAAATGAATAAAAAAACATTTCTTCGGAAATGCTTTGATAATGAAATTATCATGTTTTTCTGGGAACAAATTCCGCAACGTTTTTATTAAAAGAGATACTCTGATTTTTTATAAAGCATAAACAAAATCGGTCTTTTCTGGCCGTGAAAATGGGGATGTCACAAAGGGAATCCTGGTAAACCTCACTGGACTGCAGTAAAGAATATTCTTAAGTACCTACGCAGGACTAAGGACCGGGTCCTTACTCTTGGTGGGAGTGATGACTTAAGAGTCACAGGGTATAGTGACGCCAACTTTCAGACCGATAGAGATAATTTCCGCTCTTATTAAGGTTAGGTTGTTACCCTGAATGTAGGAGCGATAACTTGGAAAAGTTCCAAATAGGAGATTGTAGCTGATTCAACGTGAAAATCATGGTACATAGCAGAAAGCGAAGTGTCGAAGGAGGTGAAATGGCTGAAGAACTTCATCGGATACCTTGGAGTTGTACCAGCTATAAAGGAACCTATGGGGATTTTCTGTGACAATGACAGTGCGGTTCCCTTAACCAAGGAACCAAGGGATCATGGCAGATCTATGCACATAGACAGAAAATATCACTTCATAAGACATCGGGTGGAAGAAGGATTCCTCTTGGTAAAGAAGTTATCACCAGATGAGAACCTAGCAAAGCCCTTCATGAAGGGACTGAGTAGGGTTTACATTTGCAGCATGCGAGGAGCATTGGGCCATAGGATGATATTAGTTTTAATGATTAGATAGCTATTTTGAAACTTGTAATAGATAAAATATAATTGACATTTGATGATTAAATAAAAGGTGTTTTATTTATGAGTAAAGTTACTATCTTGTGTCAATTGTTTACTATTGTTTCATGTGCATGTTTTGACTTCCAGAATAATTATATTATTCAAACTATCCACAGTCGATCATACTTTGGAAGTAGGTATTAAGACAAGACTGTCATGAATTTGGCTTGTAGATTGCCTAAAGTGTTTTAGACATAGCAAGATTTTGCTACAAAATTCATGAGTGGTCATAAGGTCTGAGTATTGGATTAAACTCACGCTCACTTGAATCAGTTCATGGAATTTATCCGGAGTGATCGTGAGACGATAATATCATATAAGTCTTCAAACCAAGATATATGAGTTGTTGACTATAAGGTGGTTGTACATTGATAGTACGAAAACGCATCACTAACTTGATGTTATAAAACACACTGTTGTGTATGATTTGACAAATAGTTAGTACAAGCATATAATGTCGAAGTTTATCTGTTCCTTTTAATTCTTGGAGGATTAAAAGCGATATCTTGGGCCCCTCGATGATTTTGTTTTGACTTATGTGTCGGGCCCGGTCGGGACTAAATTGATGTGTTCAATTTAGTTCTCTATCAAACAAATCGGAAATCGAGAAACAAGATGCTGGAAAATAGGTATGACATTGTTCCATGTATTTGTCCGGCTGATATCTTGAAGAACAGAGGATTATATGATCCCTTATCTAAAAGACGTGTCACTGAGTGGGTTAGAGTTCGACAGCGGCTTTTAAGAGCTACGATTGCTAGTCGGTTTTAAGTCGTACTTGCAGTTATAGTTATTAGAATAATCCAAGTGGGAGAATGTTGGATTTGTTGTCTAAGCCTATAACTACAATTGGTATGTACTTGACCCGAGAGTAGCATGGTCCTTTTGGGTTGCCTTCACCAATGCAACTTGATAGGATGGACTTTTGAGAATAAGGTTATTTGTGATTTGTTAATATATTGCAAGTATAATATATTAATATGAAATCATATTATTTAATAAGTATTGATCAAGAATTAATTTGTAATTAATTTAGTGATCAAAAGAGACTAATTAAATATACGGGGACTAATTTGGTAAATCAATGATTCTTATAGTGTGGGCCAATGAACCATGGTCATTTAGGATGGGCTAAACCAATATGGATAGTCCATGGAGGTTTAACCCATGGAGTCTAATTAATACGATGAGTCATGGTGCATTAGGGTTTGCATGGATGTAACCCTAACACTTGTCACACAATAGATGGAACCCCCTAAAGCCAAAATCGCTTGCCACATACATTCTTGGAGAGTGTGAATCGATTTTGTGCCAAGCAACTTATTCTCTCAAGCCTCCTTTTGCATATCATTTGATGAGCTAAAGCTTTTGAAGGCCATTTACATGCTTGTTGAGCCTTGAATATTCATTTACATGTTTATTGGGCCTGGAATATACATTACTTGTTTATCAAGCCTTAGTGGTCTATTTACATGCTTGTTGGGCCTGGAATATCCATTTACATACTTATTGGGCCAGGAATATACATTACATGTTTATTAGGCCTTGGTGGTCCATTTACGTGCTTGTTGGACCTGGATTATCCATTTACATGCTTATTGGGCCTGGAATATACATGTTTATTGGGCCTTAGTGGTCCATTTACATGCTTGTTGGGCCTAGAATATCCATCTACATGCTTGTTGACTTCACACATTTCACGTAAATACTCGTTGGGCTTCGTAAACTTAAAACATACACGGAAACAATATACACTATGCAATCCAATATTCGCGTAAATTCAGTTAGGGATCATGTGAGACATTTCGATTGACACCTATCGAGTGTACAACCGTAGCCTATAGTTATAACCAGAGTCTCCTAGAGGGAGAGCGGGAATTTGTGTATAGATCTATACAAGGGTGACACCTTACACCTGAGCTGTTCGCTACAGTTAGACTAGGCTAGTCTAGGGTGACAAACCTTAACTTAAACAAGTCGGCGTCTGAAAAACGTCATGACGGGCGGATTAGTCATTATCAAGTATGGTTATAACGGCTCACAAAGAAATTAACTCCACTGTAAAATTTACGGAATACATCAAAGATTCTACAATTACAATTCTATTCAAACACCAACTTACGGTTTTTGGGTTTTAATATTACAACACTTTTCCAAGCAGAAAATATCGGATTTTTTGGGAAAAACTTATACTATACATCACCTTTTACTTACACAGAAAACATGAGATTTTCTGGAATACTTCCCTTATACATTTTTAAAACACACATGCTTTAATACAAGATTTGATACAAAGTGTTCAAACCATTTACTTCTTTTACAGAAAATATCGGATTTTGTGGTGTTTTCAAAGCGATACAAACTTTTCATACAAATACACTTGTGAACTCACCAACATTATATATGTTGACCGTTTTCAAAATTACTTGTATTCTCAGGAAATCGTTTAGCAAGTGGACATCAAGGTCAAGTAGAAATTTGTTGCATTTTGTTTGTTATTATAAACATTGATATTTTGGGATGTAACTCATGTAAACAATTACGATGATGTAAACTCCGTAATGTTGTATTATTTCTCGTGTGATGATAATGCATGCTTGTTCCAATTATATTCAATGTGATGATATTACAAGATGTAGTCACTCAAACCCCCGGACGTTTCTGTCGTCTGGTTCGGGGGTGTGACCGATTGGTATCAAAGCATTGTTTATAGTGAATTGGCATATCTAATCATACAAGATATGCAACTATAAATACAATGGTACTAAACTACTCTAAACAAAATAATTAAAGTACATACCTAGGTGTGCATTAATACAATAACAATAAAAATCTTTGGAGAAATTGAACATCGTGGTAAAACTCGGACAGTTATGTAGTCGTATTGTGGATAAATAGAGCTTGATCAACTGTATTTATTCAAAATACGTCCAACATATGTTTGTGAGTGATCAAGGTGGGCAATGAATCTACAAACTTACCAACCTTGTATCCAAAAAGCTTTAAGGAACTCAAACATAAACAATTAAAATACTATACGAGTATTGAACGCTATCTACACACACTCCACTTACACACCTCTCATGCCTCCACTTCTCGCGCAGACCTCATGGCTAAATTTCCGCAAGGTGAGCTTTATAATCAGGCCTTGGTGGCCCATGAATGGATGGAGGAAGAACCATAAATGGTTAACGAAGAAAATCCAGAAGCAAGGCCCGAAGAGTATATGGTAACAGACTATGAGGATGACGAATCCGACGAGGAGTCAGATGAAGACATTAAGGAAACCTCTAGTGAACCCCACCCTACGGAGACCCCACCAGACCAGCACGTAGTGAAAGAGAGCACTACTGACCATATACTCTCTCTCGAGCAAGAAGTAGCCAACCTCAAGCGACAACTCTTTGCGGCTGAAGCTATGGTCGTTCAAGCCAGGCAGAAGGATAATGTGATCACTCTGGAGTCGAACGAATTGGCCGAACTGCCTTAAGCTTTGACTCCAATTCTTCATGTGGGTACATTATAAAAGTATATTTTCTTCATCCCAGCCCCACCTGCCGACCTCTCTAACCCCTCAAATGGTCCATATCCACCTTCTTTAACCCATGTTTTGATTTCTTGGAGCCATTTCAATTTGGGGGATACCCTTTTAAAAGATGAAAGAACTTATGTTATTTTACTCAAGTTCTTGAGAGCTATAGAATTCAAAGTCAAAGATTCTTTCACAATGTTCAAAGAGACACTCCAATGGTGTAATATCCCATAAACACAGTCTGAAAATTTTGTTTTAAATCAGTAATAAAACCATAGTCATCGAATGTCATATAAGAATCATAAACAATGTATCTTAAAATATCTCAACAACTGTCAAATATATCAGAGTATAACATCCCAGGCTGAACAAATGGTGTGTGCACTACAATCTTCCCGAGCTCCTCTTTTGAAAACTGGGTACCTGAAACCAAAACTGAAAACTGTAAGCACGAAGCTTAGTGAGTCTCCCCCAAGCTACCACATACCATACACATAATCACATATGCATATACTGGGCCCCACCCACTACATCATGCCCCGCCCGACATCGGACCGAAGTCCCAAATATCTTGGGCCCCGCCTGGGGTCGGACCGAAGTCCGGAAAATCTTGGGCCCCGCCCGGCATCAGACCGAAGTCCGAAATAACTTGGTCCCCGCCCACTGCATCGGGCCACGCCCGACATCAGACCGAAGCCCAGAATAAACTGAACATAGCATAACATATAACATAATCACATATATTGTATCGGGCTTGCCCAGCATGCTACACATAACAAAACATGCATGAATCACAAAGACATCAAGCATACATAACTACTTCTCGGGATGGCCCCGACATCGGACTGAAGTCCATAAAACATAACATATAACATGTAAGCTAAACCACTGCATCGGGCCCCGCCCGACATTAGACCGAAGTCCGGAACACATATCAAATAACATGTAAGCTAAACCACTGCATCGGGCCCCGCCCGGCATCAGACCAAAGCCCGGAACACATAACATATAACATGTAAGCTAAAGCACTGCATCGGGCCCCACCCGGTACTACTAACATCTAAACGGGCCGACATTGTGGCCTTAGACCCGTTCCTACTGGAAGAGGACTCACCTCACACTGCTGAAGTCCCGTAGACACAATCCCACATTGCTGAAGTCCGACAGACTCAATTTTAGCTGCTGGATGACAGATTCCCGAACTGTCAACACCAAAATAACACCCAATTAATAATTGGGTTCTAACACATAACTATAAATACATACTTTGGGTAATTACTACAAGCCCAAGGCCCAATCCATAGGCCCAAAGTCAACTAGGGATCAAAGCCCAACATATGGCCCAATTTTCCAAATTGGGCGCAAGCCTCTACATGGACTTCCCTTAAGGCCCAATTGATCAGTCCAGTCCAACATGTCTCATTCTAGGGGCCCAATATCATACAACCATCTAGGCCCCAACTATGGCCCATCTATGGCCCAATTTTCCAAATTGGGCCCATACCCTCCTATGGGCTTTACCCTAAAGCCCATTAAATTATTCTAGTCCATTTCCTTGTTCTTGGATGGCACAACACACAGCCCAGGTGAAATTAGGGTTTCACATAAAATGATAACTAGGGTTAAGTGTTTCTTACTTAACCCATTAAGGACTTAATTCATTAAGTCCAATATCACTTAGGTTAATCTTGTCAATGCTTATTATTTAATACTTCAAACTATTAAATAATTTCCGCGTGCGCCCCGATAAATTCTCAAAATTAGGGTTTTATTGCATTAGGGTTTCCCAACCCAATTACTAGCCCATTTATCAATTTGTTGGACCTTTGCATCAATTAGGGTTTTATTGGGCCTAATAAGCCCACTAGAATATTATTAAGCCCTTTAGGGTTTTTCACTAAGTCCATTAGTCTTCATTAGGCCCATTAAGGCTTCTTTGGGCCCATTAGGT
Organism: Lactuca sativa; assembly: GCF_002870075.4. Taxonomy (NCBI): domain Eukaryota; kingdom Viridiplantae; phylum Streptophyta; class Magnoliopsida; order Asterales; family Asteraceae; genus Lactuca; species Lactuca sativa. The sequence goes on along the minus strand of NC_056623.2, from coordinate 99,172,517 downwards.
TTTCAAGCACTCCAAACGAATCACACAGCGAGACAAGGCACACTGCCACCCGACACGGCAGCCGGTGGCGGTAAGAGGCGGCAGCCACCACCTCACGGTGGTGGTTATGACTTTCTTTCCATTATACCGTTCTTGTTACAATTTACAATGATTACTCAAGGATAAACACACGCACTAACTAACTAACACACACCCACACAACCACACCATGGCGGCATGCGGTGGCGCTAGGCGGCAGCCACCACCGCACGGTGGTGGCGGTGGCTGTTCTTGGGTATTTCGACCCAACAATCCAACACCACTCAACTAAAATAATTACATCCACACACACTACACCCTTTGCCTGGAAAAGCAACACAGCCACCCACCTGTGGCGTTTGGCGGCGGCAGAACCCTCGGAGAGGTGGCAGTGGTGGTGGTTCGCGATGACAGCTGGCAGTTCTCTTGATTCCCAATCAAGCAAACATACGTGCACACTCAAAAACATGATATGATGACCGAGACACATCCCACTCAGCCGCTACAGGTGGCAGGTGACGACTGAAACCCTAGAGACGGCAGCCAACAGCGGCGGCGGCCCAAAACGACAACCCACGATAGTTGGCGGTCGATTCGTTCCTTTCATCACTTCGCTGGAGGCTTGAAATAACATGATGGCAGCGGCTGCGTCATCCGACAACTAATGTGTGACGGCGTCTATGAGCAAGGGATACACGCAGTGCCACGTCTCGCCGGCATCCACGGTTGGTAGTGATGGCTCGCACCTTCAACGGAAAGGCACAACGTTTTCTGTCTTCACGGCGGTTGTGCGGTGGCGGAGGCAAGGATGGTGGTGGTTACAACACACCCGACGACGAATCGATGAGAGGAAGAAGAAGTGGCGGCTGATCTCCTCATTTAGGGTTAGGGTTGGACTGGAGGGGTGACAGTATATATACCCTGATCCCCTAACTTGTTCCCATAATGACATAAGTAGTCCCTCTCTCTAGAAATATTTTTCAAACTGGCCCAATATTTACCCTTTCAGCCCTCAATAATAAAATTCATTACAATCTAGGTACGATAATTACCAAACATACCCTTGCCTCTAGAATTCTTCTCAAAATGACTCGTAATTTACTAATCAACCCTCCACTATTAAAATTCTTCACAAATTAATTCCGGGAATTACATTTATTAATTTATTTAAATAAACAGGGTGTTACAAATGGAGGCAAACATTCAACATTGATTCTTGATGAAAACTTATGAGATGTCTTGAAAAATTGTGTTTATGCATATATTTAATAAAGAAGGACACCTGATTTGTTATAATGTATACAGAGAGTTTCAGAACAAAGAATTGTACTAGAAAACTTTTTCCGATGGAGAAACGAGGTGAAGTTCTTGAGATGTAGGATTCAGTTTCTTGAAATGAGTATAAGAAAGCTATATTTTACCCCTAGCAACTTAAACACCATTTTCCAGATCAACAACCTCAAAAGAATACATACTGCCTACCATCAATTCAATAGAAAGAAAGAGGGAGAGAAGAACCCTGGTAATTGATTAAACGCATCTCCAACCCACCCCGAAACTCCATTTCTTCCCCTATTCTTCTCCAACCCTACCCCATTTTCACCTCCATTTTTGGAGATATAAATAGTATTCCCCCATATATGGGGGAATACTATTCATATCACCAAAAATGGAGGTGAAGTTTGGTTGCCAATTTTATCCCTTCTCATTTTTATTTTATACATTTTTAGTTTATTTTATCTACTAATTATAATTTAAATGCAATATGTAATATTTAGAATACCATGTTATATACTAATGTATATTAATTAATCATAAATATAGAGTTTAATTAGTAGAGGGATGTATTTGACAATATATATAAATTATAAAAATGAAATATTCTAGGAATATACTTTTTGGGGTAAAACAATGGGATAGAAAATGGAGTGGGGTTGGAGATGAAACACTATTTACTCCATTTTTTACTCCATTTATGGGGGAAAATGGAGATGGGTTGGAGATGGTCTAAAAGAAGAAAAGAATACAACGCATACCTGAATTCTTTTTTTTTTGTTCTTTCTTTCTCGATTTAGGACGATACTAACACACACACCATCGATCTCGATCTCCATACACACACTTGAGATCGAGATTTTTAAGGAGGGAAAGTCACAAAAATTTTCTCCGTCATTGGACTACACAAGAGGAGGGATTGCTTTCGATTCAAAATTAAAAGAGAAAGAAATTCTTGATGATCGATTGGAAATTAATCGTCTCCTATCAATCGAAGTGAAAACAAGATGAAGTTTGGGGTTTGATTTCTAGTTTGATACATGTGATTCTTTGGTGGATATCAATCGATTTTGAGAACAAATAAAGAGAATAAGGTTGTTCGATACACACGAATCTACACCGCCACCACTTCCTCTGCTACCAGTAGCAGCATCACCACAACCTCCATATGATAAGAACCCGAAAAAAAAACCCAGAACAATTTCCTTAGCATAGAAAAAGAGTCAAATAGAGATGGAGTCCAACAAACATGGATCGTTATTGAAGTAATGGGGGTCCAACAAACACACCCGAACAAGAAATGGAATATGGGGGTTTGTTTTAGTTCGAATTTCATACATAAAAGTGAAGTTAATATACATATATGGTGTTTGATTACTGATGTATGTATGTTTACGTTCTTATGTGTGTTTATGAGAGAGAGAGAGAGAGGGCCTTTATATATTAAATAATTATATTTATTTTTTAAATAAAAAAATATCATAAATAGTCTCTATGGTAGTGATATGATGAAAATGTCCTTTAGTTGACAGACAAAACTTAACGAAGTGATAATAAAGACCAAGCATTAAAAGTTTTGAAAGCACATAGACCATCTATGAAGTTTTTGATGTTTAGGGACTAAACTTCAAATCTGAAAAAACCACATGGACCATTTATGATATTTTTCTTAATTTTATATCAAATTACCTGGAAATAATCTCCACTGTAAAATTTAAGAAATACATCATCGATTCTACAATTACAATTCTATACAAACACCAACTTACGGTTTTTAGGTTTTAATACTACAACACTTTTACAAGCAGAAAATATCGGATTTTCTGGGAAAAACTTATACTATACATCACCTTTTACTTACACAGAAAACATGAGATTTTCTGGAATACTTCCCCTATACATTTTTAAAACACACATGCTTTAATACAAGATTTGATACAAAGTGTACAAACCATTTACTTCTTTTACAAAAAATATCGGATTTTCTGGTGTTTTCAAAGTGATACAAACTTTTCATACAAATACACTTATGAACTCACCAACATTATATATGTTGACCATTTTCAAAATTACTTGTATTCTCAGGAAATCGTTTAGTAGGTTGACATCAAGTTCATGTGGAAATTTGTTGCATTTTGTTTGTTATTATAAACATTGATATTTTGGGATGTAACTCATGTAAACAATTACGATGACGTAAACTCCGTAATGTTGTATTATTTCTCGTGTGATGATAATGCATGCTTGTTCCAATTATATTCAATGTTATGATATTACAAGATGTAGTCACTCAAACCCCCGAACGTTTCCGCCGTCTGGTTCGGGGGTGTGACAGACTGGTATCAGAGCATTGTTTATAGTGAATTGGCATATCTAATCATACAAGATATGCAACTATAAATAAAATGGTACTAAACTACTCTGAACAAAATAATTAAAGTACATACATAGGTGTGCATTGATACAATAACAATAAAAATCTTTGGAGAAATTGAACATCGTGGTAACACCCAGACAGTTATGTAGTCGTATTGGGGATAAATAGAGCTTGATTAACTATATTTATTCAAAATACGACCAACATGTGTTTGTGAGTGATCATGGTGGGAAAGGGATCTAGAAACTTACCAACCTTGTATCCAAAAAGCTTTAAGGAACTCAAACATAAACAATTAAAATACTATAGGAGTATTGAATGCTATCTACATACACTCCACTTACACACCTCTCACACCTCCACTTCTCGCGCATACCTCATGGCTGAATTTCCGCAAGGTGAGCTTTACTATCATGCCTTGGTGGCCCATGAGTGGATGGAGGAAGAACCAGAAATGGTTCAAGCAGAAAATCCTGAAGCAAGACCGAAGAGTATATTGTAACAAACTATGAGGATGACGAATCTGACGAGGAGTCAGATGAAGACATTAAGGAAACCTCTAGTGAACCCCACCCTATGGAGACCCCACCAGACCAGCACGTAATGCAGGAGAGAACTACTGACCGTATACTCTCTCTCAAGCATGAAGTAGCCAACCTCAAGCAAAAACTCTTTGTTGCCAAAGCTATGGTTGTTCAAGCAAGGCAGAGTGAAAATGTGATCACTCAGGAGGCGAATGAATTGGCCGAACTTTTGGTGCGTCAGTTCGACATTTGAGTATCACTTTCACTATTTATAGGGCTCTCTTTTTAGTTATTATTGCATGTAGAATCGACTCTATGGTTAAGTGACTACACTAATCATAAAGTCATTATGCTGTCAGATCATATTTTCCCTATGAAATGTATGCCTTTTTAATGCAAGTTTTAATGTATTAAGATGGTTATTACTAGTAAAACAATTATGTGTTAATCGTGACATTGCTATCTGCTTTGTGTTCTACCTTCCTTATTTCAAGAATTCACTTGTATGCACAACCGAACCACCGAAACCGCTAGATACCCAACGATCTCGAACCCAAAATAATCTATGTATGCTATGGATAGACTTAGCATTCGTGCAACATCTACTACTACTTGTGACCATAAATACATCTCAGGGATGTAGGTGGAAACAATGAGAATCATACAAAAAAATGTGAAGTGGCCATCTTTACTTACGAGCTTGCTTATCATCATGCAGCAGAAGAATGTCATCCTACAAAAATAACCAACACACCAGTGAGACACCGATCCTACGAATAAACTCCGCTACCTTCCAAGCCGTAGTGACAACTCTCATGGCATAAATCAGCGACACAAAGGTAAATGAAAACGAAAAAGGTATCAACAACTCCAAGCACAATAACAACCCAGGGCACCAACGAGGGGTTGCCGACAGGAACACCCCTGACCACAAACCTTAGAGCAAAAAAAAGAAAGTCCTGAAAAGAGAGGAAGGATAAAACAGCACAAGAGCCCTCGAAGAGACAACAGACTGTTGCAGTTCATGCTGCCATGACACCTACCACACCAACATCAGTAAGTCCATATGCTAGAAACCTTCCAAAATGCAGCAAGTGCGGTTTCCATCATAAGGTAGCATGTTGAAAGTTACACTGTCAGAATTGCAATAGGAAGGGGCACCCTACCCATTCCTATAGGGCATCAACACGGCCAATCCCCCAGACCCCCAACATCAAAATGAGCCTGAACCGTTATGAGTGTGATGAATCTGGACACTTCAGAAGGGACTGTCCAAAAACAAGGAACTCTAGCAGGGAAGGTAGAGTGTTGACAATCATTATAAGAGAGACCTTCCTGGAATCACCTATGAACAACGATACGTTTTCCCAATAAAGATATTCAAAGGCTTTACTCATTAATTATAGATTACTCTATCGTCCGAACAAGACATATCATTCGTATGAAAACCAAGGGTTTTGCAGGTGAGTCACGATGGCTTAGTGTATATATTAGGGTCACATATAATTGAAGTTCTAAAGGTTTAGAGTGTGTGATTCCTTTCTATTTTCTGTTCCTTGTGTGGTTATGGATTTAGGACAGAGCCCCTCAGTCGATAGTCTTCCATTCCTAACTATACATGTTTCATACCTGCCAAGCGATTATAGAAGGTCTTGGTGAGGACCATGCTATCAAATTTCATCGCTAATAATCGGAACACTAATACTACTAATACTTACTAAAACATTTGCAGTAGTGATAACAGGGACGAAACCGGGAACATTACAAATGAGTACATGAAACACACTCTCATTTCCGAACAACCATCCCTTCCAAATCAATCCAACATCTATTACAACAAACTCTAAGAAACCAAACGGCATCACTTGACAAGGGTTGGCTTGATCCTCACCATACAAACTTCATGTGTAGACCCTACGCCATGACCAATCAACTAACGAAGTCCTTACAACTTATAAGGACAGATCCCCAAATCATCCCTGGCATCTAGACTCCTAAGTACTTATGTAAGAAATGCCACGCTCGTTCCTAGCTCATAACAGAGATAAGAGAACGAGAAGCAAAGGACATCAAAGGTAACCTAGAGAATTATAAATCTTTCCGGAATGGATTCCAGAAGCTCTTTTGGAAATGTTACCTAAATGTGGCAAGTCGAGTCGGAAATTGACTCAACTAATGAACCCATTTCCATAGCCAGACCACCAAGGACACTAAGTGCCAACAAAAAAACACCGAAGGCATCCGATCAATGGAATGATCCAGTAAGTATGAGAATTACTAAACCAAGACTTGAACCTCATAGAACGCCTATCCAACTCATAAAGAGGAAAAGCTAAGTGTACATAGGACCACTGACTACTAAGAATCAAACGAACCCATCCTAAAGGATCGATATCCCCTATCCCCAAATGAGGACTTACTCGACCTGCCCCTAGAAAGAAGCAAAGATCAACATCCTACTAGTTCAGAATCCCACAGTAAGAAACTCCAATGGCAACCTAAAAAGTAGGAGACCAACTACATTACGCGACCTTAACCCTAACGATAATAGTGTTCACCTTAGGGTTTAGAGGTACTACTTTTGGGACGTCCAGTTGATGATCCTTGTTAACCATGACCATCAATCCAACTCACCATAGAGGACGTGAAGGCAGAATACCTCTGTTGTAACGCCTGTAGATCAGGGCTAGTCAATTTAGAGACAATAAGCATCAAAAATTACTTTTTGATGGAAGATTATTTAGAAGGAGTAATCTTAACTAAGTTGTAGTATATGTTACAAGGATTTCGTCCATATAAAGAATGCAGAAATTCGAGTTATAACGAAGAAGTTATGACATGTCGAAATTTCGCGACAGAACCAGCACGACACTGAATGACGTAAAAAGAGAATTTATGTTAGAGCGATATTTAGCCTTAGTGATCTAAACGAAAGTCATAGAGTTTGTTAAACCAAGAGTGTGCATAAAAAGAATGCCCAAATCTGACTTCGTATGAGGAAGTTATGATTTTTCTAAGTTTCAGCTTAGCAGTATGCAGCCCGAAACTCGAATTCAAGATCGAGTGATTTCTACCCGAAGCAATCTAAATGAGAATCGAAGATCTCGTCATTAGTAGTGCAATGATAAAAAGACAGACGAAAACGGACGTCAGATGAAGAAGTTATGAATTTATAACGAAGTTTTTCTGTCCCGGCCTACTAAAAATAAATAATAAAAATAAAGTCAAAATTAGCCGACGGAGTCTAAACGAAAGTTGTAGAGCGTAGTCTCACCTACGCATGGATATAAAGAACGTTGAAAATGGAGTTCGTATGAAAAAGATATGAATTTTTGAAGTTCATTAAATAATTAAAATATTAAATTTAAAAATAAATACCCGATATTATCCAAAGGGGGGGAGTCATCGGGCTTATCCGGGTTACGCCCAGCGTAACTGGATTTACGCCCAGCGTAAATCGAGGATCCAGCCTCCTATAAAAGGAAGTCGAGGTTGCCGAGTTTCTTTGCTCATTTTCTCTTCTCTCTCTCCCGTTTTACCTCGTTTTTCGTGCAAGAAATATCCCGAAGCCTCGGTATCATTCCCGAGTCCCGAAGCAAGTCCCGAAGCCCCGAAGATCCTGAGAAGTGATATTCCCGAGCCGAAGCTCTGCTCGCGAGAAGCCATTTTTTGTGAAGATCTTCCAGATCTACCGAAGAATACTACTTCTACAAGCCGTAGTGTTGTCCAACCATCTTCTGATCAAGTGAGTGTATAGTCCCTTTCATAAACACGATAATAATACAAGTATTGTTTGAATGTATTAAGAATAATGTTGTTTATATGTGTGAGTGTGTAGTTACTTTCTTCTAACACATAAATACGAAGTATTTGCTATGAAATACGTGCTATGTGTTTATATATTATTTGTCTATTTGAGATGGACGTGGAATTGAAGTTTTATATAGGTTTTAAATGAGTTAAACTGTATATGTATTTTATATCTACAAATATGTTGGGTAGAACATGGGTAGATGAAATAGTTGGTGTGTGACGAAGGATGAGTTTGAGGATGAGACGAAAGATGAACCTTGGTAGCTATGGATTTAGTACCGTATAGAAGAATGCTGGTAGCTATGGATTTAGTACTGTTAGATAGACGATGATAGCTATGGACTTAGTACCTACACTGGTAGCTATGGATTTATTACCCGATGAATAAACCATAGCAGCTATGGAATTAGTGCTTTACGAAAGAACCTTGGCAGTTATTGTCTTAGTGTCAAATAAAGAATCCTGGCAGCTATTGTCTTAGTGCCAAATAAAGAATCCTGGCAGTTATTGTCTTAGTGCCTAATAAAGAATCCAGGCAACTATTGTCTTAGTGCCTAATACGGAGTGAACGAATAAATGACCCTTAGGGTAGACCCTTAAGTGTAAGGAAGATAATGGGGATGGGTAATTGGGTTGATTATTTGATGATTGAATATAATAATTATATTATTGTGGGTTGAAAACCCTATATGCTCACCAGGCTCCCAAGCCTGACCCACTCAATTTTCTTTGCATTATAGGTAATGGCACAAGAGTATAAGTTGGTGGACTTGAGGAGAGATTTTGGATTATAGATCAGTAGTTATAAATGACTGTTGTAAGGTCTATTTTATATTATTTATGCTTTTGGTCTGTATCGGAACATGACATCCCGAGATTTTGTTATTTAATGAAAATACATTTCTTTAAAGAAATGCTTTGATAAATTCTTATCACATTTTGTTTTGGGAACAAATTCTGCAACAGTTTTCCTTAAAAAGGATTACGCTGATTTTAAAATAAAGCATAAACAAATCGGTCTTTCCAGGACGTGAAATTGGGGATGTCACATCTGTGCTGGGCTGAGATGACCAACACCCAACTAGCAAGAGGAAAAGCACTGAACAACACTCTTACAAACCCCCGAGATCATTAGGGAAATGACGGAGAAAATAGTTCAAATCAAGTCACGACCCCAAGCATCGCGAGACCGATAAAAGAGCGATGATGATAAATGGTAAAAGCCTCTGGAGTTTCAAGTAGGAGATCAGGTGCTATTGAAGGACTATCCCTAGAAAAGGAAGATCCGAGTTGGAAAGCAGGGTAAGCTAAACCCACGATACATCAGGCCGTTCGAGGTTCTTTCCTGGATCGGTCCGGTGGCCTACGAACTACTACAACCCCCAGAACTCAAAAACGTACACCCAACATTCCACATGTCAAAATTTAAAAAAGGTATTTATCAGATAAAACCCTCACCATTTCCTTAGATGAGATCGAGATAAACGAGAATCTCATGTTCGTCAAAGAGCTGGTAGAGATAATGGACAGGGAAGTGAAGCATACAAAACAAAGCCGCATTCCGACTGTGAAGGTTCGATGGAATGCTAAGCGCGAATCGAAATTCACATGGGAACGCGAAGACCAGATGAAGTAATAGTACCCTCATCTATTCTCTAGTTCATAGCTCTATCTTTCAAAAGAATTTCAGGACGAAATTCCCTCTAACGGGGGGATAAGGTCACAACTAGCATTTTGGCTAGGAAATTCTATCTTCATGTACTCAACTCTTGTGTAACTTGTAATCTAAGTTCATGTTATGTACTATGCTCATTCAAAATCAACCATTTGAATCAAAACTCACTCGTGAAGTTCAAAACCTAATTCAATACCTCTCATATACTCAACTGTGGGTTTGAAACCCTAATATCCCGGTTCAAACTCAGAATGGACCAGTATTAGGTCTATTGGGCCAATAAACTCTCAATTTGATTATTTTGGGCTAAAAATCCTCATTTGGGCCCTAGTTGGACCCACAACCATTAAACCATAACATTTTGGGCCATAAGACTCAATCATGGGACTAACTGGTCCGAGAACCATTTTATTTGGTTATAATGGGCCGAAAACCCATTCATGTTATCATATTGGGTCGTGAACACAAATGCGGGCCCAATGGATCGGAAATTTTATTTGGGCTAATACGTTCTCAATTTACATTCAAGCCCAATACCCATTTCTTTCCTTCCCTCACTCCATTCTCGGTTTGATTATATATATATATATATATATATATATATATATATATATATATATATATATATATATATATATATATATATATCTGTGTTGTAAATATCGGCCTAGGCGCCGCCTAGGCGCTAGGCGGTCTGCAACTGATTACGATTAGGGGTACTTGGCGGAAATTGGTCAATATCGATCAAACTCAGGCTAGGCGGTCCTCAGCGGTCCTTGGTGGGAAGATTTAAAAAATTCAAAATTTCAAAATTTCAAATATTACACCAAAATTTTCAAAACTTCAAAATTTTAAATGTTTAAATATTCAAATTTTCAAATATTATACCAAATATTTCAAAATTTAAAAATTTAAAAATTTTAAATTTTCAAATACTATTTTTCCTTAGGATATATTATGTTTTAAAATATTTTTATTAGTAATTTATGATTCCCGATTAATCCTCCGATTAACCACCGCCAAACCGATTAATCGTTTGACCCCAGTCAACCGTCGAGCTAGCGCCGAATGATTTTACAACCTTGACATAAATATAAATAAAAAATAAGAGAAAAGGTAAATGAGGATTAGTGTTGACATCACAATATTGTATGGTGGTTATCCATGTTTATTGTATCACAAATATCTAAGCCTAAGATCTCTAATCCACCATGCAAAAACCATTTCACTCTCTCCTCCTTTTATCTTCTTTTTCTCGGCCTAAGGCTATTTATTCCTCACCAAAATCATTCAAACTTCATTCCACTTCCAAACCCTCAAGAACTCTTCCATTTTCTTTCATAAACCCGTGAGTGAGTGTGTGTGCTCAAGAAGGTTCTTCAAACTCACATACTAGGTAAGATACTTCACTCTTAAGTTGGATAAATCCATATTATGTTAAGATCTTCCTCAAAACATCACAAATCTCGTGTTTATGCTCCTAGAATTATTTCATTCTTCGAAGAACTTCCAAGGGAAATAGCTAGGCCGAAATCTCCTCCAAACTCTTCATAAAAACTGAATCCAACACCACAAAGTGAGTTCATACCCCCTATTTTCGGTTTTTACTTTGTTTTGGAAGAGAATACAAGTTGATTTGTGTAGATCTATGTGTTTAAGCATGATTATGTGTGTTTTACCATGTTAAATGCTGTGTTTATGTGTTGTAAACTTCATAAACTAGAAAATACGCTAAAATATGATGATATTTGTAGAACATAACACTTGATACAAATTATTATGCAAAGAAAAGGTTTAAAACATTTCAAGGTTGTTTAAAACTAAGAAAATCGCATATGAGGGCCAAAAATGACAAAATAATCATAAAGTGAAGTTATTATATAACTCATGGTTTTTGAAGGGATCAAAAAAGAATTTATTTGAATAAATATGGACTTTTATGGTTTTTATGATTTCAAAAGGGTTAAAAGTGTAAACTTTCACAAAATGGGCCTCAAATTAGGCTTTCACGGTTTTCATGGGATAAAATTGTAAATTTTTGGCTTTTATGATTTAAATTATCATTTTAGACAAATTTGAGTCAAAAATTTAAATTTTCGGTAAAAAGGGACGAAAAATGTAAATTTATTTAAACTTGGGCCGAAAAGTTAAATTTATATACAATTGGGCCGAAAATGTCACTTTTCATAAAATTGAGGCCAAAAGTGTTATTTATAACAAAAGGGTCTAGAAATGCTATTATGTTTAAAACAAGTCCAAAAATATAAATTTTCGGTTTTAAGGACCAAAAATGTCTTTTTACAAAAATGGGCCTTTTATGTCATTTTGGTAAACAGCTAAGCTTAACAACCAACGTAACAACAAACGGTTCAATTACGTCATTTACATGCTTATTGGGCCTGGAATATACATTACATGTTTATTGGGCTTTAGTGGTCCATTTACACGCTTGTTGGGCCTGGAATATTCATTTACATGCTTATTGGGTCTGGAATATACATTACAAGTTTATCGGGCCTTAGTGGTCTATTTACATGCTTGTTGGGCCTGGAATATCCATTTACATACTTATTGGGTCAGGAATATACATTACATGTTCATTAGGCCTTAGTGGTCCATTTACGTGCTTGTTGGACCTGGATTATCCATTTACATGCTTATTGGGCTTGGAATATACATGTTTATTGGGCCTTAGTGGTCCATTTACATGCTTGTTGGGCCTGGAATATCCATCTACATGCTTGTTGACTTCACACATTTCACGTACATACTCGTTGGGCTTCGTAAACTTAAAACATACACGGAAACAATATACACTATTCAATCCAATATTCGCGTAAATTCAGTTAGGGATCATGTGAGACATTTCGATTGACACCTATCGAGTGTACAACCGTAGCCTATAGTTATAACCAGAGTCTCCTAGAGGGAGAGCGGAAATTTGTGTATAGATCTATACGAGGGTGACACCTTACACCTGAGCTGTTCGCTACAGTTAGACTAGGCTAGTCTAGGGTGACAAACCTTAACTTAAACAAGTCGGCGTCTGAAAAACGTCATGACGGGCGGATTAGTCATTATCAAGTATGGTTATAACGGCTCACAAAGAAATTAACTCCACTGTAAAATTTATGGAATACATCAAAGATTCTACAATTACAATGCTATACAAACACCAACTTACGGTTTTTGGGTTTTAATACTACAACACTTTTCCAAGCAGAAAAATCGGATTTTTTGGGAAAAACTTATACTATACATCACCTTTTACTTACACAGAAAACATGAGATTTTCTGGAATACTTCCCTTATACATTTTTAAAACACACATGCTTTAATACAAGATTTGATACAAAGTGTTCAAACCATTTACTTCTTTTACAGAAAATATCGGATTTTGTGGTGTTTTCAAAGCGATACAAACTTTTCATACAAATACACTTATGAACTCACCAACATTATATATGTTGACCGTTTTCAAAATTACTTGTATTCTCAGGAAATCGTTTAGCAGGTGGACATCAAGGTCAAGTAGAAATTTGTTGCATTTTGTTTGTTATTATAAACATTGATATTTTGGGATGTAACTCATGTAAACAATTACGATGATGTAAACTCCGTAATGTTGTATTATTTCTCGTGTGATGATAATGCATGCTTGTTCCAATTATATTCAATGTGATGATATTACAAGATGTAGTCACTCAAACCCCCGGACGTTTCCGTTGTCTGGTTCGGGGGTGTGACCGATTGGTATCAAAGCATTGTTTATAGTGAATTGACATATCTAATCATACAAGATATGCAACTATAAATACAATGGTACTAAACTACTCTAAACAAAATAATTAAAGTACATACCTAGGTGTGCATTAATACAATAACAATAAAAATCTTTGGAGAAATTGAACATCGTGGTAAAACTCGGACAGTTATGTAGTCGTATTGTGGATAAATAGAGCTTGATCAACTGTATTTATTCAAAATACGTCCAACATATGTTTGTGAGTGATCAAGGTGCGCAATGAATCTAGAAACTTACCAACCTCGTATCCAAAAAGCTTTAAGGAACTCAAACATAAACAATTAAAATACTATAAGAGTATTGAATGCTATCTACACACACTCCACTTACACACCTCTCATGCCTCCACTTCTCGCGCAGACCTCATGGCTAAATTTCCGCAAGGTGAGCTTTATAATCAGGCCTTGGTGGCCCATGAATGGATGGAGGAAGAACCATAAATGGTTAAAGAAGAAAATCCAGAAACAAGGTCCGAAGAGTATATGGTAATAGACTATGAGGATGATGCATTAGACGAGGAGTCAAATGAAGACATTAAGGAAACCTCTAGTGAACCCCACCCTACGGAGACCCCACCAGACTAGCACGTAGTGCAAGAGAGCACTACTGACCATATACTCTCTCTCGAGCAAGAAGTAGTCAACCTCAAGTGACAACTCTTTGCAGCTGAAGCTATGGTCGTTCAAGCCAGGCAGAAGGATAATGTGATCACTCCGGAGCCGAACGAATTGGCCGAAATGCCTTAAGCTTTGACTCTAATTCTTCATGTGGGTACATTATAAAAGTATATTTTCTTCATCCCAGCCCACTTGCCGACCTCTCTAATCCCTCAAATGGTCCATATCCACCTTCTTTAACCCATGTTTTGATTTCATGGAGCCATTTCAATTTGGGGGATACCCTTTTAAAAGATGAAAGAACTTATGTTATTTTACTCAAGTTCTTAAGAGCTATAGACTTCAAAGTCAAAGATTCTTTCACAATGTTCAAAGACACACTCCAATGTAGGCAAACAGTCAACATTGATTCTTTACTTGATGAAAACTTAGGAGATGATCTTGAAAAATTGTGTTTATGCATGGATTCAATAAAGAAGGACAACTGATTTGTTATAATGTATACAGAGAGTTTCAGAACAAAGAATTGTACTAGAAAACTTTTTCCGATGGAGAAACGAGGTGAAGTTCTTGAGATGTAGGATTCAATTTCTTGAAATGAGTATAAGAAAGCTATATTTTACCCCTAGCAATTTAAACAACATTTTCCATATCAACAACCTGAAAAGAATACATACTGCCTACCATCAATTCAATAAAAAGAAAGGGGGAGAGAAGAACCCTGGTAATCGATTAAGGGCATCTCCAACCCACCCCGAAACTCCATTTCTTCCCCCATTCTTCTTCAACCCTACCCCATTTTCACCTCCATTTTTGGAGATATAAATAGTATTCCCCCATAAATGGGGGAATACTATTCATATCTCCAAAAATGGAGGTGAAGTTTGGTTGCCAATTTTATTCCTTCTCATTTTTATTTTATACATTTTTAGTTTATTTTATCTACTAATTATAATTTAAATGCAATATTTAATATTTATAATAGCATGTTATATAGTAATTTATATTAATTAATCATAAATATAGAGTTTAATTAGTAGAGGGGTGTATTTGACAATATATATATAAATTATAAAAATGAAATATTCTAGGAATATATTTTTTGGGGTAAAAAATGGGATAGAAAATGGAGTGGGGTTGGAGATGAAACACTATTTACTCCATTTTTTACTCCCATTATGGGGGAAAAATGGAGATGTGTTGGAGATGGTCTAAGAGAAGAAAAGAATACAATGCATACCTGAATTCTTTTCTTTTTGTTCTTTCTTTCTCGATTTAGGATGATACTAACACACACACCATTGATCTCGATCTCCATACATACACTTATGATCGAGATTTTTAAGGAGGGAAAGTCACAAAATTTCCCCGTCATTGGACTACACAAGAGGAGGGGTTGCTTTCGATTCAAAATTAAGAGAGAAAGAAATTCTTGATGATCGATTGGAAATTAATCGTCTCCTATCTATCGAAGTGAAAACAAGATGAAGTTTGGGGTTTGATTTCTAGTTTGATACATGTGATTCTTTGGTGGATATCAATCGATTTTGAGAACAAATAAAGAGAATAAGGTTGTTTGATACACACGAATGTACACCGCCACCACTTCCTTTGTTGCCAGTAGCAGCATCACCACCACATCCATATGATAAGAACCCGAAAAAAAAAACCCAGAACAATTTCCTTAGCATAGAAAAAGAGTCAAATAGAGATGGAGTCCAACAAACATGGATCGTTATTGAAGTAAAGGGGGTCCAACAAACACACCTGAACAAGAATTGGAATATGGAGGTTTGTTTTAGTTCGAATTTCATACATAAAAGTGAAGATAATATACAGATATGGTGTTTGATTATTGATGTGTGTATCTTTGGGTTCTTATGTTTGTTTATGAGAGAGAGAGAGAGAGCCTTTATATATTAAATAATTATATTTATTTTTTGAAACAAAAAAACATCATAAATAGTCTCTATGGTAGTGATATAATGAAAATGTCCTTTAGTTGACAGACAAAACTTAACGAAGTGATAATAAAGACCAATCATTAAAAGTTTTGAAAGCACATGGACCATCTTTGAAGTTTTTGATGTTTAGGGACTAAACTTCAAATCTGAAAAAACCACATGGACCTTTTATGATATTTTATTAATTTTATATCAACTTACCTGGAAATAAAATTATACATTTTTGGTTAAAATAAGTTTAAATTTTAAATGATCCATTTCTTTGATAAGATTAAAGTTTTGCATAATAGGTTGTGGCTAGTACTTTCTAGCATCTCTTTTTTAGATAAGAATTAAGTGTTTTGAATCAAATCTATTATAACATTGAATAAAAGGATGGATAATATAATTACCATAAGTATCTAAAATACCATTAATAAAAGTCAAGATGAACAAATATTCAAATTCTATATTATCAATATCTTGTAATTATTAACAATTATAGAAAAAACCGAAAAATCTTTATCATCTAAATGGTAAGTTAAAGTTGATTTTGTGACAAGAAATGGATACCACCAATTTTCGGCTCACATTAACATGTAAGTTTTGCCTAAATAATGTTGAGATGACATGTATCTAACACATCATTAAATGATTAGGAGCATAAAATGGCAAGATACTTTTTCATTTGTCACCTCTAAATTTAGAAAGAACAAAAGATTCAAACATGTTAAATCATAAAACTGATAACATATAATCCATTAAGTTACTTGTCTCATCGTCTTCTTCACACATTTACATTTTTATATCAAATCATTTGGATTAGGGGTGTCGAACGGGTAAAATTTTTGGGTTTCGGGTAGAACGGGTATTTCCTTAAGAAAATAATACCCGATACCTGACCTATATTGTAATTCGGGTTTTCGGGTTTCGGGTATTCGGGTTTGAGGTTGGGTCGGGTAATTATCGGGTATACCTAAAATTTTCTTAAATGGCACTTATTGATAATTATTTTTCTTTATTTTTTTATTTTTACATGTTGGTTGATTTATTATGGAATCGGGTAGGAAAATACTTCATACAATTAACAAGTACATATATAATAACAATACAAATCATTATAATATGTTATGTACTTTTTTAATTTCATTTCGTGCGATAGTTAGAAACTGAGAAGTGTGATGACAGTTCAAGACTTCAGCTTCAGCGTCGTATTCCCTTTGCAAGTTTGCGTCGACTGTCGAGCCATCGTTCATAAGAAGGAAACGAAGGGTTTTGTTTTATTTGAAGTGTGCGTACGTGACAACATTGTATATTTGGTATTATTTAAAAAACAAATTCGGGTATTCGGGTATACCCGAAAATAAATATTCATACCTAAAACCCGACCTATATTATTACCGGGTTAACCTATTACCCAAATGTTCATACCCGTTACCCGTTCTACTCGAATTCGGAACAGTTCGGGTGGGTAGAATGGGTTTCGGGTTTTTTCGACAGGCCTAATTTGCATGTTAACATATAGCAAGTTTGTACTGTTTTCTTTTTAAAATTCGATTTGAGGTCATGAATATGTAGTTAAAGATTTTTTTTTGAACACAAGATATGTTATTAATACTAGCAAGATGATAGAAAAATAAATACAATATAAAATATATGATATTAAATTATTAATAATGGTCTCTATCATTACCCTTATACAGTTATATATTTGTACCTCTCCTCCACAATGATGAGTTACTAAAACATGTTGAGTCGTCGAAACTAGGGAGGGGAAATGCTTGTGAATTGTGATGAGACTCATACAATTGAAGAATAATATCAATATATAACACATACAATTGAAGAATAATATAAATATATATTCAAAATTATGATATAAACAAAAACAAACTGAGAGAATAATGAAAGACCCTTAACTTTCATACTAAAGACATTGTTACTCCAAGTTACTCCAAAACATGCTACATGCATATTTATAAACAATATTTACATTGATAGTTTGATTACAAAACACTAGATACAAACCGACTAAGTTTTAGTATATTACATAACTACCAAGGATATTATAGTTTTATACATACATAAACCCAAGTACAAAAATAATAGTATAAACTATTCTAAATCTTCCAACAGTATATGATTATATTGGATTCTCATTTCCTACAATTGTTAAACACTGAGAGGGATAAGCGGTGACGCTAAGTGAGTTCAATAATAGATACAATATAACGTTATGTCATATATATATATATATATATATATATATATATATATATATATATATATATATACTTTAATATGGCAGAAGCAAATTGGTACAAGGAACAACAAATGCATATGTGAAAAGCGACAAGCTTTCCATATCAATCGATGATTTGATTCAATGATATACAATCAATGAAACATAACAATTTCAGTATTTGATATACATCAATAACACTTTGGCACAAATGGCACAGAAGACATACGATTTATGATTAAACATTTTGGTAGATTTCAGGCTTTTAGCCTTATCTAACCTTCTACCAATGCCATAGAATAGAAGTCATTCTCTTACGCGACATGCTCTACATGGCCAGAGGCTACATACCAGTACCACCGTGAATCTAAGTCCTTTCACTGATCACATGATCAAAGGAACAACTTTGCTACTATAATAGCGAAAATAATAACACGAGATGATAACACGGAAAAGCACATAGCACATATAACACATAACATACAATTGTTCCTATATATTGAACTCACCGTGAAATAACAGAAGGAATAAATGATAATTTGGGCAGGACTTCGGCTCTAAATATGACTTTCTGTGACGAAACCGGAGATTTTAGTTGAAAATCGAGCTTTACTCGGGCAGAGTTTCGACTTGAAAATATGATTTTCTCGGCAACTTCGGAGCGTCAGGACTTGCTTCGGGTGCTGGGGACGATATCGGAACTTCGGGGGGGGGGGGGGGGGGGGGGGGTTAAAGTGGGCTAAAGAAGGTTTATAGAGTGAGAGATATCAGATTTAGCAAACAAATCCCGAAGACTTCGTCTTCTATTTATAGGGTGAAATTTTGAGGTTCACGACATGAATCATGCTTGTTCACGTCGTGAGTTTGATCCCGATCATCCCCTAGGCTTGCCGTGCGTCTTCTAGGCTTGATAGGTGTCATTCAACTAGTTCACATCGTTAATTTCTATGATTCACATCGTGAATGCAGTCAGGTTTCGAAGTTTGTGCTCCAAACTTCAAAAATTCATATATTTCGCGTACGAGCTCCGTTTTTGACGTTCTTTATATCCATGCGTAGGTGAAATTATGCTCTACAACTTTCGTTTAGACTCCGTCGGCTAATTTTGACTTTATTTTTAATATTATATTATTTTAACGGGCAGAGACAGGAAAAGTCCGTTAAAATTTCATAACTTCTTCATCCGACGTCCGTTTTCATCTGTCTTTTTACCGTTGTACAACTATTAACGAGACCTTCAATTCTCATTTAGGTTGTGTCGGCTAAAAATCACTCGATCTTTATTTCGAGTTTTTAGTTGTATACTGCTATACCGAAACTTAGAAAAATCATAACTTCCTCATACGAAGTCAGATTTGACATTCTTTTTATGAAAATTCTTGGTTTAACGAATACTACGACTTCCATTTAGATCACTAAACTCAAAAAGTAGTTTATCGAAAACTCACTTTTTACGTCATACAACGTCGTGTCGGTTCTGTCGCGAAACTTCAATAAGTCATAACTTCCTCGTTATAACTCGGATTTCGATGAGGCTTTCACCTATATGTTTCTAACGAGATTCTTTACAACTTTCAATAACATTATTTTTAATTATTTTCATTTTTATATTTTCGTTAATTTCAATAGTTAACTTTTGATTGGAATCTCATAAGACTTCCAATACATTCTGAATGATTCTAAACATACTTTTACTTCAATTCTAGTAAAAACTATATGTTAGAACTCAACGCTCAAATTCATATAATATTTCATTATATTATTCACTTTTAAAATTACATAACACGATAACCGAATGTGTATGTTATAAATAATCTTTAAAAGGTATGTTAAATGTAATTAAAAACACATGTAAGCAAAATGTCAAACATACGAATAAGAATTACATGTCATGTCAACATAAAAATTAAGTGAGCTATATAAGACATTTTTTTTAGAACGTAATGTCTTAGAACATAAAAAAAAGTTGGTGATTAAATGACATAAGTGAAATAACATGCTACTATATTTTTATAATCAAGATAAACATGTGACCTAATTGCATGAAGTATAAACAATGCATGAACAACAATAAATTTTAGTTTTGACCAATATTTATTTTTGCAGTATTTTAATTACTATGATGTTTTCGTCGACTATGGTATGCCTTTGATATTTAACGAGTATCATCTTTTATCTGTCAAATATGTTGACAAGAATGATGACTATATAATTCATGTTTTCTTTCGTATATTTTACTATACATAGCTAGATTCATAGAATGAATAACACACTACAAGCATATACATGTTAAAATGGAGTGGTTCGAGTCATTTTGACCCACTAAGGTCGGAGGGTATGTAGCGGGAAAATGTGTGCGGGAAATCAGAATCGCGGCCAGTACTACACCACCACCATGGTTTAGGGTGTGCGGGGAATGGGTAAGGGGTGGCTAACCCGCCCTTTCTCTCCTGTTATGGTTGGCCAGTTTTTTTAAAGAAAAAACTTCCATTTTTTTTAATATATATATATATATATATATATATATATATATATATATATATATATATATATATATATATATAGGAGTGTTCATGCGAAAATGCAAATAATTTGTGAAAACGTGAAAAAAAAATCTATGAGATTGTGTCACCTCAACATTATCTTTTTGGACAATAATTCATCCAAACTTTGAAATATATGATGATAATAAATAATATATGAGAAATTATGTCATATTAGCAAAGTATGATTTTTGACATTTTTATTATGAAAACGTGAATTTAAAACTGGTTAAGGATGTGAAAAAAAAAGTAATTATTAAAAACTTTTTTAAATCTATATTATCATAACACAATCCAATGTAAACTTATTATCTTTAATTTATTGCAAATAAATTTATTTTTTATAGTACATGTGTTTACTTTTTATAAGATAAAATCTGTTTTCGCGTTTGCACAATATATTTATGTTTTCGCATTAACCTACTTCTATATATATATATATATATATATATATATATATATATATATATATATATATATATATATATATATATATATATATATATATATATATATATATATATATATATGGGTTTAAGAAATATGTGGTTGTCATGTACCTAAGTTTATATATAGAACCCTCCAAACAATGTTTTTTGATCCATTTATATCCAAATAATCATGATACCTCTTTTACTGTTCTTCCTTAATCATGTGACTTACTAAATCGATCAAAATTATGTTCTTTTTCTTTATTATGTCTAAGAACTTAAAGCATTTAAAAGTCGTGACCATTTAATCAACCCTACTAAATGTTAAATGAAAACTAATAGAATAAAAGATAAAATAAGAACATGTCATAACTCAATCAAACTTTTCACAAAATCATTGGATATAGTTTTTCAATTGAAAGACAAAACGCTTGAGTTGTACTCGTTAAAAAAAATTGGATTTTTATTTTCTCTATAAACTTCAATAATTATTTGAAATAAAAATATACATAATTGGTCTTTTTCATTCAATAATAGAACTTAATTCAATGGTATTCTATTAAAACAAAACTAAGAGAAAATAAAATTGAATTTGTTTTATTTAAAACTACGTCGTTTAAAAGGTTTTATATTTAAGTTTGGGTACATAACAGTCATATATTCATTTTTCCATATATATATATATATATATATATATATATATATATATATATATATATATATATATATATATATATATATATATAAATTCTAGAAAATATATATCAAAATTTATGGTTTTTAGTTCCCTATAAAACGAGTATATTATTTATATAAAATATATTAAAAATAAATAAAAATAAAATAAAAGGTTGTGAAATATGATAATTTCCTCTCATCTAACCTAATAAATGAAATCAATTTTGCCAAGTGTCATGTTCTCATTAAATTCGACACATGTCATTTTCTAAGAATTTTTGAATTATTTCTTTTCCACTTGTCATTTTCTTAAATTTTTTATTTTTCTTAAATTTAAAATCCACATTTTAATGAGATGTATATATGTAAAGTAGATCATTCTCTTAAATTTCATAATAAATGTTTTACAACCTTTATTATTTACTTTATGTATTATATTCTTTGTATTTATGTAAAATTATTACTTTAAAAAATATGTGATGCTTATAGTTTTATATTAAATTTTTTTATAAACCCGTGTAATACACGGGTCTCACACCTAGTCATCTCTAATAAATGAAGGTTTTTTTGCCACATGTCACACTCTCATTCAATTTGCCAAATGTAATTTTATGGTTATTTTGGATTAATTTTTTTCCACATGTCATTTATGAGTTTTTCTATTTTATTAAATTCCACATAATATTTTAAAGTAATAATTGTAATAAATTTATTAATAAATGGATATCAAATTCATTAATGAATTTACCTTTTAATTTCAAAATTTTCAAAATTAAAACTCATTAGATTCTTTTTTTATTTAAATTATTTGTTTAAATTTAAAAGATAAAAAACAATTCCATTATAATAATTCATTATTTAACCTTTTTTTTAATTAACTCATGTAATACAAGGTCTCACAACTAGTTCTCTCTAATAATTCTCTCTAATAAATGAAGGTTTTTTTTGCCACTTGTCACACTCTCATTTAATTTGCCAAATGTCATTTATGGTTATTTTGAATTAATTTTTTTTCCACATGTCATTTTATGAGTTTTTCTAGTTTATTAAATTATACATAATATTTTAATGTAATAGTTGCAATAATTGTAGTAATAAATTGATATCGATTTCATTAATAAACGTACCTTTTAATTTCAAAATTCCTAGAATTAAAGCTCATTAGTTTCTTTTCTTTATTTAAATTACTTGTTTAAGTTTAAAAAATAAAAAACATTTCAATTATAATAATTCATTATTTTTCTTATTTTCTTATAAATTCAAAGTTCTCAAATATTTTGACATTTATGATTAACTTTTTTTTTTAAATTAACCCATATAATACATGGGTCTCACAACTAGTTTGGTGAATAAAAGATGAATAAGTGGAAGGACGATGTAACATTAAAAAATGAATGGTAAAATATGAGTACATTTTTAGTCTAATACATGTTTTGTCTATCTTTTATAGTTTTCTTTTTATAAATAACTAATATGTTATATACAACAATCAAATAATATTATTAATTTACATTTTTAATAAAATAAGTTATTTAACTTTTAATAAAAAAAAGTTATCTAATAATCCATCACTTTCACAAAAATCGACTAAGCTGCTATATTTTATTGCCTTCAACTCAATCACACATGTCTTCTTCTAATAAGGTGTATGGTTTTGTACCCCTTAAGCTACTTTGGTCTAGTGGTACCAATGTCTATAAGAAAAAGGTTTCTTTAAAAAAATTAATAAATAAAAATAAAAAAAAATAAAAAAATCTCATCATTAGAAAAGGAAAAAAAAAACTCCCAAAACGACTTTATGTCATTTCATCCCATCAATTTATAACAATTATAGTTTTTTATTTTAATACAAATTAGAGGGTGTGCCCTTGCATTGCTATGGGTCTGGAATTTTTTTATTGTTTTCTTGTTTGTTTTAGATTTTTTAATACGTGTTTATTTATGGAACAATTATTTAGAATATACATAAGGGACCAAAGTTGACAAAATATATAAACTATGGTGGTTAGATGTTGAAAAATGAAGATTAATATTAGAGAAAGGACTAAAACTATCAAGTTGTAGAAAATATTGTGGTTTACTATAATTAATATTAAATAATGGACCAAAATTGCCAAGTCCTAGAAAGTATTGTAGTCAAATGGTGTAAGGGACCAAAAGTGTTAACACCACAAACAATTGTGGCTAAAGTTTGAAGGAAAAAACTTTACTATTCTTAAAGGGACGAAATTTGCTAAAGCCATAAAGTATTATGGCAAAATTGGAAAGTAAAAAAAATAGACATAATTGCAACATCACACATAATCAAAGGACCATTTCTGTCAAAAGGTTAGGAACTTTACTATTCCTAACTTGCATTTCCTTAATATATATATATATATATATATATATATATATATATATATATATATATATATATATATATATATATATATATATATATTATTTGTTATTGATTTTATTTAATTTATTAATTTCTATATTATTTTTATTTAAAATTTTTTTATTTTAATTTATTTAAACATTTGTTTAATATTTTTTATTTCACATTTTTTCGAATAAATAATTTCAAATTTTTTGATGTCTTGTTCGAATGCATTTTCTTAATATTTTTTTTGACGTTTGTTAAAGATTTCATCATCACTATAATCGTAATACATAATCTAATTCAGATACTTAACAATAGAACACACATAAACAATTGGTGGTTCATCAGTTATCTAGTATAACTTGATTACAGGTACAATCATTACTAAAATGGTTCATCTACATGTTTATTTGTCTTTCATACGGAGTAATCCATCCAGATGCATAATCATACTTGAAATAATTTCATATAGGGGTAATCGAAGGTATCGGGTACCCTTCCTTCAATGTAACCATTACCTAATGGCCACCATTGACAAACCCGATTGCAATATATGTGTGCTGATTCCAGGGTGGTGGATATGACAAAAGTTGTAAGTATGTCGTACTGCCCTCCATGATGAAAATGTGTGATATCACATTATCTATTGAAGCAACTATGATACCCATTTCGTTAGTTAACCAACATTGCAAGGGTGCATTTATGGATCATCAATGTTTATATCGAAGTGTTTGTCCTTTAGAGAGGGACACCCACGATTTGACTAGTGAATAGGAGGTTAAAAATTTGGGGTTGTTGATGGTGCAAAAAATTCTTTAAACTAATAATGATTTAATTTGTGACAATTTGAATAAGTATATTTCCTCTATCAAAGATTCAACTAGTGTAGTCCATGCTTGAGTAAAAGAATTCAACAATTGCTTTGACTTTATTATTGGTTCACACTTTCATTGAATACTTTGAGAAATATGTCATCCAGACAATAATCGTCTAGTATTCGAGAATACACTTTTGCATGCTTTCATAAATGCTATTTATCTGTCTCTGACAATTACTCGTGGTCAAACGATTCCATCCCATGTCAACCTTAGGCAATTTAATGCCCACGGGTAATTCACTTCTTTTTCTCGATGCATATATACGAATGCTACGCAAAATGTCATATTAGTAGATGTTACACCAACAATCTCAAGAAGGGGAATCTTGTACCTATTTGTACTATATGTATCATCCATCATCAACACATGTGGAATGTCTGCCATAAATCTAATGATTTTGGATGAATAAAAAATAAATCTTCTAACTTATTGTTCCTCTCATTTGCACGGGTATAATAAATATAGTTTTATTGCTGTAAAAAATTCATAAGTACATACATTGTACTTTTTCATGCATGGATGGTACTACAAAATTTATAGAGTGCATTATATATGGATTGAGATGTGGACACATTATCTGGATTGTTCTTTTTCAATGTTGATAAGATGGCACATGGTCTAACCTTATTCATTGCCAAATCTTTTACTAATTGATTTTCCTCTTTAGATAATTGCATTGCATATGCATGACTCGTCACTTCATAATCAGGATCATCGTTATTCAATTTCTTACTGTTGCACCTGAGCCTCCTTCCTCATGATTGGTAGGTAGGTTTCAGGAGTAGTTCGCTCATGAGTATATGACTACAACATAAAACAAGGTTAGAGCGACCCCGGACGTTTTTCTGAGACCTCTCTGATGGTTAAGTTAGAGGGATGTCGTCTAAAGCGGATGAAGGAGAAAAGTGAGAGAGAGAAATATCACAAACCCATTAGTTCTAGGGGTTTTATACATATCGTTTTCGTTACCTTTTCCTAGGATTTATAGCCTCTAGAGCCTCGATAACTGCTGGATAATAGTACATGACATGACATTGGTACGGACCAGTCATTCATAATGCAGGGGCCGAAGCTCTACCCAGGTCGACAATATATAGCGCAACTCGAGCCCTGGTGTCTAATCGGCTCTTCGCCGCATCCAGGTAGGCTCTTCCCTTAGGCCGAACCATATTCTAGGAAATAGGTCATTACTTACCATTCTTCCTCACATTGCTTCATGATGACATCTCCTTCTTCGATTTCAAAATCCAAAACATGCTTATGGTTTGAGATAGTTTAGCTTTGCTCTATACTTTCTTCATTGTGTGTGTGTGTGTGTGTGTATATATATATATATATATATATATATATATATATATATATATATATATATATATATATATATATATATATATATATATGGGAGAGTTTAGCTTTTGACTGTTGGGTTCTAACTTATATACATAAATACGTGTATATGTTTTTTAATTAATGAGTCACATTAGCAATGAGTTACTAGTTGGTAATTTTGAAACTGATTCTCTAAAGAAAATAACAAAAATAAATAGAAAATGTTGGCTTAATCTGGTAAAACAAAAAGTTTTGGTTCAAAGAGGAAAAATAAAAAAGTATTACGTCTTTATAAGATTAGGGTTTTGCATAATAGGTTGCAGCTAGTGTTTTATAACATCTCTTTTTTAGGATAAGAACTAGATTATAACCCGCATTAAACGCGGAGAATATAAATTAAATACACATCAAATTAATAGATGGTATTGTTTTAGGTGAAATTTTAATAAAAAATGTTAGTTAGATTCATTTTGAGTTTTTGAACCAAACTTATTAAATAAAAATATTTAATATTTATATTAGAGCAATTTGGTAACAATAATTTTTAACATAAATGATCCACGTGATATTTGTTTTTATCACAACATGATGTGACTTATTTGATTAAAACATGTTGTGTAGTAGCTTTATGAATTGACTTTGTTCGGTATACCAACCCCCATGGAGGCTCATATGGCACTTTTTATATTGGTTATGTAAAACAAAAAGCAACAATAAGTTGTTATATGTACCAGCAACATTAAATTCTGTAAAAAAAATTGATAAACATTACAATTAAAGTGCATTGCCATAGCCATAAAAATCAAACTCAGACATTGTAATTTGGTCACTTTTTAAAGTATTTTTATCTTATAAGAATTAAAATATGATTTTTTAGGCCACACCTAATCAGATATACATATCTTTCGATCAAATAAATTATTACAAAAAAAAAAAGCCTTGCTATGAACAAAAATATAATATTAATTTCATAATTTGTAAAAGGTTAACACTAATAAAAAATAATGAACTTTCACAAATCTTGCATTTTGGTCATTGCATCTAACTAACAATTGAATTTCAGTTTAGAGGATTGATTCAAGAAGTGCATCCATGACTTCTTGTAGCTAAATTTGAGGGAATGCTAAGACCTATTAAGATACGTGGAAATGGTCTATGAGACTACGGTTGGTTTCTGGAGGGCAATACAAATTCAAAATCGTTAGCACATATCTTTCTTCTAGTAAATTGATTAATTTTTTATGACATCTCAACATGAATATTGTAATAACAGGTAATAAGAACAGAGTAAATGCATGAAATTAGAGAAGAAGAAGGAGACAAAGTAAAGAAAGAACTTGGAAAAAAAGAAATGGAGAAGAAGACCATTCAAGAAGAGCATTATAAATCCTACGACTCAATCCAAAATCGTAAGAATAAAAAATTCAATGTAATTATATATATATATATATATGTAGTAATTTTGAATAAGAAAATCATTATCTTAAAAAAAAGAATGGTCACGACATGATTTGGGTGGTCATTGATCGATTCACTAAGAGTGCGCATTTCATAGTGGCCAAGGAGAAATGGTCTATGGAGAAGCTTGTGAATTCTTACGTGAAGGAAATTGTGAGGCTTCACGGTGTTCCGTTAACGATTGTGTCGGATCGTGATAGCCGTTTCACATCGAGATTTTGGAAAAGTCTACAAGAGGAATTGGGTACCAAGTTGTGTTTAAGTACAGCTTACCATCCGCAGACTGATGGTCAGAGCGAACGAACGATACAAACGCTTGAAGATATGCTGAGAGCATGTACCTTGGAATTCCTAGGTAATTGGGATGAACATTTACCTTTGGTAGAATTTTCCTATAATAATAGTTTTCACTCGAGCATTAAGATGGCACCATACCAAGCTTTGTATGGACAGAAGTGTCGTACGCCGTCTTGTTGGCTTGAGGCTGGGGAAAAGCAGTTTATGGGACCGGAGTTGGTTCATCAAACTGCTGAAAAGTTGAAAATAATTAGGGAAAGAATGTTAGCGGCTCAGGATCGTCAAAAGAGCTATGCTGACAAGAAGCGGAGACCGATAACTTTTGAGGTTGGGGATTCGGTTTTGCTTAAAGTCTCGCCGTGGAAGGGACTTATAAGATTTGGTAAAAGGGGAAAGTTGAGTCCAAGGTTTATTGGACCATTTAAAGTTCTTCAGAGGATTGGGAACCAAGCTTACAAGCTCGAATTACCGGAAGAACTGAATGGAATTCATAACACTTTTCATGTGTGTTATTTGAGGAAGTTCACGGGAGAAGTTCCTGACATAATTCCAATCTCTGAATTGAGAATTGATGAGAACAAAAGGTTGATTGAAGAACCAGAGGCAATTGTTGACCGAAAGACTAAGAAATTGCGACGCAAGATGGTTGGGTTAGTGCTTGTCCGATGGAAACACACGAATGGGCCGAATCTCACCTGGGAGACGGAGAGTGACGTGATGGGTCGCTATCCGCATTTGTTTGTTGATGTGTGATTCCGGGGACGGAATCATTCTAAGATGGAGAGAATTGTAACGCCTGTGTTTCCGGGCTTGCCATTTTTAGCAATGTAATAGTCTAGGTTAACCTTTGTAACCCGTTTTGAAATAATAATAATGTATTATTTGAGTATTATGTGTTTTGTGCTTAATTGCTTAATTGTGTGGTTTGATTAATTAAGAATAAAAATAAGCGTCGAAATTTAAGTTTAAAATAAACTTGATATCATTGGATAAAGTTGTAGAATATGTTAAGATAAGAGCGTCAATAAAAAGAACGCCCAAATCTGACTTCGTATGAGGAAGTTATGATTTTTCTATGATTCGGCTTAGCAGTGCACGGCCCGAAACTCGAATTTTAGTTCGAGCGGTTTTTGGCTTACGCGACCTAAATGAGAGTTGAAGGTCTCATTAATAGGAACTCAACGGTAAAAATATGGATGAAAACGGAGTTCGTATGAAGGAGTTACGAATTCTTCGCGGTCGTTTAACAGTCTAAACGCCTCCTACTGTTAAATTTGAGATCGGTCAAGATTTAGCCGACGGAGTCTAAACGAAAGTTGTAGATCTTGATTTTACCTACGCGTGGATATAAAGAATGTCAAAAACGGAGCTCGTATGCGAGAGTTATGATTTTTCTAAGTTCGAAGGCTAACACGCGATAGGGGTGACGTGGCACCACCCAGAATTTGACACGTGGCACCACCAGAAAGCCGCCACATGGACCAACTCGGCGAGTAGGTGTCCCCTACTCGGCGAGTATGGACCAACTCGGCGAGTAGGTGTCCCCTACTCGGCGAGTACATCAGATATTTTCACTATAAATAGGATGCGAGGGTTCAGGGTTTATTTGCTCATTTCTTCTCATCTTTGTGCCGAAGCTCTGCATTTTTATACCCCGAAGCCCCGGTATCATACTCTAGCCCCGAGGCAAGTCCCGAGATCCCGAAGATCCCGAGAAGTGCGGTTCCCGAGCCGAAGCTCTGCCCGCGAGAAGTTCGATTTTTGAGGAGATCTTCCAGATCTGCTGTGGATTACTACTTCTGCAAGTCGTAGTGCTGTCCGATCGTCTTCTGATCATGTGAGTGTATACTACCTTTCATAAACACGATAATAATACAAGTGCGGTTTGAGTGTATTAAGTAAATTGTGGTTTATAGGTGTGAGGGTATAGCTACTTTCTTCTAACGAGTAACTATGAAGTATTTTATATGATATACTTGTTATGTGTATATTTTGCGATTGTATGCGTGAATGGATATTCACTTTATTCTATCACATAGATCTGAATTGTTTTCTATGGAATACGTGTTATGTGGTATGCCTCATCTGTTATGTGGAATATATATTGAATGAAAATGATATACATGTTTTAAACTACGTATGAAAATATATTTTATCTACTAATATGTTGGGTAGAACATGGGTAGATAGTTGGTGTGAAATAAATAGATGAGAGGCCTCGATGTTGTTGTTGTTGTTGATCTAGTTATTCAGCGGAGTATGGATAACGACCACGGACTCTTTCTAGACAGTCCAGTGGAACGCTAGCAGGTTCATAACCTGTAGGTGTTGTGAACGATGTGTTCACCGGTGTACTCTATCCCCCTCATGGTTGCCTTTAGGATATCTATTGTTGAGGAAACCCCTTCGCAGTGATGTCCGTCCCGATGAAAATCCTAGATTAGGTCCCTTGAGATAGATGTTGTTTTAGGGACGTAAAGTGAGGATAACGGGAATGGGTAATCGAGATAGTGATTGGTTGGTGAAATTAAATATAATTTATTTATTGTGGGTTGAAAACCCTATATGCTCACCAGGCTCCCAAGCCTGACCCACTCAGTTTTATTTGTATTACAGGAAGTGGCACAAGGGCGTAAGATGGATGGATCATCTTGTTGTTTTGTTTACAAGTCTGTATATGTATATATTTGTTGAATGACTTGTAATGTTTATCGTTTATGCTTTATGGTCTGTATCGGAACATGACATCCCGAGTTTTGATTATATAATGAAATGCATCTCTTGATGAAATGCTTTGATAAATATTATTTTATCATGTTTTGTTTTGGGAACAAATTCCGCAACTCTTTCAAATCAAAAGGATTTACTCTGAAATTATTTAAAAGCATAAATGAAAATCGGACTTTTCTGGCCGAGATTTTGGGGATGTCACATTAATTTTTGTCATGGCCTCTCAACACGAATACAGTAATAACATGTAACAAGAAGAGAGTAAATGCAAAAAATTGGAGAATGAGAAGGAGAAGGAGAACAAAGTAAAGAAAGAACCTAAAAAAAGAATTGAAGAAGAAAATTACTAAAGAAGACTGTAAATTGTAGGACTCAACCCAAAATCGTAAGAATAAGAACTTCAATATAATCGTATGTATATATATATATATATATATATATATATATATATATATATATATATATATATATATATATATATGGTGTTTTGAATAATCAAATCATTATCTTCTAAAAAAATGGGATCCAATGATATCATTTTGGAGATTTCTGGATATTAATCTAGAAAAAAAAATCAGTTATATTGATTCAAATTTACAAATTAATTGACTTGCTTATTTTATGAGATTTAAAATTCAAATCATTATCTTAAATCGATTCATTTTATGTGGGATATTCTATGAGATAAATTATGAATGATAGTGACTTTAATTTTGACTCTCAAATATTGTGCATATTTAATGAGATTAGATTAGATGTTATAGGTTAATAACCAAATTAATGATATGCTTATTTAAAGAGTTATTTAAAAAACGGATTTTAATTTTGAAGTCAAAAACTATAAATAAATGAGTTAAATTAGAAACAATATTAATTATAGAAATTGATATATTCTATATAAATAGAATGATGTGTTTCAATTTTGTTTGAATTCTATTTGGGAAAGATGATGTCATCAATTTGATCTAATGGTGGAAAATATATGATTGAAATGCAATCAAGAGTCTTGTTTCATTGGTGAATTAAAAATTCTCTTTTAATAATATTTAGAGATTAAAAGTTTTGAACCAAATCTATTATAATATTGTATAAAAGGATGGATAATATAATTACCATAAGTATCTAAAATACCATTAATAAAAATCAAGATGAACAAATATTCAAAATCTATATTAACAATATCTTGTAATTATTAACAATTATAGAAAAAGTCGAAAATCTTTATCTAAATGGTAAGTTAAAGTTGATTTAGTGACAAGAAATGGATACCACTAATTCTCGGATCACATTAATCGGTAAGTTTTGCTTAAATGATATTGACATGACATTTATCTAACACATGATTAAATGATTAAGGTCATAAAATGGCAAGATACTTTTTCATTTGTCAACTCTAAACTTAGAAAGAAAAAAAATGATACGTGTTAAATCATAGAACAGACAACATACGATCCATTAAGTTACTTGTTAACTTTTTGACTTATTTGACACTCATCGTCTTCTTCACTCATTTACATTTTTATATCAAATCATTTGGATGTTAACATTTAGCAAGTTTATATTGTTTTCGTTTTAAAATTGAACCAAAGAAAACCATTTAAGGTCATGAATATGTAGTTAAAGATTTTTTTTGAACAACAAGATATATACAATATAAAATATATGATATTAACTTATTAATAATGGCCTTTATTATTGCCCTTATACAATTATATATTTATGCCTCCCCTCCACCATGATGAGTTACTAAAAAATGTTGAGTCGCCGAAACTAGGGAGGGGAAATGCTTGTGGATTGTGATGAGACTCATGCAATTGAAGAATAGTATAAATATATATATATATATATTTAAATTTTGATTTAAATAAAAACAAATTAAGAGAATAACATTTAGAAGGTATGTTAAGTGTAATTAAAAACACATGTAAGTAAAATATCAAACCTACGAATAACAATTACATGTCATGTCAGCATAAAAATTAAGTGAGTTATATAAGACATTTTTTTAACGTAATGACTTAAAACATAAAACAGAGGTTGGTGATGTAAATGTCATAAGTGAAATAACATGCTACTATTTTATAACGTATAAACAATGAACGATCAACAATAAATTGTAGT
This sequence comes from Lactuca sativa, assembly GCF_002870075.4. Lineage (NCBI taxonomy): Eukaryota > Viridiplantae > Streptophyta > Magnoliopsida > Asterales > Asteraceae > Lactuca > Lactuca sativa. Next base: position 99,139,395 of record NC_056623.2, on the reverse strand, counting down.
TTCGACCGATATTTACTTTTGCTGCGTTTTAATTACTTTGATGTTTTTGTCAACTATGGTATCCCTTTGCTATGTAACGAGTATCATCTCTTATCTGTCAAATTTGTTGACAATAATGACAACTATATATTTCTTGTTCTCTTTCGAATATTTTACAATGCATAACTAGATTAATAGATTGAATAACACACTTCAAGCAGATACATGTTAAAATGGAGTGGGTCTAGTCGTTTTGACCCAATAAGGCCAGAGAGTATGTTACAGGAAATCGGAACCATGATCGAAACACTACACCACCACCGTAGTTTAGGGTGTGTAGAGAAAAGGGTTAGGGGTGGCTACCCCGCCCTCTCTCTCCTGTTATGATTGACCAACTTTTAAAAAAAAAAATTAGAAGAGACAACTTTAAAAAAAAAAAAGTTTTAGTTTTATTAATATATATATATATATATATATATATATATATATATATATATATATATATATATATATTAAAAATTTATAAAAAGATATATCAAAATTTATGGCTTTTAGTCCGTACAAAACGAGTATAATATTTGTATAATATATATATAATAAAATAAAAAGCAGTGAAAGACAACAATTTTTTTTTATAAGTGAAAGATGAATAAATGAAAAGCTAATATGGCACTCAAAAAATGAATTGTAAAATCAGAATACACCCTTCAGTGTCTAATACACTTGTTGTCTATCTTTTATAGTTTCCTTTTTATAAATAACTAATATATATTTATATACAACAATAAAATAATATTATTAATTTACATTTTTAATATAACAAGTTATCTAATTATCCATCACTGTAACCAAAATCGACTAAGTTGCTATATTTACGGCCTTCAACTCAATCATGCCATGTCTTCTTCTAATTTAGCCATCGTGTAAGGTTTTGTACCCCTTAAGTCACTTTGGTTTAGTGGTATCAATATATATAAAAAACCATCTCTTAGGTGGTTGAAGATTTAAATCCGGTTGTAATTAATATATATATATATATATATATATATATATATATATATATATATATATATATATATATATATATATATATATATATATATTAATATATATATATATATATATATATATTAATATATATATATATATATATATATATATATATATATATTAATATATATATATATATATATATATATATATATATATATATATAGGTTATTCTATTCAAACTAGGTATTGTGTTATTGTATGCATAATTGTGGGCCGATCATTTTACTTAATTTTGGAAAGTGAATAATACATATTATTAAATTAAATATAATTAAAAATACCAACTAATTTCATTCTAAGGGTATTTTAGTCAATTAACATAAATTTAAAAAAGGAAAATTACATATTTTAAGGAAAATAGATTCTATTAATTTTAAAAATCTAATTGTATGGATTATAATTCTCCTAATTCGAAAATTCTGACGTAATATATTTATCAATATATTGAAAAATAACAAATATGATTGAACCATACAATAATTACACATTCCGACATAATATATATTTTGATTTAATGAACTTCTTGAAAAATAACAAAATTTTGAATACAAGTTAAAAAAAAATCATTACATTCTACGAAAATATATATATATATATATATATATATATATATATATATATATATATATACACTATTCTATGCGAATGTTACACTTATTAATAACACAAAAAACAAAATATATGAATCATTCTAGCAGAATATACTATTACATATATATTTTTTCATTATATTGTATATTATTCTGGTAGAATAATCCATTCTTTTTGGAAGATTGGTGGTCATTGTTCATCTTCATCCCATATAATGTTCATCTTCAAAATTCTATTCTCACATAATTAGAATTCAAGATTCCATTCCAGCGGAATGTATTAAGTTTCACATGTACCATGTTTTGCTTTGATATCTCTCATTTCGTACCTACAAAAATAATGGTATTCAACACTTGATCATTATAAACCAACAATATAAGATAAAATTCAAGCATAAAGAAGCAAACCAAAATAAAGTCACGCAAAACCCATTAAAGAGAAATGGATTCTTGATTCCATTCCAACAGAATTATAATTCATGATTCCATTCCAGCAGAACTGGATTCGTGATTTCATACAATTCGTGAACAAATGCCAACAGAATTAGAATTTATGATTCCACTCACACCTCTCTTCTATGTTTCCTCTTAATGAACCCCATGTTTCCTTTCATTCTACATGGATTCTAGTCAAGAAATACAAGAACAATCTTGTTCTTTCCCTTATGTACCCAGCAAACCAACAAAAAAAAGAGGGCATTTCCCCCATTCGTTCAAAAAAAAAATATTTTTATACCAAAGAAAGATAAAATTGGATTTTAATTTTAAAACACATGCTTCGTAGTTCATAGTTCACAGTTCATACCCAAAGGAAAATTAAGCATACCCTGAATAACGGTCTTGAATAAAAACTAAAAAGGTTGGTTCAAGAGCTACAATCTAAGATACTCGCTGATTGTCAAACCCTTGAGCCCAAATTTTGGTAACACCCACCAGCAACCTATAGGTTGAAACAATCGCATTCAACTTCAATTTTGATGCAATCATTTACTATTGATATGAGCATGGCAATATTTTGATAGAAAGATTATTTACCAGCGGCGACGATCGATGTTGATATGAAAACACCAGTGACTCCAAACAACATAATCGGCAAAAAGTTTTGGAAAAACTTTTTCTTCTTCACCTGAAATCTGTGGAAAGTAGAAAACGTAGCTCCCAAAGTAAATGAAGAAACACAAGGGAGGATGGATGTAAATTAATCCAACAAGCTACTGGGGCTTACCCGACATTGAAAATAATGGGTGGGAGTAGATAAATGAAGAAGAGTTGTTCATCGAACCTCAAAAAATGAGTGCTTTTCCAGTTGCTTGTGATTAAGATGATTGTCCCAACAACACGCCCCTGTTTATGAAGAAGACAATGAAGGGCAACCCCACAAAGGGTCGTTGGTGCCGCTGCGCTGGAGGATTTCGAGCTCGACGAGACCGCGAGACCTGTACTGCGTTTAAATCTCGTTTCCATCGATTGCTCAATTTTTGGTTTTCAGAATCGGATAAAGAGGGGAATGAGATTTAATAAAAGTCAATACCATGATTATAGGGATTATTTTTGGAAGTTATTAAACAAATTACTAAATTACCCTTATTTATTTATTTAATTATTTAATTTTGATTGACCCACATTTATGCATACAATAACACAATACATACTTTAAACACCTGAACCTAGCTCTCTCTATATATAGAGCTAGGTTATATATATATATATATATATATATATATATATATATATATATATATATATATATATATATATATATATATATATATATGATCTGGTGAGGACTTCAATTTCGATGAGGACTGTGAGAACAAATGTGAACCATGTATCTAAAAAGATGAGGGGTTGTGGATTTTTATTTTTCTTTTATTATTTAGACGGTGACATTTTGGGGAATAACTCAAACTTTTCATGGTGTTCCACTTAAGGGCAAACATTTATAGGGCATAATGGTCAATGTTCTCTTGTAAATCCCTGGAGGAAGAACGCAACTTAACTTTCCCTATTTCCGCATTGGTTCATCAACATTACTCACTGTTTGCTACAAATTTTTCATCTAATCCCTTGTTCGACAATGATTGATAATGCAAATGTTATGATCTATAATTTTATAATATACACATTCATCACCAAAAGTTAATCATAAACTTGGGATCATGTTTTTATGTATCAAACAATATTTTAAATCTTATAATTATAAATCAAAAAAATTTACATCATTTTACTTTGGATCAAAAAAGTTTACAATCATAAAAAAAAATGGATTGTAAATTTTTTGATCATGTATTTTTGAATCATAAACTTCGAATAATCCTTAAAAAGATGAGAAAAAGTTTTGAATTATATAATTATAAACTTTAAATAATATTTGTATTTTTGGATCATAGATTAATCTTTTACACCATCACTTTTGGATTATAAATTTAGGATCACAAATTTCAGTTATGAATAATAATGATCCAAAATTTTATGATTCAAACTATATCAATACATTAATAATAACATAGTTTTACGTTTTAACTAATATTATGATTCAAAAAAATGTTATGATCTAAAAGTTTTTATCAACCAAATCCTATGTAAAAGAAAAAAAAACTTGATTTGCTTGAAATGATATGATCCAACTTGACTTTGTACATTTGTAAAAATTATGATTCAAATATTACCAATTATAGCATTAGACTTTAAAAGATCCATCTATTTATATAATTATGATTCAAAAAATGTAATGATGCTTAATTGTATTTGCACGATCCAAGATTATATGATTTAACAATTTTATTATCCAAAATTTGTTATGAACCAAAATAATATGATTCAAAAACATTATATCTTTAATAGGTTATGATCTAAAAATGTTTTGATTAAAAGTGAATATGATTTAGGGTCACAAGTAACTCATAGATTAATGATCATATCATTTAAAAATATATGAGTCAAAATGTTATGATTTGAAAATGAGCACAGTCGAAATGTTACAAATTAATCGATTTAATAATCTAATATAATGATCTAATTTGAACAGTTTATGATTAGTTTCATGATCCAAACAGGATGTGATCTAATGCTACAAATATGGTGATAAACAAACCAATGATATAGTATACACACGTTATGATCTAATCCAAAATAGTATAAAAGTCCATGATAAGATCTAGCAAGCTAATTCCCACAATATTTATGTTGCAAACATGTTATGATCCAAAAACTATATTGCTCTTAATATTAACATCATAATATAACATAAATAAACTGCAACAATTTTATATGTTTATGGTGTGTTGACAAATATGACTAATCCAAAAGTAACTATTTTTTTCAATGAGACTTTCTCGTTTACTTAATGGTCATGTGCAACCATTTCTTTAAGAGCTTGGTATTTATCCATTTAGATGTCATTCACACTAGTCCACTTTTCTTTTTGTTGGTCTTCTTTCTTATGCAGACACCCACAAACCCGTAATTCTATCATCCTGTCTCCCAAACATCTTTTAGATTTCAAAAACCTGCATGGAGACCAAAAAGAAATGGAAATAAAGAGTAAGAAATCACTCACTTACATATCCCACGTACATAAATACAAATAGTTCGTATGTAAAGCTCAACAAAATTTTAGAAAATCTTTTTAAATGTCTTATAACCATTTTAACAAACACCTTGATTGTTTCATCAAACTTAGGGTTTCAATTGAATTTCTTGATTCAGACAGGTAATAAACTATAAATATGTCAAAGTAGGGAGATGATACAAAAAAAACCTAAAAAAAATGAAATACCTTAAAAAACCTTTAACTTAATCAGCTTTGAACTGGCACAAATGCAAATAACCTGCACTTTAGAGCATGGTAGCTTGAAAACCTTAAGAAACCTTACACTTATAAATATTGTTAATGAATCGAAAGAGCAAGTACCCTCGATCATAATGTATGACATGCAATTCCAAAAGAACAACCATACCACTAGAAGGAGGCCACTACAAACAACCTTATACATACATTTTGAAACCACCCGACACACATTTTCAACGAATGAGCATAAATTATAAAGTAAGTTGAACCATCATGTCATCTATAAAACCACGAAAAACACCATGAAACTTGTAAATATGCACACCACTGGGAAAAAAATACCCTAAAGACATCTACTAAATGCAAAACTAATTTGGGAAAGATTACCACAAGTAAAAATAAGCGTGAGCTCTTTAAGTTATTTTATCGAACACTTGTAAGGCATCAATAAACATAAGTTGGTAACTTTTTTATTGCTTAATTGTTCACACTTAATCTGTTCACAAACATATATAACCTATTTAAAAGCAACTAAGTTAATGAAAATAACAAAAAGCAGAAGAAACAAAATATCAAAAAAAAATATGGAATAGAATATTTACCTATAAATATGTAAAGCTCAACAAAATTTTAGAAAATCTTTTTAAATGTCTTATAACCATTTTAACAAACACCTTGATTGTTTCATCAAACTTAGGGTTTCAATTGAATTTCTTGATTCAGACAGGTAATAAACTATAAATATGTCAAAGTAAGGAGATGATACAAAAAAAACCTAAAAAAAACGAAATACCTTAAAAAACATTTAACTTAATCAGCTTTGAACTGGCACAAATGCAAATAACCTGCACTTTAGAGCATGGTAGCTTGAAAACCTTAAGAAACCTTACACTTATAAATATTGTTAATGAATCGAAAGAGCAAGTACCCTCGATCATAATGTATGACATGCAATTCCAAAAGAACAAACCATACCACTAGAAGGAGGCCACTACAAACAACCTTATACATACATTTTGAAACCACCCGACACACATTTTCAACGAATGAGCATAAATTATAAAGTAAGTTGAACCATCATGTCATCTATAAAACCACGAAAAACACCATGAAACTTGTAAATATGCACACCACTAGGAAAAAAAAATACCCTAAAGACATCTACTAAATGCAAAACTAATTTGGGAAAGATTACCACAAGTAAAAATAAGCGTGAGCTCTTTAAGTTATTTTATCGAACAATTGTAAGGCATCAATAAACATAAGTTGGTAACTTTTTTATTGCTTAATTGTTCACACTTAATCTGTTCACAAACATATATAACCTATTTAAAAGCAACTAAGTTAATGAAAATAACAAAAAGTAGAAGAAACAAAATATCAAAAAAAAATATGGAATAGAATATTTACCTATAAATATGTAAAGCTCAACAAATTTTAGAAAATCTTTTTAAATGTCTTATAACCATTTTAACAAACACCTTGATTGTTTCATCAAACTTAGGGTTTCAATTGAATTTCTTGATTCAGACAGGTAATAAACTATAAATATGTCAAAGTAGGGAGATGATACAAAAAAAACCTAAAAAAATGAAATACCTTAAAAAACCTTTAACTTAATCAGCTTTGAACTGGCACAAATGCAAATAACCTGCACTTTAGAGCATGGTAGCTTGAAAACCTTAAGAAACCTTACACTTATAAATATTGTTAATGAATCGAAAGAGCAAGTACCCTCGATCATAATGTATGACATGCAATTCCAAAAGAACAAACCATACCACTAGAAGGAGGCCACTACAAACAACCTTATACATACATTTTGAAACCACCCGACACACATTTTCAACGAATGAGCATAAATTATAAAGTAAGTTGAACCATCATGTCATCTATAAAACCACGAAAAACACCATGAAACTTGTAAATATGCACACCACTGGGAAAAAAATACCCTAAAGACATCTACTAAATGCAAAACTAATTTGGGAAAGATTACCACAAGTAAAAATAAGCGTGAGCTCTTTAAGTTATTTTATCGAACACCTGTAAGGCATCAATAAACATAAGTTGGTAACTTTTTTATTGCTTAATTGTTCACACTTAATCTGTTCACAAACATATATAACCTATTTAAAAGCAACTAAGTTAATGAAAATAACAAAAAGCAGAAGAAACAAAATATCAAAAAAAATCTAGAATAGAATATTTACCTAGTGAACTGTAACAACAGTTAAAAGTCAATTTTTGTGGATTCAATCAACTCATTAGAAGGTGGAACAATAGTTTATGTGTGTTTGTCTATTCAATCTCGTTTTTGGGCAAGAATCGAATGACGAATCGAAAATAATTGATTCCTGCAAAAAACAAAGATCTTATGCAGATTTCAACCAATTTACACTAATGAGAACTTACCTGATCACATCAGAAATCACAGATTGATGGACAAATTCAAAGAGAAATTTTGTTTGTTAAGTGAATTGATTTGGTCAAGATGCATGTGGGTTTTTTTCTTATAGACGACAATGAAGAAGATACACCTAGATAAGCCCAACCCACTTTATTAATGATTTGATGAAATTGCCCTTAATGAACACGAATGGCCAAAAATTATCCTCACTAATTTTTGAGTCTTCACCAGATCCGAACCCTATATATATATATATATATATATATATATATATATATATATATATATATATATATATATATATATATATATATATATATATATATATATATATATATATATATATATAGTTGAAAATGAAAATTATGTAAGAGGGAGATAAATGTGAAATTTTATAAAAATATTGGAAGTAAATCAAGCTATAAGTTGAATTATAAGAACATTGGACAATTATAATATATATATATATATATATATATATATATATATATATATATATATATATATATATATATATATATATATATATATATATATATATATATATATATATATATATATATATATATATATATATATATATATATATATATATATATATCATGTAGGAACTCAAAAATATGTAAGAGCCGCCATGAGCAATCTTGTCCTTTAATCTCCAAAATTGAATGGCTATTATTGTTCTATTATTTTCTTTTTTCTTTTAATTTCGGAATGACATATTTCGTAATTATTCCTTAATATTTTCACATTTTGGAAAAGGGTTGAAGATTGGTGGCAAAAACTGTCAAAGAAAGAAAATTGGAATGGGAAGGCGCCCAACATACTTGTTCCTTGTTATTAAGTTGGGGTTTTCTCTTAATTTTTCCATCATTTTTGTTTTTTGACAATAACTTTTTTTTTAAAAAAAAAATCTAAAAATATCAAAGTTCTTAAAATTTAATTCTCTACAAAATGAGCATAATCATAAAAATTTGAAGAATTTTTTTTATTTTTTATATTTATAAATAAACCCAGAAAAAAAATTCTTTAAAAATTTAAGCAATACTTCTACTCACTATCATAATCACTTTGTAAAAAGAATTTATAAAAAAATAAGGTGTTTTGGATACATTTTAAAAAAATGTTAAACATAGTATCATCCAAATAAAGATAATTCAAAATATTTATGATTCAAAAATATTATGATTCAATAGGTTTATGATCATAACTTGTTATGATCTAAAAATATTTTTATTCTAATATTTAATGATTCTTAATTATGATATTTTTTATGATTAAAAATTAAATGATTTGAAAAATAAAATGATTTAAATATTGTATTGAAAAAAAACTTTATTTAATTTAATATATTATGATCCAAATCAATATGATCCAAAAATGTATGAAGTATAATATCGTCATTATTCAAAATACTATGATTTAAACTTTATGATAAAAAAAATAATATGATTAAAAAAATGGTATAAACAGAAAATATTATGTTCCTTAATATTCTTCTTATTTAAAATTTATAATTGTTAAGCATTAAAAACTAAAACCGATATTTAGTTTAAAAAAGAAAAAAAATAAAGAAAAATAAAGAAAATCAAAAATAAAGAAAAAACCCTACTATATTCAAGTATGTAGTAAAGATATTAAAAAAAACAAAAAAAAATGAAAAAAAAAACAAGAAAAAATAATAACTTTTAAAAAAAACGAAAAAGAAAATTAAAAACGTTAAAACCGAGCATATATCTTTTTTTAATTTTTTTAACGACATATTAAGAGAAACGAAAAAAACCAAAATAAATGAAAAAGAAAAGAAAAAACCATTTAAATGACATTCATCACACATGATTATTCTCTCAAATCTGTATTATGTCCGTGTGCGAATGTGTCACGACCAACTAAATGGGTGTGATGTTTGTGTCATTGACGAAATGATTGATGGAGAATAGTCATCGCGGTTCCTACTAATTTTTTCGCTACTACTGGATCCGAAACCTATATATATATATATATATATATATATATATATATATATATATATATATATATATATATATATATATATATATATATATATATATATATATATATATATATAAATATAAGATTTATGTTTGTTGTTGAAAAAAAACAACTTAGGAGATCAAGTTCCTTGAATTGCATAAAAGGTGTTTCATTTTATTATTGAAGGTGTTATAAAGTGTTTTGATTTTATAAAAATAAGATAAATAGTTGTTTTTAAAATTTTGATATTTTTGTTGAATATCTAAAAGAATTTAATAAAAAATGATAAAATAAACTAAGAGATACATGTGAAGTCATTGGTTTACTCTCTAAATAGACTTTATGGAGAGAAAGATATTTCAACGTTATAGTCATTTATAAGATCATGTCACTCAAATATGGGATACAGTAACACACTCTCTCATAGTCAGAGGCTCGATTAGGATAGTTAGGAATGTGCTGAGCCACGAGGGTTGCAATACCCAACTCTGAGACCATGTAAGATATATTTGGATTCCTTGATTTACTCTCCAACAGATCTCTTATGGAGAGACGAAATACTCTAATGTATATAGTCAAAAAAAAATTTGGAACGACAATATATATACTCAATTATATAACCATGTCACACGTATGTAGGATACACTAACAAACATGCTAGACATATAAGAAAAAACTGTTGGATTATGTATTTAAGCCAATAACTAAATTAGTATATACTTGAATTATTAGCAAAGTCCTTTTGGGTTGCCGTCAAATCTAGTAATTGAATATGATAACTTTTAGAGAGCGAGAGAGAGAGAGAGAGAGAGAGAGAGAGAAAGAGGGAAATAGAGAGAAAGAGAGAGATTTATTATAAGATTAATAGAAAAGCGTGTGCAAGTTTGTTCATTCTCAATTCTACTTGTTCTTTATTGTTAACTGATTGTGTTTGCTATTTGATCACTGCTAAGATCCGTTTCATGACCTTACAATTGGTATCAGAGCAAAACCAGTGTCAAAGGCATCCTACAATCGAATTTTTGACCGTGTTCTTATTCGTCTGCGACTGAAGTTGGTGTTTGCTATGAAAGGGTTTCAAGCCTCATTCAAAAATTGCGTTTTTCTCGAGTTTCTGGGAGATTACGGCCCTAGCTTACGGCCATAAACTTAGATTACGGCCGCAAACTCCAATCAGTTCTTGAACCGCAAACTTGGTTCTTGAGCCGTGAATAAGGATTTTTCATCAACCGGAATCTTGGACTCTTGAACCGTGAACTTATACCGTAAACACTTTACGACCGTAAACTCCGGACCGAGTTTACGGCCGCAAATTGATCTTTGACCGTGAACATAGTTTAAGGTCGCAAACCTAAGTTGACTGTGAACTTGTGTTTGACCATAAAATTAATTTACTTTTAAATAATTTAATTTCTATTTAATATTAATGGATTCACAAAGTCAAACACACCACCACGAACTGGATTCTGTAATGGGCACAACCACTCGAATTCCAAGACTGTTGTCCGCTGCAGGCTTCCCTGAATGGAAGTACAGGATTGAGAAGTACATCAAGATGAAGGACTTCAAAATCTGGAGAAGCATCATAAAAGACCCTGTCAGAATAACCACCACTGTTGCAGGGCAAGTGGTTGATAAGAAGATTGAAAATTACACAGATGAAGACTTTGAGAAGGTCGAAGAGCAAGAAAGGGCTTTGGCCACTCTAACCATGGCCCTATCCGTGGTCATAGCTCAAGGTTTTAAGGAGTACAATTCTGCTAAGGCTTTGTGGGAAGCCCTAATCGAGGTTTATGAAGGGAATGAAGATATGAAGGAGAGTCGCCAAGATATGTTGCGACAACGGTTCAACATGTTCAACTACGTTCCTGGAGAAACTCTTGAAGCACAGCTGCAGCGATTCACATCTCTTACCACTAAAATGACTGTAGTCGGGATCTTCTACACCAAGTCTGAGATAAACAAGAAGCTACTTAATGCTCTCCCAAAGTCTTGGGACATGAATGTAGCTATTATAAAAAAGACTAAAGATCTAAGCCGACTCTCTCTTGCTGAAGTGATGGCAATCATCAAGGCCTGTGATATTGATGACAAGCAACGGGAGATAAACCATGTGAATTCATACTCAGCTGCAAACCTTGGGATCTCTTCTAACAATGCTCTTTCATCTCTCACTTTTTCTTCTGTAGGTCAACCCTTTGCTGCTCAACAAGCTCAGGTTCAGTCTTTCTCCACTCCATTAGCTTCTTCTCTTCCTGCTGCATCGGTCATGCCTCTTTCTCAGAACCAATCGTTCGTGGCTGCTCAAGTTGCTTCTTCCTCCAATGTGCCTTCCTCTTCAAAAGGAAAGGAGGGTGATGAAAATATTGCTCTTGCTACAGGGCTTGTCAACTGCTACAATGCACTTGTAGCTGGAGATCTTCCGCCCCACCTGTCATTTGCCGATCTCGATCAGATTCACCCTGAAGATGTAGAAAAGATGGATATCACATGGCAAATCGCCATGGCAATTTTCAGGGCGAAATAGTTTGCCAAGAAGACCGGAAAGAACAACTGGGGGATGAGTGCTGACAAGAAGGTTGGATTCAGCAAGGGAAAGCTGCATTGCTTTAACTGCCACGAGCCAGGGCATTTTGCTTGTGATTGTCCGCAGCCAGATAGAAGATTAAACAATGACCGTATAATGGTTGCAGTTGGGAACAATCGAAGCGATGCTCAGGTCAACAGCGAGAAGGCCATGGTTGCACAATCGTTTGACTGGGAGGATCAGATGCAGGCCCTGAACATATATGGACCTGAAAATGCCCATTTGGCAACAGGTTGGTGATGATGCTTCAGCGGAGATTGTTGCAGCTGAAGATCAACAGTTTGCGTTGATGGTATCTTCTTCTCATGAACCAAACAAAAATGAGGTAAGTCTACCCTCATGCTCTCAAGCTTGTATTGATTATGTTAAAATTCTTCATGAGGAAATTGAGACACTAAGTAGAGAAGTAGAGAACCTTACGATTCTACGTGAACATAATGACTTACTAAAAAGGGAAGTAAAGGATCTTAGGTACGAAGGTTACCAACTTAGAAAAGGACAAAAACCTCTTAAGGCCCAATTAGAATCTAAAATAGAGGACTTTAGGAGACTTCAGGAAGACTATAGTAATAAATGCGAAAATTATGACTACATAAAGAAACAGAACGCTGAACTAGTACCTGAAATTGAATCATTAAAAGGCAAATTTCAAACTACTAATTTTGATTTTCGAAAATATGATGTATCGAGTGAGGTAGTTGCCAATATGATAGACCACTGCATGCAATTTAAACGAAATCAATCAAAGGGTCTAGGATATAATCAAGTGCCTCCTCCTTTCAATCATTCATATTAGTTTCAACCCTTGTCCAAAGAAGAGATTGCCAATGAACCATTCATGGTTTATGGCAAGCCATCTGGTTTTATTTCGGGAGGATTTATTAATGTTAAAAGTACTAACATTTCTACTTCTCCTGCAGATCAATACTTGAATCAGTCAAAGCACGAAGTTGAAGGATCTGTTTTTGAAAATAAAACTGAGTCTGAACCTGAAGTTTTAGTTTTAAATAAAGACAATAATTATTTTGATGTTACAAGTGACAATGTTTTTTTATGTTTCTACATCTTCTGATACTATTTTGAATGGTTTTAAAGTGTCTAATACTGTTTTGAATAATGTGGTTGGCAATTCTAGTGTTTGTGATGATAATAATAATGAAAAACCACCAGTTTCATAGGTTTCTCCATCTAATGCACCCTCACTTGTCTCACAACCTAATTCTTGTTCTTGTTCATGTGAGAGAAGCAAGGGTGTTGGTATGGAAAACAAATCTGAACAATGTAGTACAAGTTTTAACAATAACAAATAGATTTGTTTCAATTGTGGTATTGGTGGTCATATAGCTAGAAATTGTCCTAATCGTATGTTTGTACATTTTGAGTCACCAAGAGGGGAGAACGAATTCAGAGGAAGGTCTTTAACTAGAAAGTCCTCTAGAAATCGTTCTCAGAATGATGATTGGAAGGATGATCGGAGTAGAAAACGGGCTGTTTTCAAAAGCATAAAAAGGTTTTTCATAACAAAGTCCCAAGCAGTTTACCAAAACCGAACATGGCCAAGCCAAGGTCGGTTTCGTCAAGAAGCAATAATGGGTCTTCAACCAATTCTGGTGGAAAACCCAAGTGCCTCAAGCAAACTGATAAAAATCCGATTTCAAAACCACCCGGGACTGTTAGAAAACCTAATTATCAATGGTTGCCCACATTAGCCTCCAATTCATCATCTGTGTCCTCTGGAAAGTTATTAAATAATGATAGATCTGAAAATGCATCGGGTCAACCCAGGAAAATAATGACCTGGGTTCCCAAATCTAAATAAACCCGCACATTTTTCAGGGACAATTGCGGGGAAAGTCGTCAGACCTTGGTTCGTCGACATCGGCTGCTCCCGGCATATGACAGGAGATATCGCCCAACTTCACAACATTCAATCTTTTAATGGGGGATATATCTCTTTTTCGGGTGGAGAAGGTGGCAAAATCACTCAAAGGGGAACCGTCACAAATGGGGTGTTAAGTTTCGAGAATGTCAACTTTGCTCCCGAATTAAAGCACAGTTTGTTGAGTGTGTCCCAGATATGCGACAAAGGCTATTCTACATATTTCACTGAAAAGGAATGTATGATTCTCAAGCCAGACTTTGTCATCCCAGAAGAGTGGATTCTTGTGAAATCTAAAGGGGATGGGAATACTTACATCATAGATATGAATAGCAATCTTCCAGAACAAGTTACGTGTCTCTTTTCAAAGATCTCCAAACAAAATGCAATGTTATGGCACCGAAGACTCGGTCATGCTAACGCCAAGAACTTGAATCGTCTTGCAAAGAATGAGATGGTCCGTGGTTTGCCTGTCAAGGACTTTATCACGTTTGAGAAGTGTGTGTCATGTGCCCAAGGTAAGCATCATAGAAAACCACACCTGCCAAAACAGGTCAACTCAATTAGTCATGTGCTTCAATTGCTACATATGGATCTATTTGGACCAGTAAACGTTCTCAGCATTAACAGAAATTCCTATTGTCTAGTTGTGATTGATGATTTCTCTCCTTTTACGTGGGTTTTATTTCTATCCAACAAAGCTGGAGTTGCTGATCTAATTAAGAAATTCATTGTATTGATTGAGAACCAAACTAACAACCGGGTGAAGGCGCTTCGTACCGACAACAGAATAGAGTTCAAGAATTCTGTACTCGATCATTTTTGCGTAGAAAAGGGTATTATGCGTCAATACAGCTCCGCTCACACACCCCAACAACATGGTGTTGCTGAGAGGAGAAACAAAACTCTAAAAGACGCTGCAAGGACAATGTTGTGTGACTCCAAACTACCATTTTTCTTTTGGGC
The DNA here is from genome assembly GCF_002870075.4 of Lactuca sativa. Classification (NCBI taxonomy): domain Eukaryota; kingdom Viridiplantae; phylum Streptophyta; class Magnoliopsida; order Asterales; family Asteraceae; genus Lactuca; species Lactuca sativa. Next base: position 99,124,146 of record NC_056623.2, on the reverse strand, counting down.
GAAGGTGATAAACAATGCTTGCTACGTTCAGAATCACGTGTTGATCAATAAAGATCAGATGAAGACCCCATATGAGATTCTATATGGTCACAAGCCTTCAGTCAGTCATTTCCGTGTATTTGGTTTCCCTTGCACCCATCTTCACTTAGAGACCAACCTGAAGTTTAATGCCAAAGCCGATGATTTTTACTTCATAGGGTATGCTGCTCACACCGCTTATAAGGTCTACAATAAGAAGACAAAGCAGGTTGTAGAATCTTATGACATGCGCTGGTTGGAACAAAATGAGACGGATGCTCGAGTAGGTCCGGACTGGTTGTTTGACTACACATCTTTGTTCAAATCCATAAATGTGTTTTCAGGTAGCTCATCTGGATCTGTCTTTGGTTCGAAGAATGTTTCTGAAGACGAAGACGAAGAACTTGTCTACAGACCTCCAACGGTATCCTCTTCACAACCTGAGGGGGAGACTCCTGCTTCGCCTGAGGGGGAGTCCTTCGCTTCGCCTGCGGGGGAGCCATCTATACATCCTGATAGTCCGAAATCTCTAGTTCAGAATGATACTCCTGATGTTGAAACTACACCACTCATTCCTATAGAAAAAGAGTTCATGTCTAAAGATGCTTCCGCTGTTACTTCAACTTTTATGGAGCTACTCTTTCCTGAAGATTCTTCAAATGAGTTTGTGGTAGAGTCATCTGGCACGGCTCAATAAGCAAATGCAGGAGGTGTCAATATTCACAATCTTCCTGTCTCGCTTAATGATATCAGCCAGGAAATACCCTCAAGGATTCAACGAGATCATCTGATCGACAACATCATTGGTTAGCTGGGCGATGGTGTTAAAACCAGAAGTCAGAGTGGAGATGTCAATACCTGTCTTTACTCTTGCTTTATCTCTCAAATAGAGCCCAAGAATGTTGAAATGGCTTTGAATGAGCCCAGCTGGGTAGACGCAATGCATGAAGAATTACATCAATTTAAGAAACTCGGGGTTTGGAAGTTGGTTGAGTTGCCAAAGGGCAAAAAGTCTCTTGACACACGATGGGTCTATCGAAACAAGCAGGATGATTCAGGGGTTATAGTGCGAAATAAAGCTAGATTGGTGGTTCGCGGGTTTCGACAAGTCGAGGGTCTTGATTACACTGAAGTTTATGCTCCGGTGGCTTGCTTAAAGGCTATTCGTATCTTCCTTGCATATGCCTCTTACATGAACTTCACCATTTACCAAATGGACGTCAAGACTGCTTTCTTGTATGGCAAGGTGAAGGAAGAAATCTACGTTGATCAACCCCCTGGGTTCGTTGACTCAAAGTTTCCTAATCATGTCTACAAGTTGGACAAGGCATTATATGGGTTACATCAAGCTCCTTGAGCGTCGTATGCGACTCTAACAAAGCATTTGCTCGAGCATGGATACTCTCGTGGCACTATTGATCAAACCTTGTTTATTAAGCATGTCAGTAATGATCAAATTCTGGTTCAAATCTATGTTAACGACATTATCTTTGGGTCGACCAGTCCGCAGCTTTGCACGGAATTCGAATGTGTTATGAAAAAGAGGTTCGAAGTGAGTTCATTGGGGGAAATGACCATGTTTTTGGGGCTTCAGGTCAAACAAAATTCAACCGGAATCCTACTACATCAAGCCAAGTATGTGGAGGATATTCTTGACTTAATATTATTTTATTCAAATTAAGATTATATAGGGTTTCTAATTCAAGTATAAATAGACCCTATGACCTACAATTTTCGGGCACTCTCTTTTTCTAAGAGCCAAGGCCAAAAATTTGATCTCCCATCTCCTCTCTCTTCAAGTCTCCAATTGCTAGGGTTGGGTGTGAACCATCAGAGGCACAAGATTTCTGGTGCTTGCTTCCAAAAGTTGTAAAGAAGGGTTTTTAGGTTTGTTTACAATAACAAATTAAGAGGTATGTAATCTTCCTTTACGAATTCTGATTTCATTAGGGTTATTGTAGTTTGATATTCCATAGTATGTTGCATTTATGTGAAAGGCATAGATCCCTTAGTTTGCATGTGCCATAATACGATTAATTTTTAATTGTTTTTCCGCTTAAAGCATTGTTGTTGTAGCCTACATTTTCCGTCAGTGGTATCAGAGTCTATGGTTGTCTTAATTTCCGGTTTCTTGCATCTCACGACGTGAGAATTGATGCTCACGACGTGAGATATGAAAAATTCGACTTTTTCGATTTTATCTGCCTAATCTGTTTTGTATACTTATTATTTGGTAATTATCTGTTTTATATCTACCAAATTCGAATTTGCTACGTATTTGATAATTAACTAAAAGCCTATAAATTAGGAGATAAATCTTTGACCTCATTAATTATTTAATTGATTAATATAATTAATTTCTTTAAATGTGTAAATGATTAATTTAGATATTAATTAATTTTAATAGTAAATGTCAAATACCTAGTATTTTAAAATTGTTTAAAGTACACCTTATACTACAAATATGACTAATTGTTATATATATATATATATATATATATATATATATATATATATATATATATATATGTGTGTGTGTGTGTGTGGGGGGGGGGTTGTATATAAGAATAAGTTAGTCGGATGGCTACTATGTCTCATTCACGAAGTTGAACTATAAGGGGGGTATCGAGAGCGCCAAGCACATTTGTATGGTTATTCACATCTTGTTTGTGATCCTCAGTATCTCAGACACAAATAAAAGAGCATAATCTGATCTTAAACATGTCATTGACAGATTCAATGAATCTCAAAAGATCTAGGAATTTCGTAGTTTGAAATTGGTAAATTGCTTTTACCTACCTTCATAAATTCGCAATAAGATTACGTCATACTTCTTCTTTGTTGTGAATTGTTATCCTAGCCTTAATTGTTTATTATGGGTTAAAATATTAAGGATTATTGTCATCTAACTAAAACTATTCTTTTTCTCTATAGATGTCTATTCCTGGTGATTTTTCAGCTCTTTCGTCCTCTACCCACCACTCGGATTTATCCCTACTCTTGATTGTGTCCAAGATGACCTTTGTGATGGGTTTTGAGCATTCTAACACTTCCTAAGTGTACATGCAACCCTAATAACCTTGGATCTATGTTTGTCTAATTATCATGCAAAGTTGAATTCCAAGGTTATATTCCTATCTAGCATACATGGGGAACAATTTTAACTTGAATCATAGATAGAATAACTTACCTTGTTGTTGCTTGTGTTCCTTGAAACCTTGTGAGCCTAGCACCCCAAGTGTGATGCCTCAAATGCTTCACACAACACCAAATGCTCTTGGAAAGACTCTTGAGATAACACACACTTCTCAAAATCGGCCAAGCCCTCTAGTTTCTTAGTGTTCAACTTGTGTAGCCAATTTTGTGGAGAATGGGACTCTTATATAGTGTTGGCACATCTAGGGTTACACCATGTAAACCCTAATGTGTCATGACTCTTCATTTCCATGACCCATGGGTTTGTAACTCCCATGGAGCATCCATGGAGCATCCTATGGGTAGAACCCAACTTGATAATCCATGGAGCCTCTTAGCCCACTATACAAGATATGGATGATTTACATAACCAACCCATATATTTAATTAGTTATCCTTTGATCACTTAATTAATTCCAAATTAATTCTTTGATCAACTAATTAAATAATATTATTAATATATTAGAACTTATAATATATTAATAATCTCCAAGTGTTATTTCTCTCATTTAGTCTATCCAATTGCATGGTGCCATGCAACCCAAATGGACCATGCCGGGTCGGGTCAAGTACATACCAGAAATAGTTATGGACTTAGACACCTTATCCAACAGTCTCCCACTTGGATAAGTCTAATAACTATATCTCTAGTACTTCAGGAACCGACCGGCAATTGTAGCTCTTTCAAGGTTTCTCGGAACTGAGAAGATAATGGTACGCCATTTAAGATAAGTGATCATATAATCCTCTGTTCTAGATATCAGCCGGACAAATACATGGAACATGTCTTGCTTATTGTCCAGCATTTGTTTCCCGATTTCCGATTTGTTTGACATAGAACTTAATTGAACACATCAACTTAGTTCTGACCGGGCCCGGTACATGGGTCAAAACAAAATCATCGAGGGGCCTAGATACCAGCTTCTAATCCAAGAAGGAACAGATAAACTTCGACTCATATGTTTGTTCTACCACTTATTGAATTACACACAAAAGTACGTTTTATAACATCGAGTTACCAATGCGGTTTCGTACAGTCAATGCATAACCAACTTGTAAGTAACAAATCATATCTCTAGGTTTGAAGACTTATATGATATTACCGTCTCACGATCACTCGAGATAAAATTCCATGAAGTGATTCCAGTGAGCGTGGGTTGTGTCCAATGCTCAGAACTTATGAGCACTCATGATTGTTGTAGCCTTGTCCAAGACCTCTACAACCAAACATGACAGTCTTGATTCATATCTACTTCCAACATATGACCGACTGTGGAGGTTTGAATAATATGTTATACCAAACAAAATTATTCTGGAAGTCAAAACATGCAAAAGAAATATAGTAAACGATTGACAAGAGATAGCAACACTTTACTCATAAATAAAACACCTTTTATTCATCATCAAATGTCAATTACACTTTACAAATTTCCGGGTTATCTAACTACTAAAACTTATATCATCCTTCAGCCCTATGCTCCGAGCATGCTGAAGATGCTTAACCCTACTCAGTCCCTTCGTGAGGGGATCTGTTGGGTTCTCATCCGATGATATCCTCTTTGCCACGAGGAGTCCATCTTCGATCCGATGTCTAATGAAATGGTATTTTCTGTCGATGTGTCTGGATCTCCCATGATCCCTTGGTTCCTTGGCTAAGGCAACAACACTTTCACTATCACAGAAAATTTCCATTGGCTCTTTAATAGCTGGTACAACTCCAAGGTCTCCAATGAAGTTCTTCAGCCATATCGCCTCCTTTGCTGCTTCACTAGCTGCAATATACTCTGATTCACAAGTAGAATCTGCCACTGTCTCTTGCTTGGAACTCTTCCAAGAAATTGCCCCTCCGTTTAGGGTAAAGACCCAGCCCGACTGAGAGCGGAAATTATCCCTATCAGTCTGGAAGCTAGCATCACTATACCCAACAACTCTCAAGTCATCACTCCCACCGAGGGTAAGGACCCAGTCCTTAGTCCTTCGTAGGTACTTGAGGATATTCTTTACCGCAGTCCAGTGTGCCTTGCCAGGGTTCGCCTGATACCTGCTAACCATGCTCAAGGCAAAAGCTACATCGGGTCGAGTACACGTCATAGCATACATGATCGATCCTACAGCCGAAGCGTAAGGTGTTCGACTCATTTCTGCTATCTCAGCCTCTGTGCTAGGGCTTTGTGTCTTACTCAATCTGGTGTTACTCTGGATGGGTAACTCTCCTTTCTTGGAATCCTGCATGCTGAATCTCTTCAGCACCATATCCAAGTAGGTACTCTGACTAAGTCCAATTAGTCTTTTACTCCGATCTCTCTAGATTCTTATCCCTAGAATATAGGCAACTTCACCAAGGTCCTTCATAGCGAAACACTTACCAAGCCAGGACTTTACTTCCTGCAGGGTTGGAATGTCGTTTCCTATGAGTAGTATGTCATCCACATACAATACCAAAAAGCTGACTATACTCCCACTAGCCTTGACATACACACAAGATTCATCTTCACTCCTAGAAAAGCCAAATTCCTTGACCTTTTCATCAAAGCAAAGATTCCATCTGCGAGGTGCTTGCTTCAATCCATAAATGGATTTCTCAAGCTTACACACTCTATTAGGGTACTCGTTGCTGACAAAACCCTCTGGCTGACTCATGTAAACATCTTCAGCCAACTTTCCATTAAGGAAAGCGGTTTTGACATCCATCTGCCATATTTCATAGTCATGAAATGCAGCTATGGCTAACAGAACCCGAATAGACTTAATCTTGGCTACCGGAGAAAAGGTCTCATCATAATCCACTCCAGGAATTTGAGAGAAGCCCTTTGCAACCAGTCTAGCCTTATAAGTGTGTACTTTACCATCCATGTCGGTCTTCTTCTTGAAGACCCATTTGCACCCTACTGTCTTACGACCTGGTACATTTTCAACCAAGTTCCAAACTTGATTGTCATACATGGATTGTATCTCGCTATCCATAGCCTCTTTCCATTTAGCAGACTCGGGGCCTGCCATGGCTTCCTCGTAGCTGTTAGGGTCATCTTGACTTACTAGTGTCTCATCACTAATAAGTGTCTCACCTTCTGCAGTAACATGGAATCCATAGTAATGCTCAGGTGCACTCCTAACTCTCGTGGAACGTCTCAGAAGTACAGATTTGTCAATTGGCTCAACAGGAGTTTCCTCCTCAAGTTGAGGGCTAGAGTTTGAAGTTCCTTCACCGCTTGATTCTTGAATTTCTTCAAGATCAATTTGCCTCCCACTGTCTCCTTGGCTTATAAACTCTCTTTCTCGAAAGACACCTCTTCTTGCTACAAAGACCACATTGTCACTAGGTCTGTAGAAGAGGTAACCAAAGGATCGCTGTGGGTAACCGATGAAAATACACCTCTCGCTTCGAGGTTCGAGTTTATCATGAGTCTCACGTCTCATGAAAGCCTCGCAACCCCAAATCTTGATGTGGTCTAGTTTAGGTACTTTACCAGTCCACATCTCGTGAGGAGTTTTGGCAACTTTCTTTGTAGGGACTAGATTAAGAATATGGGCGGCAGTCTCTAAGGCATACCCCCAGAATGAGATTGGTAGCGTAGCTCGACTCATCATGGAACGAACCATATCTAACAAGGTTCGATTACGCCTCTCAGCCTCACCATTCAACTGTGGTGTCCTGCGAGGTGTCAATTGTGAGACTATCCCACATTCCCTTAGATAGTCGAGGAACTCTGAACTAAGATACTCACCACCACGATCGGATCGAAGCATCTTAATGTTCCTGCCCAATTGATTCTCGACTTCCTGTTTAAATTCCTTAAACTTCTCGGAAGTCTCTAACTTATGCTTGATCAAGTAGACATATCCATATCTACTATAATCATCAGTAAAAGTCAAATAATAACGATTAGCATCCCTTGTGGCATGTTTGAATGGTCCACACACATCCGTGTGTATAAGGTCCAACAAACCTTCACCCCTCTCACACGAACCTGTGAAGGGTGACTTTGTCATTTTTCCAAGTAAGCATGATTCGCAACTATCATCTGACTTTAGGTCAAACGACTCCAAGACTCCATCCTTTTGGAGTTGGCCTATGCGCTTCTTACTTATATGTCCAAGACGACAATGCCATAATGATGCTTTATCCAAGTTATTATTAGTAGAATCAATACACAAAACATTATTTTCTAAGTTATCAACAACAGATACAGCTTCATACACACCATCACAAGGTAATGCTTTAAAATAAAGAATATTATTAAAGAAAGCATCAATAGAACCAACTTCATTATTAAATGAAAAGGTAAACCCTTGTTTGTACAAAGCATGGAAGGAAATAATATTTCTTGCCATTCCTGGCAAATAACAACACTTATTCAAATCTAAACTAAACCCACTACTTAGCGATAAAGTATAAACTCCAATCTTGGTAACAGGTATAACTTTCCTATTCCCCATTATCAAGTTTATCCTTCCTTGCTCCACATCCTCACTTCTTCTTAGTCCCTGCAAGTCACAACAAATGTGAATACCACACCCGGTATCAAGGACCCAAGAATTAGAATGGGGTGAGTTATTAGAAATGATAGTGTAAATACCTGCATGGTTGGGTTTAACTTTCCCATCCTTCACATCTTGCTGGTATTTTGGGCAGTTCCGCTTCCAATGAGTTTTTTCATGGCAATAGAAGCATTCAGCCTCTTTTGGGTCAGAAGAAGGAGTAATGAAACCTTTCTTGGTTCCACTTGAAGAAGAGCCATCAAGGGTCCGAGCCTTGGTACCCTTCGAAGATCTCTTTCTCTTCCTCCATCGATTCTTCCCAATTGCCAAAACCGGAGTAGAGTTTTGAGTAGGAGTGATAGCAACCGACTTCCCCTTAAGACCTGATTTTGCGGTCTTGAGAAGTCCCTGAAGTTTGCTGAGGGTGACTTCTTCCTTGTTCATGTGATATGTCATGCGGAATTGATCATAGCACGATGGTAAGGAATGCAAAATAATATCTATTGCAAGATCCTCCGGGAAGTTCACATTAAGCTTCAGCAAACGATCCACATACCTTTGCATTTTCTGCATGTGGCTCGTGACGGATTCCCCGTCCTTCATCATGGTTGTTATCATGGAGCAGATGATTTCATACCTCTCTTGTCTTGCACTTTGATGGTATCTTTCCATCAAATCTTGGTGCATGTCATAAGGGTAGAAATCCTCATAAGACTTTTGGAGTTCCGCTGTCATCGTGGCCGTCATGATGCAAGCCACTTTCGTAGCATCCCTTTCATGTGCCCGAAATTCAGCGATCTCCTGAGGAGTTGCAGTGGACTCATCAATCTCCTTAAGCTCCTTGTCAAGGACATATTCTTTGTCCTCGTAGCGGGTAATCATCCTGATGTTTCTGATCCACTCATTGAAGTTGGATCCATCAAAGGTGACTTTCCCACACAGGTTCATAAGGGTAAAGGAGCCATTAGGATTAGAGCCAGAAGCATTGTTGAAAGACATCTGAAGGAAAGAGGACAAGATTAGTTTAGATATAAGAGAGTCCTTAATAAAACACCCAAATGTAATATTAAGGCTAGGATCCAATCACAATATAATATAACTTAGAATAGGTATGTCGTAATCTAATCTATATCATATTTGAAAGGTAGGTGAATGACGATTCACCAATTTCCACCACGAAAACCGCAATATTTTAGTATTAGGTTTTTGAATGGTTCTTAGAAATTCCTAGATTCTTTGAGATTCAATGAACTTTTCAAAGGCATGTTTCAATCTCGAGTGTGCCCTCCAAGTTTTGTGACTGGGATGCCGAGGATCACAAAACGAGGTGTGAAGTAACCATGCAAATCACTTGGTACCCTTAAAGTTTATCACTCAATCGATGTGCCGGTTAACCACACACGCTCCATCGATACTATAATAAACCCTAAGTCACCCTTTACCTACCTTGTTAAGTCCAAGTTAGTGTGCCGGTTAACCACACACGCTCCACCAACGACTTAATCAAAGTGTAAAGTGTAATTTCATGGAATAGCACCTTATTCACATTTTTCCTAAAGTAACTAAGATTGGGAATTTAATAAAACATTTAGTTACTTTATAATATTCATCATACTTTGAATGAGAATTAATAAGTCCTTGTCTTATCCGTTCGGCTAACGACCCTCCACCGATCAAGCAAGCGGTGGGTGAGAGTGGACACCCATTAAGTCACCATTTTATAGGCAACAACCTTATACCCACCTTGTAGACCGGCTTCGTGAATGAGGCGTACTAGCGGTAAGACGACTTTGTTCTTATACATATATATATAATTATTAAATCATAATAATATAAGTATAAGGGTTGAATTTTAACTTTTAAAATTCTAGGGGTTGGAACTAAAGTTTTAACTTAACTTTACTTGTTCCAAAACTTGAGGGCAAGTTTTGTAAACTTTCAAAACTTTTCATTTCTTGTAACTTATGAGTTTAATAGAGTAATAAAATGAGGACTTTTCATTTTTCCTAACTCTTGTGTTCTTTTAATGGTTTTTAACCCAAGAGACTTTTGGTTTTCCATAACTTGAGGACAAGTTATGGACTCCATTAAAACACATTATGATCATGAATTAATCTACCACATAGGTTACAAATAATTCCTATGATCATCTAAACATCATAAGAACAAGAATATGAATATGAACACTTTCAAGAATCAAAATCACATTTAATCTTTGTAATTTTGATAACTAGTTGTTGTAAATGAGTTACAAAACACATTACACCTTCTAAAACAAGTTTTCAAGTACCAAAACATTTTAGGGTAATGATTCTAATCCATTTCCAGCAACTCAAGTCGAAATTCTGCACTCTGTCGACCCTACTCGCCGAGTGCATAAACCTACTCGCCGAGTAGGTTGAAGATACACATGAACTCGACGAGTCCTCCCCATGGACTCGCCGAGTCCATCAGTCAGACAGCAAGATTTTCGACTTTCTTCAACTTTTAAGCACAAATAACAAACAAACAAGCCTAGGCTCTGATACCACTGATGGGTTTTGAGCATTCTAACACTTCCTAAGTGTACATGCAACCCTAATAACCTTGGATCTATGTTTGTCTAATTATCATGCAAAGTTGAATTCCAAGGTTATATTCCTATCTAGCATACATGAGGAACAATTTTAACTTGAATCATAGATAGAATAACTTACCTTGTTGTTGCTTGTGTTCCTTGAAACCTTGTGAGCCTAGCACCCCAAGTGTGATGCCTCAAATGCTTCACACAACACCAAATGCTCTTGGAAAGACTCTTGAGATAACACACACTTCTCAAAATCGGCCAAGCCCTCTAGTTTCTTAGTGTTCAACTTGTGTAGCCAATTTTGTGGAGAATGGGACTCTTATATAGTGTTGGCACATCTAGGGTTACACCATGTAAACCCTAATGTGTCATGACTCTTCATTTCCATGACCCATGGGTTTGTAACTCCCATGGAGCATCCATGGAGCATCCTATGGGTAGAACCCAACTTGATAATCCATGGAGCCTCTTAGCCCACTATACAAGATATGGATGATTTACATAACCAACCCATATATTTAATTAGTTATCCTTTGATCACTTAATTAATTCCAAATTAATTCTTTGATCAACTAATTAAATAATATTATTAATATATTAGAACTTATAATATATTAATAATCTCCAAGTGTTATTTCTCTCATTTAGTCTATCCAATTGCATGGTGCCATGCAACCCAAATGGACCATGTCGGGTCGGGTCAAGTACATACCAGAAATAGTTATGGACTTAGACACCTTATCCAACACTTTGATGGCACCAACTACAATGATTAGATGCGTAATATCAAGATGGTTCTTTGATTCGAGGGCAAAGAGTGTGTCCTTGAAGAAAAACTTGTTGAGATCAATGAAGCCACTGCTACTCCAAAACAACTAGCCTCCTACAAGAAACACTATGATGATGCAACAAAAATTTCTTGCATCATGGTCGCTACAATGATCCCCGAATTGCAAAGGTTCTATGAGGACTATTGGCCATATGAGATGAACAATGACCTTGTGTAAAAGTACCACAAAAGAGCTCCTCAAGAGAAATATGAGGTGGGCAAAGCTCTGAGAGCTTGCAAGATGAAAAAGGGAGAGTCTGTGTGCAACCACGTGCAGAGAATGCAAAGGTACTTGGAATACCTTGTTAGGCTCAGTGTTCAGTTCGACGAGGATATGGTCATTGACTTGATCTTGAACTCTTTGCCAACTTGTTATGATCAAATCATTTTGGCCTATCATTTGAACAACATAGAAACCACTTTGGCCCAACTTCATAACTTGCTACAAATCGCCGAGTCGGGAATGAAGGGAAAGAATTTGACCCTTTCACCCAGTGCTCCTGTTCTTGTCATTTGGCAAAGTAAATGGAAGAAAGGGAAGGCTCCTACTAAAACTTACTGTAAGGGAAAGGCCCAAGTTGGTTCATCTAGTAATGGACCAAAAGTGAGGCCCAGTATAAACATTCCAGCTGTTAATGACCCCAAAGAGGCCACTTGTTACTATTGCAATGACAAGGGCCATTGGAAGAGGAACTGCCCCAAGTACCTGCAAGACATCAGGGATGGCAATGTGAAGCCAATGTCAGCAGGTATATACACTATTCAATCTCATAACTCACTATTTACTCGTTCTTGGGTCCTTGATACAGGATGTGGTTTTCATATTTGTTCTGATTTGCAGGGACTAAGAGAAAGTGAAGAAGTGGAGCATGGAAGGATGAATATGATCATGGGCAATAGGCGATCTTCTCCTGTTACCAAGATTGGGACTATCATCTTATGCTTAGTAGTGATGTTAGTTTAGATTTGATTAATTGTTGTTATTCATCATAAATGTTGTGAAACATTATTTCATTGCATGTTTTGTTCAGCCAAGGTTTTCGTTACTCTTTTTATGATTTGAATGGTTCAATTTTAGTTTATAAAAAATGGTGTTTTATATTTGAAGATTTACATTGAAATGGTGTGTATGAAACAGTGACTTGTGTTGATAACTTAGGTAATAGTGTATTTCACATTGATTTGTCTAATGGTTTAGACAATACATGCTTGTGGAATTATCATCTTGGGCACATTAACAAGAAATGCATCACCTAACTCCAAAAGGATGGAGTGTTGAAATCATTTGACCTAAGGCCAAATGATGAATGTGAATCTTATCTTTTGGGCAATATGACAAAATCACCTTCCACTGGATCTTGTGAAAGAGGTGAAGCTTTGTTGGACCTCATACACACAGATCTGTATGGACCCTTCAGATCTAGCACAAGAGATGGTAATCGATTTTATGTAAAATTTACAAATGATTATAGTAGATATGGCTATATTTACCTAATCAAATATAAATCAGAAACCTTTGAAAAGTTCAAAGAGTTTAAACATGAAATAGAGAATCAATTAGGCAGGAAGATAAAGATGCTCCGATCTGATAAAGGAGGAGAGTATCTTAGTATCGAGTTCCACGACTACCTCGAGGAATGTGGAATAGTTTCACAATTGACTCCTCCTAGGACACCACAACTTAATGGTGTGACTGATAGGCGCAACCGGACCTTGTTGGTCTTGGTTCGTTCCATGATGAGTCGAGCCGCTCTTCCCATTTCCTTCCAGGGGTATGCCTTAGAGACATCCACCCATGTCCTAAATCTTGTCCCTAATAAAAAGGTTACCAAAACACCTCACGAGATGTGGACAAGGAAGGTTACCTTGTTAGCACATATCAAATTCTGGGTTTGTGAAGCTTTCGTTAGATGAGAGACTCATGACAAAGTAGAAGCCAGAAGTGAGAAATGCATTTTCATTGGCTACCTACAAAAGTCTTTTGGATATTTGTTCTACAAGCCTAGTGAAAACATGGTCTTTGTAGCACGAAGATGAATCTTTTGTGAGAGAGAGCTCATATGCAAAGAGGACAGTGGGAGCACAATCAACCTTGAAGAGATTCAAGAATCAAACAAATGAAGGAACCTTAGAAGACACTAGCACTCAACCAGAGTTCTATGGTTTCCATATCACTACAGATGGTGATACGTTTATCAGTGATCGTACACTGGTAAATTTTAAAGAACCAACTAACTTCAAGGAAGCAATGGCAGGACCTGAGGCTGCTAAGTGGAAAGAGGCAATGAACTGCGAAATCAAGCCCATGTATGACAACCAAGTTTGGAATTTGGTTGATCAAGAACTTGGTCGAAAGATATTTGGTTGCAAATGGATCTTCAAGAAGAAGACCGACATAGATGGAAATTTGCATACATTCAAGGCACGATTGGTTATAAAAGGCTTTACACAAACCCCATGGATTGACTATGAAGAGTGTAACGCCCGTAGATCAGGGCTAGTCAATTTAGAGACGATAAGCGTCAAAAATGACTTTTTGATAGAAGATTATTTAGAATGAATAATCTTAACTAAGTTTTAGTATATGTTACAAGGATTCTGTACATATAAAGAACGCCGAAATCCGAGTTATAACGAAGAAATTATGACATGTCGAAGTTTCGCGACAGAACCGGCACGACACAGCGCGACGTAAAAAGTGAATTTATGTTAGAGCGATATTTAGCTTTAGAAATCTAAATGAAATTCGTAGCATACGATAAACCATGAGTGTGCATAAAAAGAACGCCCAAATCTAACTTCGTATGAGGAAATTATGATTTTTCGAAGTTTCGACTTAGCGGTATGCAGCCCGAATACTCGATTTGAGACCGAGCAGTTTTTAGCCGAAACAATCTAAATGAGAATCGAAGATCTCGTTAATTGTAGTGAAACGATGAAAACATAGGCAAAAACGGACGTCGGATAAAGAAGTTATGATTTTATAACGAAGTTTTCCTGTCCCGGGCTACTAAAAATAAATAATAAAAATAAAGTCAAAATTAGCCGACGGAGTCTAAACGAAAGTTGTAGAGCGTAGTCTCACCTACACGGGGATATAAAGAACGTCGAAAACGAAGTTCGTATGAGGAAGATATGAATTTTTGAAGTTTATTAAATATTTTCGATATTTAATTTAAATATATATTAACCGATATTATCCTTGGGGGAGTCAGCGACCTTATCGTCGTTACGCCCAGCGTAATTTCATATTACGCCCAGCGTAATTTGAAGTTCCAGCCCCTATAAAAGGAGGTCGAGAGCAACCAAGTTCATTGCTCATTTCTTCCCTTTTTCTCGCATTTTTGCATCGTTTTTCGTGCAAGAATTATCCTGAAGCCCCGGTATCATTCCCAAGCCCCGAAGCAAGTCCCGAGGTCCCGAAGATCCCGAGAAGTGCGGTTCCCGAGCCGAAGCTCTGCCCACGAGAAGCCGGTTTTTGTGAAGATCTTCCAGATCTACCGAAGAATACTACTTTTATAAGCCGTAGTGCTGTCCGATCATCTTCTGATCAAGTGAGTGTGTGGTTACTTTCTTCTAACACATAAATACGAAGTATTTTATACGAAATATGTGTTATGTGTATATTTTGTTGTTATATGTGTGAATGTATATTCACTTTCTTCTACCGCATAGATATGAAGTATTTGCTATGAAGTACGTGCTAGGTGTTTATACAATGTTTATTTACTTGAGATAGATGTTGAAATAATGTTTTATACATGTTTTAAAAGATTTAAATTGTATATGTGTTTGCATCTACAAATATGTTGGGTAGAACATGGGTAGATGAAATAGTTGATGTGAGACGAAATAATATGTATTTTTGAACTCAATGTGTTCATTAGGTATTTTTGAACTCTACGTGTTCACTTGGTGTTTGAACTCAATGTGTTCATTAGGTATTTTTGAACTCTACATGTTCACTTGGTGTTTGAACTCAATGTGTTCATTAGGTATTTTTGAACTCTACGTGTTCACTTGGTGTTTGAACTCAATGTGTTCATTAGGTATTTTTGAACTCTACGTGTTCACTTGGTGTTTGAACTCAATGTGTTCATTAGTTATTTCCGAACTCTATGTGTTCACTTGGTATTTTTGGACTCAATGTGTTCATTAAGTATTTTTGAACTAGATGTGTTCACTTGGTGTTGTTGAACTGAGTGTGTTCACTAAGTTTTTTAGAACTAAGTATTCACCAGATGTTTTGAATTAATTGTTCACTAGGAGTGTTAGAACTAGGTGTTTGTTAAGTATGTTGAACTAAGTGTTTACCAATTGTAATTTGTGGACCTTGGCAGTGGTGGACTTTGTGTCAATAGAGTTAAAACCTAACCTTCTAAAACTACTTAATCTCAATAATACGTAACTTAACATATTTGCTTACTAGTTAGTTGAAGTTAGTGAGAACTCCTAGAAGCACAAAGCACGCAACATTCGACATCTAAGTAATCAGAATCAAGCATAATATAAACATGACATCCTATCACTAACTGATCAGCACTAGCATGCAAGTCTACAAGCTCATACAATAGGCATACAGAGGCATCTCTCCTAGCATTCTATCATGAAAATCCTAAGGAGATCCTTAGCCCTACACTAGCATGCGATTCACAAATACAAAAATCAAAGCATATCATAAAACATGTATGGGTATTTTGGAAAAAATAACTTGAGCTCCGTCGATTGCATGCACCACACCCCTTTTCTTTATTAGAAAACTCTTTTATAAATATTTCCCTTTGAAAAATCTACCAAACCCTCAGTTTTAGTTTAGACATACCCGAGAGTATGCATGAATCCCTCAAACCAAGGCTCTAATACCAACTTGTAATGTCCCAAAAATTAAGGAAAAAATAACCATCTTACAAACATGTTCATAAAACCATAATAGAATCAAGTATGATCAAAACATCTGAATATATTAGAGTAAAGTAAAATGCAGAACAATGTGGTATGTGTGATGCGATCATCCCAAGCTCTTCCCCGTGGATCCATAAGTAGCTGAAACATAAAATGAAAAGTGGAAGCATGAAGCTTAGCGACTTCCCCAAAATACCGCATACCATACACATCTCCCAACACAAGGATGTTTCGAATCTATTTTACCCTGAGTCTATTTCAACTTATGCGTCAGCCCAAGCAGTACCGGGTCTATTTCAACTCAAATGTCAGCACAAGGTTGTATCGATTCTATTTCACCCCAAGTCTATTTCACCCTACATAAATATCGCAAACACGCACACATGCATATAACACATACATCAGGAGTCACAAAGACTACAAGCACATAACATATCGTAGTTTCCTATAGTATAGTGAGCAAACTCACCTCGATCCTGCTGATAACGAAATACGCAAGTTGTTGCAACTGGTAATCACCTCACTAACCAAACAAACAAAACCCTAATTAATAATTATGTTAATAACCATAACCAGGGTCCCGACTCCTCAAGTTCACTCCTAGGGTAAAAGACTATTTTACCCTTCCCTTAATGGCTCAACTAACTTGGCCCAAAAACCCAATAATGGCCTAAGGCCCAAAAATGGCCCAAATCATAAACCTAAGGCCCAAACATGGCCCAACATACATAAGGCCCAGAGCCCAAAAGAATCCCGAGTATAAAAGGGCCCAAATCGTTGAAAGCCCAGTTCACCGAGTACGATCGGCGTAATCCTCGTACGCACGACATACGAATGTTGACTCAAAAGCGGGAAGTTGACCCAATACATCTAGTGTACCAGGAATTACGCCCTGCGTACTGGCCAGTGTCCCATTTGTCAAATTTTTATGTTAACCACTTAAGCTCTTAACGTCCAAACCTCAGATCTACTTCATTTCAATGTATTAATAATAAAGTTGGCAACTTTACCACTCATGCATGGTCTAATAAGGACTCCAACTCATGCATGGTCTAATAGGATTCATCAAGATAGCACTTTCTACTTAAGGGACATCATAAAGGTTAAGGTCTATCATTCCTAGCTCCTGGAGTGGTTCAAACTCACAAGGAGAACTCATAAGACCACAATAAGCTAAAAAAACAAGCCCTAAACTAAATCTAACACAAAGAGGTTCAAGATGATAACTTTATACCTTTTGGAGCTAGCAAATTTGATGAAAATTATGGATCTACAACCTCAAGTCCAACCCAAACTTGGTCACCAAGCACCACCTTCTTTAATGCACACAAAAACAACACAAAATTACTTCCAAAGATCAAGAACACACTATAGGAGGCTAGGGTTTCGTTCTTAGGGTGTAGAGGAGTGGAGGTTGACCTAAGGATACAACCAAGGCAATATAAGTTGTTTAAATAGGGCAAAAACCCTAAAAATTAGGGTTTCCCTGTGCTTAGCATACACCCAACGTACTACCACATACGCGCAATGTACGTGGGTGCCTCTACAACCATACTTCTAGCCAGTACGCCTAGCGTAGTCATAGAGTATGCCCAACGTACTCAGCTAGGGACCAATGGTGAAAGAAATTTTACACATAGGGGGTTAAAAGGAACATACCCATAAAGTCGAATGTTATAGTTTGTTTACTGCCTTTGTCAATTATTTATTCTTGTGTTTCATTTTGCATGTTTTACTTCCCGAATAATGTAATTATTCAAATTCCACAGTCACTCATACTTTGAGAAGTAAGTAGTGAGTTAAGAATGTCATGAATTGGATTGTAGATTGTTTAAGGAGGTTAGACATATAAATTATGTTGCTACAACATTCATGATTACTTAAAAACAGGGATTTAATTATTAGATAAACCCACGCTTAGAGAATTATTTCATGGATTATATCATGAGTAATTATGAGACAATAATATTTTATATTCTTAAAACGGAGATATATGAGTTGTAATTTACAAGTCGGTTGTGCATTGGTGTTGCGAAAATGCATCAGTAACATGATGTTATAAAACACAGTATCATGTATGATTTGGTGAGTAAAAGATACAAGCATATAAATCAAATTTTATCCGTTCCTTTTGCCCTAACGAGAAAAGCGATATCTTTGGGCCCCTCAGTGATTTGGTGTTGACTTATAGTGTTGGACCCATCCATGACTCAGTTCATGTGTTCAAATGAAGTCTTATGTCATCACCATCAATCAGGAAACCGGGAAACAAAACTTGGACAATGAGATTGATTCTAATCCATGTCTCATGTCCTTACGATATCTCGAAGAACGGAGGAATATTTGATCATTTATCTTAGGACCGATCTATGTTTATTTTAGAGTTCGGTAGTTGCTATGGAAGCACTCTTTGTTGTCTAATTTAGAAGTTGTATTGGTAATTGTAGTTATAAACTTATCTAAGTAGGAGACTGTTGGATTAGGTGTCTAAGCCAATAACTGAATTAATATATACTTGAATTATTAGCAAAGTCCTTTTAGGTTGTCTTCAAACTTAGTAATTGATCAGGATGAATTTTAAAGACAAAGAAAGAGAGAGGAGAGGGGGAGAGAGATTGATTTATTATTTTATTATATGATTTAATAGTAAATGAGTTTATTAATATGTTATAAAAATAATATATTAATTAGAAATAGTAATATGTAATTAAGAATTAATAAGAAATTAATTAGAATGAATTTTGAGATTAATTGGACTAATTAAAAGTGCAAGGGTCAAACTGTAATTGTTTAATAGTTGAGCAAGAGGTTAAGAACTTTCCTTGGAAGGGGTGGACGATTTCTAGGGTATTCCAGGGCATCTGGAATATTCATTGCGGATAAATAGAAAGTTGGATAATTACCAATTTGAGTTGATATTATTTTATTCAAAATGGGGTTATCTAGGGTTTCCTAATTCAAGTATAAATAAACCCTATGAGCTATAATTTTCGGACACTCTCTTTTTCTAAGAGCCAAGCCCGAGAATTTAATCTCTTATCTCCTTTCTCTTCAAGTCTCCTAGTTGCTAGGGTTGGGGGTGAACCATCAGAGACACGAGATTTCTGATGCTTACTTCCAAAAGCTTTGAAGAAGGTTTTTTTAGGTTTGTTTACAATAACAAATCAAGAGGTATGTAATCTTCCTTTATGAATTATGATTTCAATAGGGTTATTTTAGTTTGAAAGTTCATAGTATGTTGCCTTTATGTGAAAGACAAAGATCCCTTAGGTTGCATGTGCCATAATACGATTAATTGTTAATTGTTTTTCCGTTTAGAGCATTGTTGTTGTAACCTGCGTTTTCCATCAAAAACTACAAAGAACAAGCTAACATGGAAGAACAAAACCAACTATGCTAATCTAGGAAAGACATTTTTTCTCTATGTTTAATCAAGCAAATTAAGTTGAATTTTATCTTCCGCTTTAGTTGAGGAAATTGTTTTCCTTTTAGAAATGAGTGCTTTTCTAGCTTTTCAAATGAACCACAAAATCAAGTATATCATTGTGAGGATGTACATGAATTTCTTGTTGTTGTTGTAGGAGAAAACACCTAGACATGAACAAAAAGACCGGCCTCGAATTGATCTTAAAAATATTTTTGAGACTGAATCAGTCTAAAACAAGATTGGACCTAAAAAAGACCGAAAAATCCGAAGCCAAAGTTTATATACATGTCATTTTTTTTTGTTAATTACACATTTGTTAATCACACATTATGACATTACCCAACTTTTTTTTCGTTTATTAAAGATTAGTGTATCACTTTTAGTAAATTTTAATGTATCATTTTGATGTTAATCACATATTCTTTTATGAAAAAACTAAAAACCAAAACAAAAAAATAAAAAAAATATTAAAACCAAACCAAAAACCCTAAAATTGAACCGAAAAGGTGGACATAAAAATTGTGAGACCGTACCCAAAATGACCAAGACCGGTCCTAAAACCCATCCCGAGACCGGTCAAAAAAAGGATTAACTGTTCTGAGACCGGTCCAAAAAGACAGGAATGTCTCAAGACTGACTCGAGATCGGTCTAGGACCACCGATGCACAAATCAATACAAACATAGGATAACAGTTGATAAATCGAGTTACATGCCTAAAGCCCAAACCTAACTAGGACAAAGCCCAATTCAAATGTCTTTAGTGAAATGACATTTCAGAAACACATGGCCAATGTTCTCCCTCTTTGGTACTACATAAAATGTAAAGGAGGGAGGAGAAAATATGTTAGGATGCATTAAATTGGATGACAAGACTATATGATTATTTAGCTCCCCCAAGTGAAGCTTTTAAGTTTAATTAGGTGCTGTTTGTTTTTCTATAAAAACCTCTTCAAACCACTTATTGTTGCGCAACGCAGCACACGCGCAACACTTTCTCTCTCGCAGCAGTTTGTTTTTTGGAAGACTTCAGACTACAAAACCTCTGCGCGTGTGCTGCGTGGCGCAGCACTTGATTTGCCTCTTCTAACCTCTTCAGCTTTCATTTTTTCTAAGTGTTTTTTTAAGAATTTTTGTATAACTTTTTTTTTTTTTTAAACTTTGATTTTCTTAAATTTTTATTTACGGATGTGACACATATTATTTTTATAATTTCCACGATTTTTTTAACATGATTTTTTTAATTTTTTTTTACCGTTTTATTAATTTTTCAATTTTAGTTGCATCTTTTTTAACGTGTGTAATTTTTTACGAACTTTATAGACAATGTTTGCAATACTTTCTTAATTTTTTTATTATTTTCTTTTTTAATGTTTTTTAAAATTAGTTTTTTTTTCTAGAATAAAACTATTAGCTTCTTTTACATTTTTTAAAGTTTTTTTAAGAAAAAAAGTTTTATATTTTTGTTTTTTTACATGTTCTTTTTATTATTATTTCAATGTTTTAAAACTAGAATTATTAAATTTCGGTGTTGAGAACTATTTTCAGTTTATAAAATTAGTTTATTTAAATTTCAGTTTACTGCAACAGTCTGCAGATGTTAAAAAACAAACATGCTTCTTATTATAGGTTGCAGCTGTTTGTTCCACCTCTTCTGCTAGAGAGGATTGCAGAGGTGGTCCGCAGACTTTATGAATTTTTGCTTCGAAAAAACAAACAGCACCTTAGTGTCCAGTTAGATCGGAATTCATCAATATGATCGAGAACAAAAAAGCAACATCAATAAGGTCTTGAAACGATCTAACTAAGAAAAAACAAAATATATCGTCGATTTACTCCCAACTGGCTAAAGAATCCTAAGATTTGTCATATTCTAATAACTCAATAAATTTTCCCATCTTTTTTCCAAAACAGCCCGAAGACTTATTTTTCAATTCAAATTAATCACCTAATAGAATACATTACAAACCAAAACTTTGGGTATTTGCCTTTTGGAATCAAGTTATCAAACCACTAATTTTTACAATTTTTTTTTGTCTTTGATTCCTATACTCATTTTGAATAAACTGGACAAATATAGTACACCCCTCCAAAAGATCTACATTAATATTAACAATGCGATTCCATGGATTAGAGATAGATTTTTGTAAGGGAGCGATTGTCATGTTAGATTGAACTACGAACATAACGAATGATGAAACATCCATTGGATTAGTTTAACAAAGTTTAATTTTTACTTTAAAATGTTAAACAATTTAGAAATACGAAAAACTAGTCCTAAAGTCCACGTTTACATAGTTTGTTCAAACTAAGTGGAAGTCCCAATCAATTCAAAAGCAATACTATAAGTATAGACATTACATAACCCAATGTTATAAAATGTTCAAGCTCTTCCTTCTTTAAACTTTATATATATATATATATATATATATATATATATATATATATATATATATATATATATATATATATATATATATATATATATATATATATATCAAAATTAAAGTTGTAAAACTTGAAAAATCTAGTGAGTAGTCTTGAGGTAAATTATTCCAAGGCTTTGGATATAAGTGATCATCCAAACCCAAAATCAAACCTCAAAAAATATTTTCAAAACATCATTAGAGTATAATCAATTGAATATGGTTAGGGGAAGAAGCCTACTAACAGTAACCATTTCCAAAATGTCATCATCATATCATAAAGCCAAATCATCACAATTAAAATGCAATGGAAATCCGTCTAAATCCCAACCTAAGTTAATTTCATCATCTAGTCTCACAAATGACGGCTAAATCTTTTAATCCATGTGTAATTAATCTTGGAACTTTATATATATAAAGGAATTGCAAGTTGGTAATTTCCTTTGTATCCCACATTGGTGGGAGGAATAAATCTTTGTAGGTTTATAAGCTTATTCCCTTCGTAGGCCATCAAAGGCTTTTGTGGATCAAATGAATGGGCCAAGCATACACGCACACCTAGCCTCGCACTAGCTGACGCTGTGAGTGTGTGAAACGACACGATTTAGGCGCACAACACATTGGTCGCTGGGAGTTGAGGAGCTTTTATTTTTGATGAGTAGGATCAATAAATGGTTTGCTTGGAGGGAAAGTTGTCGCCCTAGGGTTTCTAGGGAACGGTCTATGAAGGTCTGTTTCATGCCTTATATGGTTTCGACACCTATAAATACTGATCCTAAGGAGCCGTATTTGACACTCACAAAAATTCGAAGCTCTCTCCCTCTCTCTGTGATTTTCTTTCAGTTTCTGAGTATTCACTCTGCGTTTATCGATTTCCAATGTTGTTAGATAATCGATAAGTCTGCATTAAAGTCTGGGGTTTTACTTTGTTGCTTACAGCCAATAGAACAGAGTCTGATCCGTGTAGTTATTCCACGTTCAAGATCAGCCGTCAACATGTCAATTTTACATTATTGTTTTGTTTTTTTAATTTCGTCCAATAACATGACACTCTCCTTCTACCATCTTTATAATCAAATCTAATCGAGAAGGATAAATCTGGTTTCTGTACAAAACTTGGTAATCATATTAATAATAATTGGATCTATTATTTGCAACTAATCGACATATAATTCTCTATATTATTTGTCGGTTTCCTTGCTTGTCTATTAGTTTTATTTACAACAATCTTAGAGGTTTTTACTGTGTTTATAATTCAATAGACTAATGGACACCCAAATCCCAACTGCTAGTCTCCATTACATGAACCTAGAGTTTGCCAAGCTTAACCGATTCAATGGTCAGAACTACACCCACTAGGCTGACAAGGTCAAGTTCATGCTTCATGTGATGAAGCTCGTCTATGTTTTGGACCCAAAACTGGCCCTAATTCCTGCTGATCTAATTCATGAGGCGGGGAAAACTATGGATCCAACGATCATCTCTTATCTGGAAAAGCAAAGGGCTCTGAGTAGAGAGTCTGAGGAATTGTGTGTGAGTCACATCAAGAACTCACTGTCTGATCGGCTCTATGATCTTTACGCGCCGATCAAAGATCCGAGAGAGTTATGGAGTGCTTTGGAAATCAAGTACAAGGCACATGAGGACGGTACCAACAACTACCTAGTGTCAAAGTACCTAGAGTTTCAAATGGTTGATGACAAACCTATCATAGAGCAAGTGCATGAACACCAGGTCATGGTCAACAAGCTGAACACACTCTCCATCTCGATACCATAACTCTTTCAGGTTGGTGCGATCATCACAAAACTACCACCTCATGGAAAGACTTCTCTAATATAATGATGCACAAATCCGAGGACTACTCATTGGATGATCTGATGAAACACCATCGCATTGAGGAGGAAACTCGCATCAGGGACAAGAGTGGTAAAGTCGGATCGAGTGTGCATCATGTATTAATTGGGGGTTCTGTTAATTGGGGGTTCTGGTCATAAGACCAAGTTTGGGGGACAAAACAAAGGAACTTGGGACCCAAGAAACAAAGCTTCAAGAAACCAAACCAGCAGAATCCTAACTCAAGCTGAAGATGACCAAACCTTGTCACGTATGCGGAGAGATTGGGCACTATGCGAGAGAATGCAATGATCACAAATCAGGACCAGTACCACATGTAGTCGAGCAGGTGACTGACATGGTGGCAAGTGTGAACATTGGATAGATTTACATGATCTCTTCACTTACCCGAGCAATCTGTGCTTGAGGATGATTTGTAGACACTGGAGCCATTGTGCATGTTTGTGGCCAACGAGAGAGCTTCCACACTTACCATCCAATGCCATCAGGAACAAGAGTTGTCTGTGCTGATGGTCATAGAGCTGAAGTTCAAGGGAGAGGTGATGTTTGTCTGAAATTAACGCCTGGTGAATGGGTTACCCTCCGAGATGTTCTTCATGTTCCTACTATCTGTAAAGGGTTGGTTTTTGCTGACATGTTTGACAAGGGTGGGTTCAAGATGGTGCTTGAGAATGGTAAAATTGCGATCACTAAGGGCATAAGATATGTTGGGAAGGCGAGCAATTGTTTTGGGATGTATCGTTTGTGCCTTAGTGATAAGGGTAGTTCAAGTGGGCCAAGTGTTGAGAGTAGCAGTGCTAGTACGAGTGTTGCGAGTGTGTCTTGTGTTGCTAGTAATGAAGTAATTGGTGGATTGATTTCTAATGTGAAAGAAGTGAACTTTTCTGGTTATTTTGTTTGTTCGATTTCTTTATGGCATAAACATTATGTAACACCCATAAATTTTACGCCAAATTTAAACTTTTTCAAACATACATAAAAATCAAATAGCATTTGTTTACAAAAATGTTTTCAAATCATTATCCATCAGAGTGTCCCAAAATCATATCATAAGGATGAGGAGCGGTACGGTCATGCCTTAGCCTTGCCATGATCTCCTGAAGTACCTGAAACGATAAACTGAAAACTGTAAGCCCGAGGGCTTAGTGAGCTACCCCCAAAATACCAATACCACACTACCAAATTACATATCAGTAATAATCAATCAATCAACATGCATACTGGGCCATCGGCCTACCTGGACCGCCCTACAGGGCCTACAGTCTATCTAGATCTTGTTGGATTAATGTCTAAGTCCATAACTATAATTGGTAAGACTTGACCCGACCCGGCATGGTCCATTTGGGTTGCATGGCATCAGGCATTTGGATAGAATATAATGAGAGAAATAAGACACTTATGGTTATTAATATATTATAAGTTCTAGTATATTAATAATAAGAATAATAAGATTATTTAATTAGTATTGATCAAGAATTAATCTAGGATTAATTAAGTGATCAAAAGAAGACTAATTAAATATATGGGTAGATTGTGTAAATTGATGGGTTTTGGTCCTAAGAACGTCCTATGTGCTCATACAAACCCTAATGCTTGGATCTAGATTTCTCTATTGTACATGCAAGTATCCAAGACTATAAACCCTAATTCTAGCATATGGGAATCGATATTAACATATAATTAGGTTTAAGATATTACCTTGATTGTTATGTAGTAATAACAATCCCAAATCTCCTTGTATTGACTTTGGAATGCTTAGAGTCACAAATGTCACTCCTCTAATGGTTCACAAACACCATAAGCAAGAGGATGAAGAGGAGAAAGGTTAGAGGCTGCCCAAAAACATGTGAAACCCTAGCAAGAAGCTTAGCCACGTTTTTGGTCCTTAAGGGGTCTATATATAGTGAGGCAATTAGGGTTATCTAACAAGGAAACCCTAATTTGGATGCTTAAGCTCTAAGCAACCCATGGAGCTCTTTCCATAAGGCCTTGGACGATTTCATATGGGCTTCCCCCATAGAATTCGTCCACCTTATAATAAAAAGCAATCCATGGCCCAAATTGCAATTATCTTATAATTACAATTCCAGCCCCTTAAGTTTAATTAATCTCTTTTAGTCACAAAATTAATTACTAATTAATTCTCGAATAATATTAATTAAACAATATGATTTCTCCTTTAATATATTATTCTCATAATATATTAATAAATCATATTTAATCCTTTCTCTCCATAATTCATCCTATCAAGTTGCTTTGGTGAAGGCAACCCAAAAGGACCATGCACCATCAGGTCAAGTACATACCAAAATAGTTATGGACTTAGACACTAATCCAACAGTCTCCCACTTGGATAAGTCTAATAACTATTATGCGTATGTCTTCAGATCCTGATCTGCAATCGTAGCTTTCCAAAGCCGCTGTCAACTCTAATCCTATCAGATACGTGTGTCCTTAGATAAGGGATCATATATTCCTCCATTCTAGATATCATATGAGATATGATTTCAAATCATTCTCTTTGTACTATGTCTCGATTGCCGATTTATGACGACTGACTAATTGAACAAATCAAATTAGCCCTAGCCCGGCCGAGCATTTACGTTTGTCATCACTAAATCATCGAGGGGCCCAAAGATATCGCTTTTATCCTACCTTGGATAAAAGGAACGGATAAACTTTGATACAATGCTTGCTTGCACTTACTCACTGAATCACACAAAACAATATGTTTTATAACACCAAGTTACTAGTGCGTTTACATATTATCAATGTGCAACCGATTCGCAAGATACAACTCACACATCTCAGTTTCAAGAATATAAGATGTTATCGTCTCACCAATCACTCGTGATACAATTCATGGAGTGATCCAAGTGAGCGTGGGTTTAATCCAATGCTTAAATCATATTCATAAGCACTCATGAACGTTGCAGCAAACATTTGCTTATGTCTAATACTCTTTTAGACAATCCACACACCAATTCACGACAGTCTTCATTCATATCTACTTCCAACATATGAACGACTATGGCCCGTTCGAATAATTCGATTATTCTTAATAAATTCAATTATTCTGGAAGTCAAAACATGCAAATGTGAAACACAAGAATAATACTAATCTCATATGGCCTCAAACCTTTGAGTATAATTAAAACTCCTTTTATTTATCACCATATCGATTACTCATTATTTGTCGTTTCGGGTAATCAACTTCTTACTTGAATTATTACACTTGTCCCATGCTCCCAGCATGCACACAATGTTTACCTATGGTTCTTACTTTGTGAAATAGACCAAATTGAGCACATTTCCAATCATTCTCATTTCACAACTCCAAATTCTTTTTCATAAGTGAAAGAATATCAAATTCTTGCTACTTATAGAATATGCTAGATTCTAACATTCTATGCAATGATCCTTTTGTAATGTCACTGCACCAAAGTCACAAAGACTATTGCCAATGATATTACAAAGTCCTCTATCGGACATTGTTACAAGACAATTCCTTAGATATGATGTCTCTCACTCAAAGTACATTCCTTTGAACATCCTTTTGCATAAAAGTTTCTAATCTAGACATAGATTTTCAATATTCAATTCCCAATATGGACACGCTTCCATATTTTCCATATGACAACTCATTCTTAATAGAATCTTATCTATTCGTAATGATGTTGATATGGTCCATCCAATATGGAAACATTTCCATAATTTCCATATGACAACTCATTCTTAATAGAGTCTTTTCTATTCATAATAATGTCATTATGGTCCATCCAATACCATGCGTCCAACTACTCACAAGCGACCAATCCTCGTTAAACTTTGGATTGTCCTTTGATAGTTGTTTAATTATTTTAGTCAAAACCAATTCTAGTCCCTTTTCCCTCTAAATGCGCTCGACATTTGGAAAATTTTAGAATGGTCAAACATTAAAGCATTTGCAATCGATCCTATACCCGAAGCGTATGGGACACGATGCATAATGTTTTATTTGCTATGTTCTCAAAATTCGAATTGTGAAGAGGAACGCCATAATCATAATCGAAATGTTAAGAACACACTATGTACCTTTGACTAAGTTTATTAACATTTCTCAACCTAATCCTTTAGATTTGAAATGAAGCATAATATTCTCTCCCTTAATTATAACAAAACAACTTTACAACCCTTACGACTTTGCAAGGTATAACTCTTGTTTTCTATAATTAATATTGCCAACTTGCAATACGTTCTTTAATAATCATACAATCATAACATTTATGCTCCCACTATCATGATGATTATTATAAACATAACACTTATGCTCCCACTAGCTTCGACATGTCTTTAGAAACAGCTTAACTTTTAGAAAAACAATGCTTATTGAATTTCTTAAGTTCATGTTTCTAATACTTAGTGTTTTGATAATCTTTTATCAAAGCTTCTTGAACTTATACACCTTTGCCTTAGATAGTTCATATGTGTGTGTAAACAATTGCCAAACCTCACAATTCAAATTATGGAAAGGGATACCGTAACCATAATCGAATTCGAGAATGCAATTTTACAATCACTATCTTCTTAAAATCTTTCTTAGTGAAAGCATTTCCTCACAATCATTTTCATGAAGGAGGAAATCTTATGACACTTAGATTTAAACGGTGTATGTGTTCCTATCCATGTGAATTTGTCAAAACCAAAGTTCACGACAAATTCAACCTCATATGGATCGAACTTTCTTAATCTCGATTTCTTGCCTTATGGTAGCACAGCTGCCCACCACGTCTTCCAAGTACTTAAGCAGCTCACCTTTTCCTATCAATGTACCTTTCATTGATTAAGGTCCTTGCCTTTTATGCATTCAAATGAGAACTCATAGGACTCACATGCATAATTAACTCGATTGGAACGACACAGAAACAAAATAATGTCAACACGATAGGTTGTAAACCTCAACTCGTGTGCTAGTCATGATTGATAAGGTCTATTTGATTTGTTCTTGAAAATTTTCAAGACCATTAAGACTCCCACTGACTCCTTGACATATAAGATCCTTTTGTCAATAAACATTTCTTGACAAACAAATATTCAAGAGTTAGTGTAGCTTTTATCAAGACTCTTCATAAATTGGTTCTAGTTGGTCTTTGTCCTATCCAAGACATCATAACTTTCCACATTTGATGAATGTTATAAACCTTTAATACTTTTCACTCATTGTCACAATCTTAACTTTAAGACTTGTCATTGGAACGAAATATGATAGACTTCTTGATTTAACCATTTCTTCCATTCTTGATTCCTCTTCTTAGACATACAATTGTACTAAGACTCACTTAGAGGATCAATTGAGATATGGTTCTTAATCAGTAAGACCTATCATAAAGCATAAAAGGTACTCTCCCTTCTTCTTAGAATGGAGAAACTTTTATCTTTCTGCCTACTTGATTCTTCTTATTCGTTCTGCTATTAATTCAAACTTTTTCAATCAATTCAGAATTACACTTAATCTTGTAAGTATAATCATATTTACTAAAATTTTAGTAAACCATGACGAATATCTTGTTACTCTTATGGTGAGCTTGATCAACACACAACTTTGTGTGCTCGATCTCCTAGTCCTTCACTTGACACTTTGTCGATGAATTAGTCTAATTTCCAAATATGAAATTTCTCATTCATCGTGCAACCAAGTTGCATGATTCCAAGTTTCTGTCCAATTGAAACTTGGGCGATGAGAAACTCTCCCTATTTGGTAAATTCTCGACTTTCCATAAATAACATAATAAGAACCAAATCCATTATTGCTAATATTCAAACATCAATTTTTCATATACGCCATTACAAGGATAAATAAATAAAATTTAAAATTAAAATTTATTTTATTGCAGAAAAATTTTGTCCTTACAATGAAATTCATTGAAAAACTATGCTAATACATCTTTCTTAACAATCTAATTCTAACTCTAAGTAGTGGCTCAAGAATCTAATCTTCGAGAAATGCGATCGAAATCCATTCCTTCACGGTTAGATTTTGCTCACTTCTTCCCTTAAGCTTCCTTTCTTTTCTTCGATCTTACAAAACATCAATTGTAATCTTATCACATTATGTATTAAGAATCTAGAATAGAAGCTTAAAAGAGTTAGTTAATGGATTTTACCTTTATTAGAGCCATATGTTTCGACTCTCCCATCTCTTAGATCTATTAGGTAAATAGGGCAACTTCGTCTCTAATGCCCTTTCTCTTGGCAATAAAAGTAGATTGACTCTCTTGGAACAGGACATGTAACTACTTCAGACATTGCCTTTCTCTTATGATCAAACTTTTCGATCATAGCATGTCTTTCGCTGCCATCGTCTATATCCATTGAGGTCTTGAAGGCAGATTCACCAATCAACTTTGCTTTTCTATTGCGCCAAACCATTGTTGATTCAGCAACAATAAGCATATAGGTGAGATCTATAAGGGTCACGTCGCGGTTCATCATATAGTACTCTCTTACGAACTCACTATATGAGTTAGGAAGTGACTGAAGAACCCAATCAACAGCCATTTCCTCACAGATAACGGATCCCAACATTCTTAACCTATCAATGTGTGACTTCATCCCTAGGACGTGTGCACACACCGACTTTCCTTCTTTATGTTTACTTGCCAAAAGGGCTTGAGTGATCTTGAACTTTTCAAGCCTTTGAACTTGTGGGTTAGGGAGAATAATTTAAGGAGGAGGAGGAAGTGAAGTATGATCTCTTGTTCCTTGATCGAATCGTGGAATATCATCTTCATGTGGAATGCTTGTTCCACGGGATTTGGGAAAAACATAGTTGTCGAACTTTGACATCTACAATACAGGAGAAAACAAATTCAAGTTAGTTGATTGATTGAGTCCTTAGTAAATCACCCAAATGAAATACTAAGGCTAGGACCCAACACAATATTCTACAACTCGGGAGAGGGATGCCGTAACCCTAATTACAGAATATTTGAAGGTAAGTGAATGACGATTCACTAATTTCGACCACGAAAAACGAAAAAGAATTTAAGTTTTAAATCTATGAAAACTCCTAGATCCTTTGAGATTCATTGAACTTTCAATGGCATGTTTAAATCTCGATATGCCCCCTCTTGTTTGTGACTGGGATGTCGAGGATCACAAAGCAGGTGTGAATAACCATGCAAACTTACATGGTGCCCTCACATGTTACAGTCACCTATTCGATGTGTCGATAAACCACACACACTCCACCGAACTATGACAAACATTGAGTCACCCTTTGCTACCTTTTCTTAGAACCATTTAGTGTGCCGGTAAACCACACACGCTCCACTAACGTCTTCGCAAGGGCACAAAGTGTAATTTCATGGAATTGCATCAATTCACTTTTGCCTAAGTAACTAAGATTGGGAATTTTTAAAACATTTAGTTACTTTTGTACTTTATTATACTTATAATGAAAGGTTTTGTCCTATCCTACCCGTTCGGCTAACGACCCTCCACTAGTCAAGAGTGCGGTGGGTAAGAGTCGATACCCATTCAATCGCCATTTTATAGGCAATTTCCTTAAACACCCCTTATAGACCAGCTTCGTGAATGAGGCCTACTAACGGTAAGACAGACTTTTACTCATACATATACATATATATATATATATATATATATATATATATATATATATATATATATATAATGTTAGACTTTTAATGTTATATATATATAGTATTGGGTGTATTTTACACTTTTTTAAAATACTAGGTGGTCTAATTTAACAATTATACTTTTAATTCAATTAAATTGTAAACCTAAACTTTTATGGATTTATTAAACCTCTTTTAATTATACACCTTAATTAATTAATAAAACCATAAGGGTGTGAATTGAACATTTTCAAAACAATACTAGAGTTTTAGAATTTAACATTCCTAATTAAACTTTTAATCAACTTTTAAATTCCAAAACTTGAGGGCAAGTTTTGAAACATTTCAAAACATTAGGGTTTAGAATTTAAATATACATCAAAATTAAACAATTAATCAAAATTTAAATTCCAAAACTTGAGGGCAAGTTTTGAAACCTTTTTCAAAACATTAGGGTTTTAACTATTTAAATTTCAAAACAACAAAACTTTTGGGTTCAAATTTAAACTATAAAACCTAAGGGGAAAATATGAAACATTTCATAACATTAGGATCAAATAAAAAATAATCTAAATTAACAATTAATCACATAATTATCCATATTTGATTTATTTAATGATTTCTTGCAAAACAATTTATCAATTTAGTCAAAATAATTAATCAATTATCACATAAGGAAACAATTATCTTATTAATTGATAAATATCTTCAATTAGATCAAGAATATTGTCAAATATATCATAAAATCGGATTTATATTGATCTAATATGATAAGGTAACTATCCATAAGTAAAAACAACAAGAAATCGCGAAGATATCCCCATCTGACGAGTTGACTCGTCGAGTCAAGCTTGGACTCATCGAGTCTGCATGGACTCGGCGAGTCCAGCCTCCAGAACATCAAAAATCCAATTTTTTGAACATGTAATGCATCAATACAATTGAAACCAGTCTAGGCTCTGATACCACTGATGAGTTTTGGTCCTAAGAACATCCTATGTGCTCATATAAACCTTAATGCTTGGATCTAGGTTTCTCTATTGTACATGCAAGTATCCAAGACTATAAACCCTAATTCTAGCATATGGGAATCAATATTAACATATAATTAGGTTTAAGATATTACCTTGATTGTTATGTAGTAATAACAATCCCAAATCTCCTTGTATTGACTTTGGAAGGCTTAGAGTCACAAATGTCACTCCTCTAATGGTTCACAAACACCATAAGCAAGAGGATGAAGAGGAGAAAGGTTAGAGGCTGCCCAAAAACGTGTGAAACCCTAGCAAGAAGCTTAGCCACGTTTTTGGTCCTTAAGGGGTCTATATATAGTGAGGCAATTAGGGTTATCTAAAAAGGAAACCCTAATTTGGATGCTTAAGCCCTAAGCAACCCATGGAGCCCTTTCCATAAGGCCTTGGACGATTTCATATAGGCTTCCCCCATAGAATTCGTCCACCTTATAATAAAAAGCAATCCATGGCCCAAATTGCAATTATCTTATAATTACAATTCCAGTCCCTTAAGTTTAATTAATCTCTTTTAGTCACAAAACTAATTACTAATTAATTCTCGACTAATATTAATTAAACAATATGATTTCTCCTTTAATATATTATTCTCATAAAATATTAATAAATCATATTTAATCCTTTCTCCCCATAATTCATCCTATCAAGTTGCTTTGGTGAAGGCAACCCAAAAGGATCATGCACCATCGGGTCAAGTACATACCAAAATAGTTATGGACTTAGACACTAATCCAACATAAATCATCCATACTTGTATAGTGGGCTAATGCTCCATGGATAATCAAGTTGGGCTAAAACCCATAGGATGGTCCATGGATGCTCCACGGTGTATTTGAACCCATGGATCCAAGGAAATGGAAAGTCATGACAATTAGGGTTTACCCTAATTGTAACAGTATATAAAGATCTTATTCTTGACAAAAATCGGCCACTAGAGTGTGTAAAATAAGGGCTAGCCGATTTCATGAGTTGTGGATTTCTCTCAAGTTATTCCAAGTGTATTTGGTGTTGTGTGAACCATTTGAGGTGTCACACTTGGGGCACTTGGCACTCAAGCTTCATGAAGACTTTCTACATGAAAGAGGTATGTATTCTATCTTGTTATATTCATTATTTTATATGCTAGATTAGGATAATACCCTGGATGTTCATATTTGTATGTATAATAGAGAAAACATAGATCCAAGGTATTTAGGGTTGCATGTACACTTAGGAGTGTTAGAATGCTCAAAACCTAACGGTGGTATCAGAGCCTAGGCTTGTTTGTTATACTTGCAAAAGAAGCTGGAAAATCGAGTTTTGTTGCTGTCTGCCCAGCAGACTCGCCGAGTCCATGAATGGACTCGCCGAGTCCAAGGCAAAAAGCATCCAACTCGCCGAGTTGGTTCGTGCACTCGACGAGTTGGACCCCCAGACAGCATAAATTCGACCTTTTTGGCTGGAATTGGACTAGGAACATTACCCTAAGATGTTTTTGGACATATAAACTTGTTTTTGAAGTGGTAATGTTCATGCTAATCCAATTTCAAAGATAATTGTCAATAGATTCATGTTTTGTATTAGTTTAAGCTTTAGACTAATTACATGAAAAAGTTTGATTTGAATTATCTTGTTCTTATGAGTTGCTTAGATTAATAGAAAAGTTGAGTGAAATAGTTGTTTTCAATCCAAATTAATCTAAGAGTTGATTCTAAAATGTGTTTTTGTAACTTGTCTTCAAGTTATATGGAAAGTCACATTTAAGTTTCATAAAACTCATAATAGTTGGCAAAGGTTACAAAAATGAAGAGTCTAGTTCTACTTAAATGGTGTTATGACTCCATAATTTGTCCTCAAGTTATGGAGGACCAAGAGTCTCTTCATTAAATAATAAATTAAAAAAAAAAAGTGTAACTTTAGTTAATTCCATAAGTTATAAAATAAAGAAAAGTTAATTCTTTTATTAGTTTAAAGTCTTCCATAACTTGTCCTCAAGTTATGGAACTTGAAGAGTTTTTGGATTAAAACTACTTTAAACACATAAGTTATGGAATTAATTAGTTTTGAATAGTTTCAAAACTTGCCCTCAATTTTTGGAATTTGAAAAGTTTTCACTTATGAATAGTTTAATTCCAAGTTAGCCCTTAGAATTTTAAAGAGTTAAAATTCAACCCTTATTCTTTATAATATTATAAGTTAATAATATATATATGTATAAGAGTAAAGTCAGTCTTACCGCTAGTATGCCTCATTCACGAAGCCGGTCTATAAGGTGGGTATAAGGTTGTTGCCTATTTAATGGCAACTTAATGGGTGTCCACTCTCACCCACCGCTTGCTTGACTGGTGGAGGGTCGTTAGCCGAACGGGTTTGACAGAACTAGAATTCTCCCTTCATTAAAAGTATTAATGATAAATACTAAGTAACTAAACTCTTAATAATACCCAATCTTAGTTACTTAGGAAAATGTGAATAAGGTGCTAATCCATGAAATTACACTTTGCACTTTGTTTAAGTCAGTGGAGCGTGTGTGGTTAACCGGCACACTAACTCGTATTTAACAAGGTAGGTAAAGGGTAACTTAATGTTTATCATAGTATCGATGGAGCGTGTGTGGTTAACCGGCACATCGATTGAGGGGTAAACACTTAAGGGTACCAAGTAATTTGCATGGTTACTTCACACCTTGTTTTGTGATCCTCGGCATCCCAGTCACAAAACCTGAAGGGCACACTCAAGATTGAAACATGCCATTGAACAGTTCAATGAATCTCAAAGATCTAGGAATTTCAAAACCAATTAAAACCTAATTATACATTTCGTTTATCTTGGTGGAAATTGGTGAATCGTCATTCACCTACCTTCAAATATTTTATAGCTTGGATTACGGCATACCTCTTCTAAGTTATAAAATAGTTTGTTGGGTCCTAGCCTTAATATTTCATATTGGGTGTCATATTAAGGACTTAAGATCAACTATCTTGAATATCTCCCAAAAGATGTTTGGTTTAGACATTTATGATCTTCCCAAATCTCTTGAAACAAGCTTTCCTAATGAAGATGATGTCCCATGGATATCATACTTCTTCACCTCTTCAAATTATTCTCCCTAACCCACAAGTTCTTGAAACGTTTAAGGTCACTCAGGCCCTATTGGCAAGGCAAGGTCTAGGTGTGGTCACATCTTGGAGATGTAGTCACATATTGACAAGCCGGGAGAGTTGGGTGTCAAAGTCTTGAGAAAGTTGGTGGTTCAATCACTTTCTAAGTCACATAGTGAGTTCCTTTGGGACACCTATGAAACAGACTATGACAAGACCCTTAATGATCTTATCTATTTGTTAAGATCAACTTCCTTAAAACTTGATGGACATTGGATATCTAGTAAAGCTCTCTCTTCCCAGTGGAAAGGGATCGGCCATAGTCAACTGGGTTGACCAAATGGTAAAGAGAAAAGCTAAGTCTGTGATAGTCCCGTGTACCATTATCAAAGGGTCCATATGTTTATATTGCCAAAGAAAGGGGCATTGGTTGCGAAGCTGCCAAATTTACCTAAGGATGTTAAAGTCAATAAGTTTGACTCTACTTCAGGTAAAGTCCACTATCTAACTCTGCTAAGTTTCTAATATGAGATTCTTGATACATGATGTGACTGGGTCACATGTTTTAAGAATCAAAGAAAAGTAAAGAAACTTAAAGAAAGAATATGCTAAATCTGATCGCGTAGATGGATTTCTATCGCGTAGCTTGAAGATCGGATTCTTGAGCTACTTCTTAGGAGTTATGAGATATTGCTTAGGAATAGATAACAACAAGTTTTCATGTGTTGTTGCACTGTAAGGATAGTTTTTCCACAAAGTTTTAAAATAAAAGGAAAATTTTGATTTTATTTATTTTAAAAATATCCTTACAATGGCATTTGTGGAAATTTTTGTTGCTTATAAGATTCCATTAATAGCAAGAGTGGAAGTATGAAATTGATTCTTTCATTTGTGGTAATGTCTAAATTTACCAAATAAGGAAAGATTCCCATCACCCAAGTCTCAATTGGACCGGAACTTGGAATCATGCAAGTTGTATAGCATGATGAATGAGAACTTTCAAGTATTGGAAAATTAAGACTAATTACTTGTTCACATGGATGTGTGAGTCAAGTGAAGGAATAAGGGATCGAGTACACATTCTTGTGCACTGGTCAAGTCCACCACAAAAGATTGATAAGACTATTCGTCATAGTTTACTAAAGCTCACTAAATATGATTATACTTACAAGCTTAAGTGTAACTCTAAGACATTGGAAAAGGTTCCAATGTATGGCAGAGCGAATAAGAAGAATCAAATTAGGCAGAAAGATAAAAGTTTCTCAAATCTGAAAAGATGGGAGAGTACTTTAGTATCAGTTTTTATGATCATCTTAACGATTTAGAGACCTTATCACAATTCATCCTTTAAGTGCTTTCTTATAGCTAAGAAGAGGAACTATGAATTGGTGAAGTGGCTAAATCAAGAAGATGAGTCATACTTCGTTCCAATACAAGTCTTAGAGTCATACTCCAAGATTGTAATTTAAGTGACATGTCTTAAAGAAGGTTTAAAACACTTGTCAAATGTAAGAGTAAAAGATTTCTACCCTTGTACATTTGAAATTGGTAAGTTGTGATGTTTTGGATAAAACAAAGACCAACTTAGGCCAATTGTGTGAAGTGTGTTGTCTTGGTTTGAATCCACACTATCTCTTGAATAACTTACAAGAAAGTCTTATATGTCAAGAGGACAGTGGGAGTCTTAAAGGTCTTGAAAGTCTCAAGAACTAATCAAGAATAAAACCTGAAATTCTTCACTAGCACACGACTTGAGGTTTATAACCTATCGTGTTGACATATTCTGTGCCCATTCCAGTTAAAGTTGGCTTTGCATATGAGTTCTTAGAGTTCTCAATGTGTTGCACAACAACTTGGAAGCAATGGCAGGCCCTTGAGCTGCCAGGTGGCAAGAAGTTAAGATTGCGTTCAATCCATATGAGTTTGGATTTGTCATTATCCTTGTCTTGTGACTATGGTTTTGACAATTCACATGGATAAGAACACATACACCATTAAATCTAAGTGTCATAAGGTTTCTCTCCGATTCATGAAAATGATGGTGAGGAAACACTTTCACTAAGTAGATTTTAGCTTAGATAGCAATTGTGATATTTGCATTCTCAAATTCGTTAGTGGAGCGTGTGTGGTTTACCGACACACTAATCTGGACTTGTGAGAAGTGGCAAAAAGGTCTAACCATTATGAT
Organism: Lactuca sativa; assembly: GCF_002870075.4. Taxonomy (NCBI): domain Eukaryota; kingdom Viridiplantae; phylum Streptophyta; class Magnoliopsida; order Asterales; family Asteraceae; genus Lactuca; species Lactuca sativa. The sequence goes on along the minus strand of NC_056623.2, from coordinate 99,086,531 downwards.
TACAGCATCCCTCTTCATAATTGTTTAGACACACAAGTGTGCTATCTAAGGGAAGGTGTATGATTTTGATAAAGTTTTATTAAAACAATCTAGTATCAGAAATCTGAACTTTGGTAAGAAAGTCAGCTGATTTCTGAGTACATGTCAAAGCTAGTGGGAGCATAAGTGTTATGTGAACAATCATCATGTTAGTGGGAGCATGATAATTATGATAAAGGTTGCAAGTTAGCAATGTTAATTATAGAAAACAAAAGGTTTCAATTGGGAAAAAGGTTGTTTTGCTATAATTAAGGGAGAGGAAATTATACTTCATCTCAAATCTATAAGCTTAGATCGTGAGGTTTTAATCATTTACTCAAGGATATATATATGAATTTCATGTTGGAATGGCTCAACATAAGGAAATTCTGTATATGGGTCCATTATTTGCGTTCTAAAATTCGATTATGATTACGGCATCCCTTTTCATAATCTGAATTATGAGAACTTGGCAAATTGAAATGGTAATAGTATAGCAAAAGAATGGTTTAGTCTTTATGTGAGACATCATGAATCGTTTCCCATATGCTTCGGATATAGGATCGATTACATGTGCTATATTCATCCATTCTAAAATTTTCCAGATGCATGGGGCATTAAGAAGGGAAAAGGTTTAGAACTGGATATGACTAAAAGGATTAAACAATTGTCGAGGAAAATCTAAGCTTTACCAAAGATTGGTTGCTCAAGTATAGTTGGAAGTATAGTGATAATTCTGGAAGGACCATATTGACATATTCTGTAAGGAGGCAACTCTTGTTCAGAAGTGATAGTCAAAATGGAATCTGGAAATGTTTCAAAGTTAGATTTTTCAATCTGTGTAAGATTAAGGAAACTTAATTCAAGAAGGATTTTTCAAAGGAGTTAATCTCCTTTGGAATACTCTGTAATGATTGTTGTCAAGTCTTTCTGACTTTGTGCATAATCATTACAAGAGGTTCAATGCATATAAGTTTAGAATCTGACAGATTCCAGTAAATGGCATGAATTTGGAATTCTTGCATTTGCAGTAAGGATTTGGGAGTGTGAAAAAAGAATCATTGAAGTTATGTTCAATTGATCTAGTTCACAAAGTAAAGATCATAGACAAACATAGTATGCATACTTGGTGTGTGGCATGACTAGTGTTTAGAAAACATAGTGTACATGCTTGGAGCATGGGACAACTATTATTTTAAATTCAAGAATAAAGTTGATAGCTGAAACAGTATCCAATGAATAATGTGTAATCATATGGTGATAAATAAAAGGTGTTTTATTTATGTTCATAGGTTTTGATACCATATTGGATTCAATTATTATTGTGTTTCACTTTGCATGTTTTGACTTCCCGAATAAACTAGGTTATTCTTCCGGAATGACTAACTTATTCAAACTATCCACAGTCGGTCATATGTTGGAAGTAGATATGAATTAAGACTGTCATGGGTTGGCTTGTAGAGGTCTAAGGTGTTGGACAAAGGGCTACAACACTCATGAGTGCTCATAAGTTCTGAGTATTGGATTCAACCCGCGCTCATTGGAATCACTTCATGGATTTTATCACGAGTGATCATGAGACGATAATATCTTATATTCTTCAAACCTAGAGATATGAGTTGTTACTATGAGTTGATAGTACATTGATTGCACGAAAATGCATTTGGTAACTCGGTGCTATAAAACGTGCCTTTGTGTATGATTCAACAAATAGTAGAACAAGCCGTATGAGTTGAAGTTTATCCATTCCTTTTACCTTCGGGATAAAAGCGATATCTGTGGGCCCCTCGATGATTTGATGATGACAAATGGAAGTGCTCGGCCGGGCCAGGACTGATTTGATTTGTTCAATTAGTCAGTCGTCATAAATCGGAAATCGGGAAACAACAAATGGACAGAGAGAATGATTATAATCCATGTCTTAGTCCATATGATATATAGAATGGAGGAATATATGATCCCTTATCTAATGGACAAGTTTGTTGACAAGATCAGAGTTCGACAGCGGCTTTAAGAGCTACGATTGCCAGTTAGGTTTGAAGTCATACGCAATAATAGTTTTAGACTTATCCAAGTGGGAGACTGTTGGATTAATGTCTAAGTCCATAACTATATTTGGTATGTACTTGACCCGACCCGGCATGGTCCATTTGGGTTGCACTTCACCGACACAATTTATATGGATAATCTTTTGAGAATAGTATGTTTATGATTAATATTAATATATTATAAGTTCTAATATATTAATATGGAATCATATTATTTAATTAGTATTGATCAAGAATTAATTTATAATTAATTAAGTGATTAAAAGGAACTAATTAAATATGGACTCTTATATATGGAATGGGCCAAGTTCATTTAGGTTGGGCTAAGCTTTCATGGATAGTCCATGGAGTGTTTAACCCATGGATCCTAGGAAATGAAAGGTCATGGGTATTAGGGTTTAACCCTAATCCTCCACACTATATAAAGATGTCCTTGGTTGGTGAAATGGGCACTAGTGTGGTACACTAAGAAGGGCTAGCCAATTTCACTAGAGAGAACCAAGTATCCATATTCTCTAAAGTCTTCCAAGGTGTTTTGGTGATTTGTGATTCCATTTGAGGCTTCCACACTATTGGGGATAAGCTCTTAAAGATTGAAGACATCAAGCTATATCAAAAGGTATGTCATCTAACTAGTACTTTGTAGTATAAGAACTTCATAATATGCTAGTTAGGATTAAAGCCTTGGAAAGTTCTTATTTGCATGTATTATAGAGAAAACATAGATCCAAGGTTTATAGGGTTGCATGTACACCATAGGAGTGTTAGAATGCTCAAAACCCAACAGTTCCTCGTGGAACTTTTGCCAAAAACGGTAAGTAAATCTGACATCCTGATCGGAAACAACGGAAATTGAGACCCCATGGCGAGAGACAATCTCGCGGACGTACAGGTCGGCCAACTTATCTGCCGACGAACTCTCCCGCATGGCTAGGAAATGGGCACTCTTGGTCAATTGATCCACGATGACCCATATAGCATCGAACCCCTTTTCCGTCTTTGGCAAATTCGTGATGAAATCCATCGCGATCCGTTCCCATTTCCACATGGGAATCTCTAGAGGCTTCAGCTTACCATGCGGCCTCTGATGCTCGGCCTTGACCATCCTACAGGTCAAGCACCTCTCAACAAACCAAGTGATATGTCGCTTCATACCAGGCCACTAATAACTCGAACTCAAATCACGGTACATCTTGGTGGCTCCCGGGTGATTAGAAAAACGAGACTTATGAGCCTCCTCCATCACTGTCTGTCGGACCCCTCCGGACATTGGAACCCAAACCTGACCGTAACGGGTCAACAATCCGCAGCTATCCTGAACAAACCGGGAGCTTTCGACCTTAATTCTTTCCAACTTCTAGTTCTCTGGTCTCGTACCTTCAATCTGAGCATCCCTGACCAAACCCACCAGCGGGGAATCTACCACTATCCTCATACACCTGGATGGGGTAGAGGACCCAGTTGACTTGTGGCTCAGAGCATCCACAACCACATTCGCTTTACCAGGATGGTAAAGGATCTCACAATCATAGTCCTTGACCACATCCAGCCACCTGTGCTGCCTTATGTTCAGGTTCGGCTGATCCATGATGTGTCTCAAACTCTTATGATCCGTGAATATAGTGCAACAGACCCCGTACAGATAGTGCCTCCAATAATTGAGAGCGAAGACCACCGCTCCCAACTCAAGATTGTGCGTGAGGTATCTCTTCTCATGCGGCTTCAACTGCCTCGACGCATAGGCTATCACTCGTCCCCTCTACATGAGGACTGCCCCTAAGCCTGTTATGGACGCATCACAAAATACCACAAAATCCTCAACTCCCTCGGGGAGTGTCAACACCGGCGCCTCGCATAAACATCGCTGAAGGGTCTCAAATGACCTCTGCTGCTCAGGGCCCCACCGGAAACCCACCCCCTTCCTCGTTAGACGAGTGAGGGGTACGACAATCTTGGAGAAATAACGAATGAATCTCCGATAATACCCTTCTAAACCCAAGAAACTCTTGATGTCTGAGGGAAATTTCAGAGTCTCCCACTGCATAACCGCCTCCACCTTAGCCGGATCAACCAAAATCCCCTCTTGGTTAACGAGATGTCCGAGGAACTGGACCTCTCGTAACCAAAACTCGCATTTCGATAACTTGGCATACAGCCGTTCTCACCTCAGATCCTCCAACAGTTCCCTGAGATGCTCCTCATGCTGCTCTCGGGTCTTGGAATACACCAAGATATCATCTATGAATACAATGACCAAGCGATCAAGCATCGGTCTGCAGACTCAGTTCATAAGATCGATGAACAACGTTGGCGCGTTGGTGAGCCCAAATGGCATCACCACAAACTCATAATGACCATAACGAGTCCGAAACACGGTCTTCTCCACGTCCTCCTCCCTCACCCTGACCTAGTGATATCCTGATCTCAAATCAATCTTGGAAAACCAAGATGCACCCTACAGCTGATCAAAAAGATCATCTATCCTCGGGAGTGGATAACGGTTCTTCACCGTTAATTTGTTCAGCTCCCTATAGTCAATGCACATATTGTGCAAATCGTCCTTCTTCCTGACGAAAAGGATCGGTGCTCCCCAGGGTGAAATACTCGGACGAATAAACTGCTTACCCAGTAGCTCCTGCAATTGAGATGATAGCTCCTGCATCTCAGGCGGTGCCAGACGGTACGACGCCTTGGCGATAGGGGCCGCACCCGACACCAGATCAATCCTGAAGTCAACCTGCCTCTCCGGAGGCACTCCAGGTAACTCCTCCGGAAACACAACAGCAAACTCCCTGACCACGAGAACCTCTGAAACCGAGGGTTGCTCCCTAACCCGCGTATCTACCACATACGCTAAATAACTGACACACCTATGCTGAATATACTGTCGAGCCCTGGCTGCCGAACAAAACCCTGATCCCAACCTGGTGCCCTCACCATATACTACAAGTTCTCCCCCCACTTGGGGTTCAAACCACCACCCGTTATCCCTCACAGTCGATCATGGTGCCAAAACGGCTAAGCCAATCCATCCCTACAATCACGCACACTTCCCCCATGGGGATAGGAATCAAATCTATCGGGAAGGACACCCCGGAAATCTCCAACTCGCATCCCCGGTAGACCAAAGAAGCAGAAACCCCATGCTCGTTGGGTATCGAAACTCGCAACGGACACTCAAGATCATCTATCGACATATTGAACCCTCTAGAGAAGGTCTGAGATACAAACGAACGACTCACCCCCGAGTCAAATAATACCAAAGCGGGCAAGGAATTCACTAAAAACATACCTAATCATAGGTACAATCAATAAACATAACACAAATACAATAACTGAGAGAGAGAGAGAGAGAGAATAGAAACATACCAGCAACCACATCTGGTGCTGCCTTGGCCTCCTTGGCCATGAGCTCGAAGGCGCGACCCTGAGCCTTTGGAGGCTCCACCTTGACTGGCCTCCCATCTCCAATCCTCACAGTAGTTGGCGCGGAACCCTGCGCCGGCTTGGCGGCGAGCTGCGGGCAGTTGGTCTTCACATGACCAACCTGATGACAATGGTAACAAATCCTCATATCTGCTAGAGGGGCCGACTGACGGCAGTCCCTGGCATAGTGCCCCTCCTTACCACATTTGTGGCACCCACCTCCTGCTCGACAAACCCCCAAATGAACCCTACCACACTTTCCACAAGTGCGGCTCTGATGACCCCCAGACCGTGTATCAGCGGTCTTAGACCGCTTAGGCGCCGGCTGAGACTGTGCCGGTGCCTGACGCTGCTCCTTCAGCTGCAACTCTATCTCCAACTCATGCCGCCTCACGGCTTCCTGAAGGTCCAGGAGGGTATCACATTGTTGTGTAGACACCAACTGTCGAATATCAGTCTTGAGCATACTCAGATAAGGAGTCATCTGAGACTGCTCCAAAGCAAACTCCGGGCAAAACATAGCCCTCTCCGTGAACATACAGGTAATCTCCATCACAGACTCCCCATCCTGCCTCAATGACAAAAACTCCTAGGCAAGCCGCTCCCGTTCCACGCGTGGAACGTAGCCGGTGTGAAACATATCTCGGAACTTCTCCCAAGTAACAACAGCTCACTGATCATCAGAATATGACCCTGTCGTCAATCTCCACCAATCCTTTGCCCCAAGCCTCAACAAGTTCAAGGCACACCTGACCTTCTGGTCAGTAGGACATGAGCATGTGAAGAAACAACCCTCCACATCAGACAACCACCTCAAGCCCTAATCGCATCCTGTGTACCATCAAACGTCGGGGGCTTCGTGTTATCGAAGTCCCGGTACTGGAAAGCCCTGCTGGCTCCCCCTCCAACCCATGCTGCAGTTACAGCCGAAGTGGCTGCAGTGGCAGCTGTCTCTGCTAGAGTTGCATATCGCTCATCAAAGTACTCAACGATCGTGGTCTTAATCGACCCAAACATCTCTGGCAGCTGCGCTCAGAACGCTGCAGCAATCTCCTACTCGTCGAGTCCTAATATGGACTCGTCGAGTAGGTCACTTAACACGCGATCCCACCTCGCTTCTACTCGACGAGTAAGGCAACCAACTCGTCGAGTAGAGCTTAACCCAATAAATCTTATTTAAACAATACCTAAGAATCGGGGCGTTACAGTTTAGCACACACTAATGTTAAAAATATTGAAAAAATGCAAATTAAAGGAATGTTAAAATATGACTCAAAAGATTTTGAAAATTTTGAAACATATGTGAAATCAGAGTTTACAAAGAAACCATTTCCACTAGTTAAGAGAAATACATCATTACTTGAGTTGATTCATTCTGATATATGTGAATTAAATGGAATACTTACTCGAGGAAGAAAAAGGTATTTCATCATATTTTGTGATGACTCCAGTCGGTATCTACACGTTTATTTGCTGAGATCAAAATATGAAGCTTTTGATGCATTTAAACGGTATAAGGCTGAAGTTAAAAATCAACTTGAAAGACACATCAAAATTCTTCGCTCGGACATAGGTGAAGAATATTTGACACATTCTGTGAAGAGAATGGAATCAAACATGAGATAACTTCACCATATACTCCCCAATAGAATGGTTTGGTTAAAAGAAAGAATCGAACCGTTTGTGAGATGGTCAACTATATGTTGAACCAATCGGGTCAAACAAACAATCTGTAGGGGAAAGCACTATTGACTTCTTGTTATGTTTCTAATAGGATCAATAGTCGTGTGATTCCTACAAGCCCTTATGAGTTGTGGATAGGTAGAAAGCCTAATCTAGACTATTTGAAAGTGTGGGGGTGTGTTGCTTATTATCAGACTCCTGATCCTAAGCGAACCAAATTGGGAGCATGAGCTAATAAGATTATATTTATTGGATATGCTCATAATAGCAAGGCTTATCGATTATTAGATATTGAATCAGGTGTTGTTGTGGAATCCAGAGATGTGGAATTATTTGATGACAAGTTTTCTAGGGATGAAGAAAACTCTACTCATACAACACTTACAGGTACTTCTCGAGAAATACTCCCACCTCCTCCTATTGTGGAGGAACCAAGGAGAAGTACTAGGGCTACAACAGAGAAAAGTTTTGGAGATGATTTCTATTCTTATTTGGTCGAAGGAACACAAAAGAAAGTGACAAGAGAGGCCATCTTCGTCATTAACTTGGATGATGATCCTAAGACCTTTATTGAAGCCATAACGTTTAGAGATGCTCCTTTATGGAAGGAAGACATCAATGATGAATGGACTCAATTATGGGTAATGGAACTTGGGAGTTAGCTGATCTACCCAAGGGGAGGAGACCCATAGGATCCAAATGGATATTCAAGAGAAAATATCACCCAGATGGATCCATATCCGCCTATAAAGCAAGATTAGTTGCTAAGGGTTATAGGCAGTGAGAAGGGATCAATTATTTTGATACGTATGCCCCAGTTGCTAGGATTAGTTCTATTATAACTCTCATAGCAATATCATCTTTTAAAGGATTGTACATTCATCAAATGGATGTGAAGACAACCTTTCTAAATGGTTATCTCAAGGAGGAGATTTACTTGGAGCAACCTAAAGGTTTCGTGATACCTGGACAACAAAACAAAGTATGTAGACTTGTTAAATCCTTGTACGGGTTAAATCAAGCTCCCAAACAGTGGCATGAGAGATTTGACTCCACTATAACTGCTTTCGGATTCCAGCATAATAGTGCTGACAGGTGTATTTATTCTAAATGCTCTTCCGAATACACATTTGTTATATGTCTTTATGTTGATGATATGTTGATCATTGACACTCACCTATAAGGTATTATTGAGACGAAGAAATACATATCCTCGAATTTTAAGATGAAAGATCTTAGAGAAGTTGATAGAATTCTTGGTATCAATGTGAAAAGGACAGGCGGTCAGATTTCTCTAAGTTAATCTAATTATATAGAGAAAATTCTGACAAAGTTTCAAAACTTGAACATTAAGGAGTTTAACACTCCCTTTGATTCAAGTGTGAAACTAAATGTGAATTCTGGTCGAGCAGTGGCTCAACTGGAATACGCAAGCGCAGTTGGAAGCATGATGTATGCTACACATTGCACTCGACCTGGCATCACATTCATTGTAAGCAAACTTAGTTAGTATACTGTCAATCCAGGGACCGAGCACCGGAAGGCAGTGGGTAGAGTACTGGGATACCTGAAAAGGACAAGTACTTTTGAGTTGACGTATTCATCATCTAACAAAATACTTGAAGGTTATTTCGATGCTAGCTGGATTGATCACACTAGTGATTCAAAATCCACAAGGGGTTGGAGTTATACTATAGCTAGTGGTGCTATTTCTTGGGCGAGCAAGAAACAGACATGCATAGCTCATTCAACGATGGAAGCAAATCTAATTGCCTTAGAAGCATGCAAAGAGGTAGAGTGGATTCGAGATCTACTTATGGATATCCATCTGTGGGATATTCCAATGCCTTCTATACTTATGTACTGTGACAGTGAGGCCACAATGTCTAAAGTATATAATGTGGTATATAATGGGAAGTCGAGACATGTAAGTTGGAGACACAATTTTGTAAGACAACTAATTGAAAGTGGTACCATCAAGGTTGTCTATGTCAAGACAAGTAGGAAATTGGAAGATCCGTTTACCAAACCTCTGATGAGAGATTTGGTTAGATCTACCACGAGAGTCATGGGTCTAAAACTACAATAAAATCTCTTGGTGATGGAAACCCAACTTGACATTAGTGCTCCTAATTCTCAATTTTAAAGGGTAACAGTGAAGTCACTAACGATAGAAGGTACTATCATTAATGATAGATCCATGTGAGGTAGGATAGTATGTCGTTGCCGAGAATGAGGTTGAGTTATGACTCTTAACAAAGTTTTGGAGACATCTAACCAACGAAGATGCTATAAAACTTTGCCTATATGATCTAGAGGTGGCGCCGCCTTAAGTGAAGATCAGTGGTTTATCTTCTAAAGGGTCATAAAAAGGGTTTATAGCGCATGACCATATTAGCGCTCAGGGAGAACACAAAGACGACTTGTGATGTGTGGGGGTAAACCAGAGAGGTCATTAAGGTTCGTGGTTTAAACCTATAAGGATACCATCAAATCGGTCTCTTCTTGTTTGTTCTCATTAAACTAAGGTTTAATCTTCGTGACACCTAAGCGACATCATATGTCTGAGTGAAAGGAAACTTTCCAACTTGGTGGGGGATTGTTGGAACTTTATATATATATATATATATATATATATATATATATATATATATATATATATATAAATGAATTGCAAGTTGGTATTTTCCTTTGTATCCCACATTGGTGGGAGGAAGAAATATTTGTGGGTTTATAAGCTTATTCCCTCCATAGGCCATCAAAGGCTTTAGTGGATCAAAGGAATGGGCCAAGCCCACACGTGCGCCTAGCCTAGCCTAGCACTAGCCAACGCCGCGAGTGCGCGAAATGGCGCGATTTAGGTGCACGACGCATTGGTCGCTAGGAGCCAAGGAGCTTTTATTTTTGACGAGTTCGGGTCAAGCCGATTTGACCGTTCCGGTCAATGGTTGACCGCCGTTGACTTCATGGAGGACAAGTGCGAATTATCTAGAAGGATCAGGAAACAACTTGCTTGGAGAGCAAGTCGTTGCCCTAGGGTTTCTAGGGGCCGACCTATGAGGGCCCGTTTCATGCCTTCTAGGGTTTCGACACCTATAAATATTGATCCTTAGGAGCCGTATTTGACACACACAAAAATTCGAAGCTCTCTCCCTCTCTGTGTGATTTTCTTCAAGTTTCCGAGTATTCACTTTGTGTTTATCGATTTCCAATGTTGTTGGATAATCGATAGATCTGCATTAAATCCTGGGGTTTTACTTTGTTGCTTATAGCCAATAGAAGCGAAGTAAAAACCTTTAAGGACAGGAGTCCGATCCGTGTAGTTATTCCACGTCCAAGATCAACCGTCAATAGGCTGGGAGCCGAGGAGCTTTTATTTTTGACGAGTTCGGGTCAAGCTGATTTGACCGATCCGATTAATGGTTGACTGTCGTTGACTTCATGGAGCACAAGTCCGAATTATCTGGAAGGATCAGGAAACAACTTGCTTGGAGAGCAAGTCGTTGCCCTAGGGTTTCTAGGGGCCGACCTATAAGGGTCGTTTCATGCCTTCTACGGTTTCAGCATCTATAAATACTGATCCTTAGGAGCCGTATTTGACACTCACGAAAATTCGAAGCTCTCTCCCTCTCTCTGCGATTTTCTTCAAGTTTCCGAGTATTCACTTTGTGTTTATCGATTTCCAATGCTGTTGGATAATCGATAGATCTGCATTAAATCCTGGGGTTTTACTTTGTTGCTTACATCCAATATAAGCGAAGAAAAAACCTTTAAGGACAAGAGTTCGATCCGTGCAGTTATTCCATGTTCAAGATCAACCATTAATAGGTCGGTTTTACATTATTGTTTTGTTTTTTAATTTCGTCCAACAGGATACTCTCCTTCTACCTTTATTATAGTCAGATCTAATCGAGAATGATCAATCTAGTTTCTAGACGAAAGTTGGTAATCATATTAATAATAATTGAATCTATTATTCGCAACTAATCGACATATAATTCTCTATATTATTTGTCTGTTTCCTTACTTGTCTACATGCACTTTACTTGTACATAAAATATCGAACCATTAAATTTAAGGTGTTGTTTTTTTAAAAAAGGTCGGTTTGACCCTTTAGTTCCTTTTCTTTACTTGCTTGCCCTTAGCTATCCTATAATTGCAACATTGGTCTTTTACTATTTTATCTTTACTTGGTTGCTTTTTTTCCTTCCATACTTATCTAAAATTTAATTTGCATTAACTACATTAAGTTAATAAACATTTTGTAGCAACCTACTTACCTTCCAAAGTTCATATCAATCATTCTTTATACATTTTAACAAGCAAAATTGTGAAATACTCTACAAAACCAAAAAAAAGGTTATATTATAGAAGAGACCATTTTAGTGATTTTGCAATTCACAAAAACCAAATTGAGAACCATCCTATCTTTTTATTACAAGATCAAAGGTAGTCAATTCAAATTTATTAAATGGGTATTTTTATGATTAGTCACATCTTTAAATATAAATATCAAAATTGTCATTTAATAACATTAACTAATACTTTATTTCTTTCCAAATTTAAAAAATTATTCATTATTCCAACCACCACCTAATCACTTCTCAAATATTTATACAAAAAAAAAAAAAAAAAAAAAAAAAAAAAACGTACTATTAATTTATTTGGTCCTAAATTTTCTTTTGCTCGTTGCCTTTTTGAATGAACCCCCTCGCAATCGGTAAAAACCCCAGGGTTGTCTGCAATTCCCCAAATCGCACCTTCTCTCTCCCACTACTCATTTTCAGTGAATCAGGCGCTCTTGCTCCACCGAGATCGGCGACTACTAACCGCCGTCAATTCTGCAGCCGTGTGAGAACTCAGGCAAGGCGGTGAACGTCTACTGATGGTACTGATGTTACTATCCTGATGTCGGCTCCTATGCTCTTCGATCTCTTTTTACATTTCTTGGTAACATCACGTACTCAGTAATTGCTTTTGCAATGTGAATTTACTGAATTGTGTTGTTTAGCTGAAGCATAATTTAAAAGTTAATACTTTTTTCTTCGCGTTTAGGTTAGCTTTTAATAGGTGTTGAAGCCTGTTAGAATTCATTGTTCGATTGTCATTATGGATTTTCCTTAGTTGATTTAGGATTTTTCCTTTTCTTTTGTTATTCTAGATTTGTGACATTTTTCTATTTGTAAACTGTGATTTAGACATGGTTTTTGGGGGAAATCAACATGAAAGTTCACCATTTGTTAAAATTATCTTCTTTTTGAACTTTTTAACCCTAAAGCTCATCATATGGATCTGAAACTATGCAGATGTGTTTTGATGGCATTTGCAAATCTTAGATGGTTTGCTTTTACTTTGACATAATGCTTAGAATATCTCCATCTATCATGTTCTGTATCACTGTATGGTTTCAGTTTATTAGCTATCTGTTCATATGGAAGTAAAAGACACTTATAGTTCATGATAAGATCATAAGCTCATAAGCTCATATGATTATACCTCTTTGCAATGCAGTGTACATTTGGTGGTTTATGAGAAACTAGAAAGTAACTTCATGGTAACAGAATTCTGACTTTCTGAGTAATCAATTCAAGTCAATAAGCATGGAAAAACACATCCCAGATTGCCCATACCCCGGATGCTTTTTCTGTGTCATGAAAGAAGGAAACCCAAACAAACGAAGAGCAAGCATCATGAAGTTTTTCAGAGAGCTTCCTTCACAAGATGATGATGGTCAAGTTCTCCCAATAAGTGGCCTTTGGAACACAGCCATGGCACATCCTAATGATCCAGAGTTCATAGAATTAGGTATCTTTGAATGCATGTCAGCTCTCATTTGGAAAGGCTTAAAGAATCGCAGATGGCTATCTCATGATCAAAACATCTACATCCCTTATTATGCTGCACATATAATCGGATCATACACCATGAACATGGAAGATTTTGCAGAAACTGCAGTGAATGCAGGGGTAATCCCACCTTTGGTTGAACTTTTGAGAGGCAGATTAACTTGGGTTGAACAAAGAGTTGCTGTAAGAGCTTTAGGACATTTAGCTACATATGCAAGCACATTCCCTGCTGTTTCAAGTCATGGAGAGATTCTTGAACTTTGTATACAATTAGCAATGAGTTCACTTGAGATTGTTTACTCTCACTTTTATCAGTATGCTGACAGAAGACTTAGTTACCATTGTGATCTTTTGACACGTGGCATGGGTGGTGTAGAGATGGAATCAAGGAAAGCTGAGGAATGGGCTAGTCAATTACAGTGTTGGTCTCTTCAACTTATAAATTGTTTTGCTTTTAAGCCTGAGTTTCTTTCTACAATATGCAAACCTGAGTTTCTTGTGAAACTTCCTGGAATGTGGGGTGGACTTGTGAATGAAAATTCACCAGCAGGTATTGGGTTATTGAGAACAATTTGTCATCATAAATTTGGAAGAGGACCTGTTAGCAGTTGCCCAGGGGTAATTGAGTCATTATGTAATATTGCACGATCTTCAGATGACTGGCAATATATGGCTATTGATTGTCTTCTATGGTTGCTTCAAGATCCTAATACCTTCCATAAGGTAATATCTAATAAACTTAACAAGATAAAATTTAACTCATTTATAATTTATTATTTTATCCAGGGCAAATTACAAAAAAAGAAAAAAACATTATAATTTGGGCAGTATTACGGTTTATCCACTAATACTTTTATCATTTTCTAATCAAACCATACAAGTTTCATTCATTTTCCAAATTAACCATTTTGAAATGTTATATCAGGTCAAAATGGTAAATTCAGAAGAAAAAAATTCTGAAACTTTTATGGTTTGATTGGAAAAAGATAATGTATAAGCAATAAAACCGCAAAATCGCCCAAAATTTAAAGTTTTTTTTTATTACCTGTAATTTTCCCTTTTGTTTATATTCTAACCATTTTTTAGTACTCTAAATATATATAACTGATTTTTATTTTTGTTTATTTCAATATATTTAGTGTTAATCTCATAAAAGACCTTATATTTTGTGTTTTTTTTTTTTTCCCGGATCAAACCTCAACTTTATTTTTTTCATGAAAAAAAGACCTTGCATTTTTTTCTTTTTTCCGATCTAGCCCTTTTAGTCTTTTTTCCCTAAAAAAAAGACTATAAAATGTGAGGGGTTTTTTCAGAAAAAACTAAAAAAGTTGAGGATTTCTTTGGAAACATTCGAAGGTTGAGGGTTTTTTTCCGAAAAAAAAAAGAAGACAAAGTTGATGGGTTTTTTTGGAAAAATTGAAAAAATACAAGGTCTTTTTCATTAAAAAAAAAACATGATGATGACAGAGTTGAATTCCATCCATTCAACAACCAAACACGCCGGAATGGAATCTCGAATTCCAATTCCATCCTCAATCCAAAACCTCACAACATTCCATTCCTTACAGGTGATCGAAAAAGCAGCACCAGCAGTTCTGGACCTCGCAGAAATCCAAACCCTCGGGGACCACAAAAAACTCGGGGATTCCATCCTCAACGTCCTCCAAGAATCCATCAATTCCACCGGAAACCGCAATTCCATCAGCAACCGAACCCAAGAAGACATCGAATCCCTCCTCGATTCCCGCGAACGTTTCAAATGGGAAAAATCCATGCCAAAAGAAGACCTCCACATCAAACAAGCCGCCGCCTTAGTCGTCAAACTCGAAGGCAACTCCCTCTTTTCTTCCGGAAACATCCAAGCCGCCGCCTTAAAATACTCAGAAGCCCTCTCCTTATGCCCCGTAAGATCCAAAAAAGAAAGAGTTGTTTTATACAGTAATCGCGCCCAATGCTACCTTTTGTTGCAACAACCTTTAACCGCCATTAGTGATGCCACGCGGGCCCTTTGTTTGCATAATCCCGTCAATAGGCACGCGAAAAGTTTGTGGAGGCGGGCCCAGGCGTATGATATGATTGGGTTGGCGAAGGAGAGTTTGTTGGATGCGATTTTGTTTATAAATGAGTGTTCGAATTCAATGGATCCGGATTTGAATTGTAGGCAGAATAAGGTCCCGGATTATGCGGAGCGGTTGGTGAAGAAGCAGATGAAGGCCGCGTGGTTGTTTAGGGAGGCGGCGGTGAAACATGGCGGGATTGATTGTGAGGAGGGTGGGGGTGGCGGTGGTGGTGGGGGGGATGGGTATGGGAGTGATGATTCGGAGTGGGAGACTGCTAGTGAAAGTGATGTTGGAGATGGTGGGAGGAAAGAGATCGGGAGTAATGAATAATGATGAGGTATGTCTTTTTTGGATTTTGATGGAATGGAATGGCTGATTCCATTCCAGTGTTTGTGGCGATTCCATTCCATCCAATGAAATAGTGTTTGGTATGAGGGAATTGGCGAAGGAATTGGATGGTTTGTTTTGTTTGAATTGGAAAAAAGTGTTTGTTTTGAAACAATGGAATGGAATGGAATGGGCTATTCCGGTAGGAATGTGTTTGGATTTCGATGGAATGGAATGGCTGATTCCGTTCCATTGTTTATGACGATTCCATTCCATCCAACGAAGTGATGTTTGGTATGATGGAATTGGCGAAGGAATGGAATGGTTCGTTCTGTTTGAATTAGAAAAACGTGTTTGTTTTGAAACAATGGAATGGAATGGACTATTCCGATAGGAATGTGATTCCTTCCATTTATGTAAAGTTTAACAACAAAAAAGTTTTCTTTTTTAAAAGTTTATTATTTTAATTAAGTGGCTAAATGCAAGAAAGAGCTTTTATTATGTTTATCTTTTTGTTCTTTATTCTAAATTAAACTTTATTAATCATAATTCAAATAATGTATATTACATTTTATTTACATATAATATAATAATTTAATTTGTTTGAAATATTGATTTATTGCAGAAATGAAACGATGATAGTTTGATACGATGTGCAACTTGTAGAAGATGAAAAATGAGCTTGAAACAAAGAAAGAATGAGTGAGTTTTAACTTTTAACATTGCTCTTTTTCTGTTTTTTTTCTATTGCATTCTTAATGTTCACAAGACTTTGAAGAGAAAAAAAAACCCAATTTCAAAGGATTTTGTACATTATTATTTTTCTTGTAATTTTGGTGTGTGTGTGTGTGTATCTTTCTTTTGTGTGCAAAAAATGTGTATAAAACCCTTGGGGGACTTTTGAGTTTTTGAGTAATAATGGGTTGTTTCTGATATGATTCGTGTTGGAAACCATTTCTTATTATATATAGCTAGTATTAGTATAATTTCTTTTGTTTATCTCAATTATTTATATATACGTTTTTATTAATTTATATAGAAAGATGGATTTCTTATCAATTTGTAAACTATTTGGTAACAAAATAGGAAACTATTTTTGTACATAATTTGGAAAAGACGTGTAAGTTCTTTGCTTAAATACGCCATTAACCCTTTTAGATAATAATGAAATTGAACAAAAAGAGATTTTATTAATTTTTATAAATAATGAAAATGGGCCAAATAGGTCCTTATTTTATACATTTAGTATTTTGTTTGATGGATTAACTGAAAAATTAATTGCTAGTTGATAAAAATTGACATTTGATAAAACTAGCTTATAAGCTAACTAAAATATATAAAATTACATAAAAAAACATTAATTTTTTATAATTAACAAAGTGTATATTTAGAATAATATAAAAAAAATCAATAAGCTTTTGAAATACTAGTATGAGTAGTTTAAAAAAAAAAAAAAAAAAAAAACCCTAACCTATAAGCTACATTTTTATTGGTGGAATATGAAGATCTAAATAAGTTCAAAAAGTAAATTATTTTATAAGCTAGATGTGATGCGTTAAATATAGTTTTAACATCGACTAAATAAGGTTGCGTAGTGTAACCTCCACTAAAGAGATTGATTGTCACATACGACATTGCCCCAGAATGAGATTAGTCGTCATATACGAGATTAGACTTAGTTCGTTGTTGTTTGATCTTTTACTCGAACAAGTGCTACAACCGTCGAGCTGAGGAGAGCGCTTATACTTTACTTTTGTCCCTTTTTGATTCCCGGTCCAATATGAGTTCTCAAAGATCTTCGTTCGAAAAGATCATCTAAGCATCATTGGCCTGGTCAGTCTTTACCTGACCAACTACCTAATACTACGTAGGCTCATCAAACAACGCTTTTTAGCTTTCTTCAGGATTTGGCCTGAACTGTTCGGCAGATTCCCAAATATGATTTTTAACATATTTCTTGTCATAATGTCCTACAAAATATGTTCCCACACACATCCTTGTTTACAATGCATATTTACAACATTAAATACCAATGATAAACAAAAGATCCACCCATCTAACTTCAAGAACCTAGATCTAGGAAGTTAAACTCATAAAGGTTGAATATTTGACACTTACAAAAATCCAGAGTGTGCACAAGATGATGATAACGAAGCTTCTTTGCTGGATCAACACTCTCAAACATCTTTTTCTCCTTCTTCTAGCCACCAAAACACCAAAATGGATCCAAAACCACCAAAAGGGATTAGGGTTAAGGTTTTTTGAGTTGGGGGGAGGTAGAGGATGAGAAATAAACCCTAAAACCGAGTTAAGGGGGCTTAAATATGTAGGAAACCCTAAAAGTTCGTGAGCTTGGGCTGCAACAGCTCTCACGTCGTGAGCACTCTATGTCTCACGTCGTGAGAGCAGTCCCACATAACAATTCAACTTAACCCCTCTCACGTCGTGAGCCTCTTATTCCTCACGTTGTGAGGCTTCTTTTTCTCCGAAAACCCGACCTTTTGACCCTTGAAACCCTAATTCGATTCGTCCAGGAAAACGGGTGTTACATAAGGATAGAATTCATGGTCTCAAAGTTGACACTTAATCGTTTTTGGACAATATTTACACATTTTCAACTCATTCCATCTATTTTTTTTTTAAACTTAATAAACATCCAAATTTTGGGATGTTAACATAAGCATTGAAAATTAACGGAGACAAGTTGTGTATATAAAAAATTAAACAAAACTAGGGGTGACACACACCGTTTGTTGCTGCATAGAAACTTGCGTGTGTATAATTAACAATACAATTTGTAAACACAAACATATATATATATATATATATATATATATATATATATATATATATATATATATATATATATATATATATATATATTACTTAATAAAAACTAATTTTGTAAAAAAAATTATGAAAAAATAAAGTTTTAAACTAAAAAATAGAATTGTAAAAAGAATAAAAAAAATATTTGGATGAATTCATAAAAAAAAAAGTAAAAAAAATGTAAATAAAGTGTGCAATTTTTTTAAAGAAGGTTTTAAGAAAGACAAAATAACGGTGATTGGTCTTTGTGGCAATTAAATTTAACACACGGAATAAAACGTTGGAAACCTTTATATGTTTGGTCTATTGGTTTCATTTTCTTGCTCGGTAGGCACAATGACCACTTAAACATATATTCAAAGGTCAAATCTCAACTTAGTCAAAAAATTAGCGGTCGACGGTCAAAGTCAACAGACGAGTCACCACGTTGTGGCCAACACCATGGTCGCGCCGTGGTGGCTAAAAGACAGAATACTCATGTTTCAACTTGCCACCACATCGTGGCCTACATAACGTCGCGTCGTGGTAATGTCTGACCAGCTTAACCCATTAAGCTTTTAACCTTTATTCCGCAGAGCTTCAAAGCTCAGTTCTGATCGATTTAGGTCATGCATGGATAAAGTTGGAAGTTTCCAATTTTATCCATTCCCTAACATCTCAAACCCTAACACTTAAAAGAACCAACATTAGCTAAAAGGTTCATGCATGGCTGTTTTTTTAACAAGTAACCAACTTAATGAGACATTAAGGTCTAAAGGCTACCTCAAACACCATCTAAGGCCCTAGAGTTACTTCAACTCCAAAGGGTCCTCATATAAGGCCATAAATGAACTCTTAAGCATGAAATATAACTTAATAAGAAGAAAGGTATGAGTTTTATACCTTTTGGAGTTTAAAAATGAAGAAAGATTAGCCTTCAACTTCAACAACAAGCTTGGAGCACCTGCCCTTTCTTCCAAGAACCTTTAAGATCTTGAACTTGTCAAGAACGCACATAAATACATCAAGAACACACACACACACACAAAGGGTTTTACAATTTGGGGGAATAGAGGCTGATAGAGATGGCAGCCCTAATCATAAGGTTGCTTAAATAGGGCCCAAGGCCCGATAACTAGGATTTTGAACTCAACCGACACTGCGTTGTGACCAATTACTCTGCCACGTTGTGACCATTTACAAGACGCATTGCATTAAATGATATGGCCGCGACGTTGTGACCCTCCACCACAACGTCGTAGTCAGTCTGCAAAACGGATTACAACTGCCCTCGGAACCTTGTACCCAGGGGTGCTGCCTTCAGACCCCATATTCCTGAGTTCATATTTATCACTCCAAATATGCATCACACACCTTCTCACCTTCTGTCTCGGTAAATAAATAGAGCTCATCCTATTACGATATTAATCATAATTATGCTAAAATACGTCAATATCACTTAAATCACCAACATGGATTTGCCATATATCAATGTCTATGATCCTTCTTAAATCGTTGATGGAGTTAGCATGGGTTTAACAAGAAACCCTAGGACTTTTTTTTTTTTTTTTCCAAATCCAACCTTACATAGTGGCATGGCAGTTTCTTTTAAAATATTCATGGTTATCAGTGATGGGGACGGATCTTGAAGAAGAACAAACCGACATCGCTACGCGCTAGGCGGCTTCCCGTTGTTCGTTGAAATCAGAAATGGGTGTCCCAAGCTGCTCCCTTTTGTTCGTTGCCGATTCAAATAATGAGGTGAAATTGTATTGTATACACAACCATTAAAAATCGATTCACTCTCTTTCTTTACCCAACCCAATTTCACAAACTACACCGATTTTCACTTTTTACTTCCCTTCTCTCCAAGAAACCTCAAGAGTCTTCGCGATTTGGAGCCTTGTTGAAGATACAGTGCTGTGAAGAAACGGGATGGAGAATCGGGAGGATCTGAATTCCATTCTAGAGTTTTTACCGGTGGTTCTCCGGTCATCAGCACTCTTTTGGCCTTCTCAAGTCGTTGAAGCACTCAAAGCACTCTCTAAAGGCCCCCAGCACAGCAAGGTTGACTCCGGCGAGGTCCTCTTCCTTGCCATTTCTGACCTCCGTAACTCCCTCAACCTCTCCGCTGATCCCCTCGCCTTTTCAACCGCTGATGGTTTCTCCCTCTTCTTCGATGATGTAAGTAGCAATAAGCATCAAAATCAAACCTAATATTGTTCCCACATACAAATTGGGTATCAATCCGTTTGTATCATTCACTCCCTTCTCATTTCTCTCAGTTTTATCAACTAATCACATGAAATTTAAGATTGCACATTTCATGAACAGCTGATATCGCGTTCCGAAGCAAACAAATGGTTTGAAGGGACACTCCCAGCTTTGGCAGATTCTCTATTGCGGCTTCCATCGATGCTAGAAGCTCACTATACAGGTGCAGATTCCATTACCTGTGTTGGTGCTAGGGCTGGACTCAAAACCAGTCTTCGCCTCTTGAAGTCGCAAGAGCCTGGCATAGTTTTAATCAGCCAGGAACTCATCGGCGCTCTTCTTGCATGCTCTTTCTTTTGTCTGTTTCCAAACACTAGCAGAGGTGCCAATCATCTTCAATTGATCAACTTTGATCATTTATTTGCGTATGTGTATTTCGATACTCATTTCACTTCTTGTTGAATGTTGATGCTCTCAATAATTTCTTTCACACACCTGATTCGAATCCCATCTTTCCTCAGGAGCCTATACGACAACTACAACGAAAAACAAGAAAACAAAATCAAATGCATCATTCATTACTTTGAAAGAATCCATTCCAGTATGCCACGTGGCAATGTCTCATTTGAGAGAAAAGTGCTTGCAAACAACCACAATCTTAACTCCATCCCTTGCCCAAAGGTTGAATCTTGGAGTAAATCTGTGGTCTCTCTATGCCTGTTTGAGGTAAACTCCAATAAAATGATTTCAAATGAAAGTATCTCTATTACAAGGACATAACAGTAATTTTGTCATTATAGGTTTGTAATTCAGGCTTAATAGAAGATACTTCAAAAGAAGCTCTAGAAGTGGATTTTGCAAATAAGTACCTTGGTGGAGGTGCTCTAACTAGAGGGTGTGTTCAGGTTTGCTTTGTTTTTTCTTCATACGATTAACATTTTCTTTATATAATTTAATCACCTTATTATATTCTTGTGATTATAGGAAGAAATTCGTTTCATGATAAGTCCAGAATTAATAGCTGGCATGCTTTTCTTGCCTTCAATGGCAGATAATGAGGCTATAGAAGTTATTGGTGTTGAAAGATTCTCTAAATATACAGGGTAAGTAACTAAGTATATTTCATTAGTGAAAAAATGCAATAATATTATCATATTATGTTTATTAACTTTTTTTTTGATATAGATATGCTTCTTCTTTTCGATTTTCTGGTGATTTCATGGATAAGAAAGATATTGATATGATGAAAAGACATAAAACCAGAATAATTGCAATTGATGCTTTAGTCAACCCTGGAGAAAGACAATATAGACATGAATTTCTTTTGAGGTATTTTATATTTGCATACTTTATTATTGTGGTAAAAGATTAATGTGATTTGTGTTAATTACAGGGAGATTAACAAGGCGTTTTGTGGGTTTTGTGACTCTAGTAAGTCTGAAAAGTATGAGAAGCTTTTTAAAGATGATGAAAATTCAGAAGTAAAATTTGAAGAAGATGAAATAGGAATTGTTACTGGAAATTGGGGATGTGGAGCATTTGGAGGAGACCCTGAAATTAAAGCTATTTTACAATGGCTTGCAGCTTCACAGGTGATGATAATAATATGATGCAAGAAATAGCAATGTACTTTTTTTTTTTAGTTTTTTATTATTATAGCATCCTACTTTTATTTCTTTAAAATCTACTTAATAGCAATCTACTTTTTTTGTTCAAATACAAAGCAATTTTCATTGCTATAGATATAAGGGTTGATATAATAAAAGAGTAAAAGATCTTATATATTGTGTTTTTTTCATAAAAGACTTGATATTTTGTGTTTTTTCTGGATTAAACCTCAAATTTATTTTTTGCCTGAAAAAGACCTTGTATTTTTTCGTTTTTTCCGATCTGGCTCTTTTAGTTATTTTTTTTCCAAACAAAAATTGTAAAATGTGAGGGGTTTTTTGAGAAAAACTAAAAAGTTGAAGGTTTATTTGGAAGCATTTAGAAGGTTGAGGGTTTTTTGGGGAAAAATTTACAAAGTTGAGGGTTTTTTTTCGGAAAAATGAAAAAAATACAAGGTCTTTTTCAGGCAAAAAATAAAGTTGAAGTGTAATCTGGAAAAAAACACAATAAATAGCTGAGGTTTTTTTGGGAAAAAAAATTAAAAGATTGAGGGTTTTATCAGAAAAAATAAAAAGTTGAGGGGTTTTTTGGAAAAAATGAAAAAAATGCAAGGTCTTTTTCAGGAAAAAAAAAAATTAAAGTTGAGGCTTAAATCTAAATCCATAAAAAAACCTAATATATAAGATCTTTCATGATATTAAATTATTAACCCTAAATATAAATGGGGTAATATTTTCAAAATATAATGTCTTAATAAGAAAAAAAGTTATATGTATAATGCACAAATAAATGAAAGTACATTGCTATTTATTGTCTGTTTGCAATTCATGTGTTTGAGTACTTATTTTTATTTATTTATTTTTTATTTATATTCAGGCATTAAGGCCTTTCATGGTATATTACACATTTAGCATGGAGGCATTAGAAACACTGGAAAAGGTAATTCCATTCCGTTTGTCTATATGATATGATGTGTGTACAAAAAGTAGATTATATTTTATTGACTCTGGACAGGTAACAAAGTGGATCATGTTACATAAATGGAATGTTGGAGATCTATGGAATATGGTAATGGAATACTCATTCCAGAGATCAAAGAGGGAAACAGGAATTGGATTCTTCAATTGGCTTTTACCATTATTATCTTCTCATGACCCCATGATGTTGGATTCCCCCCCACAAACTGTCTCCAAAGATTTGGAATGTAAATAATAATAACAACAAATGACTAAACTGCCCTTTGTTTAGTTCTTGTTCACTAATATCTTTAGATACCTGTAAAAATATTTGATTTATCCTTTTTCTTTTATTTAGATAATTTTTTTGAAGGGTATTTGAGTATTTAGGACAACATTTTTTCACTAACAAAATGACTAAGTTTTGATTTTTGCTTCAAGTTTCGATTTTTGCTGTTGAATGTTGATTTTGTTGTTGAATTTATTCATACATGAACACATAAATACGTATCAGTTCATACCTTTGCTGATTTTGCTGATAAATTCATATTTTTGCTGATTTTGCTATTTTTGAAGTTCAATTTTTGTGGAATGTTTTCTGATTGATGTTAAGATCTTCTATGTCCATAAACAAACGATATCTGAATGATGTTAAGATACATATTTTTTTCTTTTGAATGCTGATTTTGCCCATAATTCATCAATTTTATTGGTTGTTTGAATCAAAGATCTTCTAATTCATCAATTTTATGGATTGTTTGAATCAAATAATCCATAAAATTGATAAAATTGATGTACAATAAAAAATCATGGTTTCTTACTCAGTTATGATTTCTTTACCTATACAGACATTTCTTAGTCAGCAACTATCAAATGGGTCCTACTACGTAGTTTGTAGACCGGTAAAAAGTTCAAGGTTGTGCTATATGCTCACTATTCATGAGCCCAAATTTAGTTACCATCATTTGGGAGATTTTGACTTATGAAATTGAAATGGGATTAGAAATAGAAATATATGCATTCTTATTGTTTAGTTTTGATAAATTATTTTTTTTGGAACATGATATTCTTTGCTAACCAATGTTTATCCTTTGATTATTTTGAGTATACATATAATTATTACGAGCCTCATGTATCATTTTGATCTCAAAAACACTTTACATCCCAGACTATTTCGGATTTACAATAAAATCATAATCATACTTTAAAGCAACACGGATATACTAAAAGTAAAACTACTTCTAGTCCAACTCATTGTGCTCCTATCTCATATCATATAACGGCTACTACCTAAACCTGTAATACATGAAAAATCTACAACATTAGACCACAAGTCTGATGAGTTATATCATATTATGTTTTCATGCAATAATATTCTACATCTATCATTCTTTCTTTTCATACTCTACCATTCTTCTCATCACTTCTCATACTTTTATTCTATCTCATCTCATGTCTTACCATCTATTCTTGGCTTATCTTATGCTTTATCTTCATCTCTTCTCGAGCTCATCTTATGCTCTATCTTAGCCTCTTCCCGACTCATCTATTTCTTTCTTCTCATCTAATGCCTTCTCTAACTCTAACTTTACCTTTTCTCATGTTATTGTTATGTCTTCATCTCATCTCATATTCTTCTTTTTACTCTATCTATACCTCTCTGCACACCCCTTCTCTCTCTCACACACACTCTCTCTCCCTCTCTCTTTCTCTCTCTCTCTCTCTCTCTCTCTCTCTCTCTCTCTCTCTCTCTCTCCCCCTCATACTTTCTTCTCTTTCATGGGCATGCTTTCTTCTCTTTCTTTGTTCCATCTCATCTTTCCTCTTGTTTCTTATTGTCACTTAGCCTTTCTACTTCCTTTTAGACCTAAACAGTCTAATCATATATGATAACTTCACTTATCATATAGAGGCACAACATAAATCTAACTTATCGGATTACCACTATGTAGACTTAGTCCTTTCACTTTGATCCCTCGTAGATCCTTTGGCAACTTCTCTTTTCTTAAATCCTTAGTGGATTACAATGATCCCTTACAGATTCGTTACACTTAACCCCTCACGGATTATATCAAGGTTCTCTAAAGAAACCTCTTACCTTGTTCCACTCATGGACCCATTTTCAACCTTCTCTAACCATATATATAATCCCATTCCCACAAGAATCATATATCTACTTTCACGATGGAATCATCATCTCATTCCCGAAGGAATCATCTTTCCACTCTTCTCAAAATCTTACATGCGAATGTTATAATTTGCCCATAGTATTACACATCACATGTATTTTAATACTATATCTCATCATCTCATCAAGAGACTTTCTACTACCAGTTAAGTACTTAACTCATTAAGTACTTAATCTAAATCTTCATATACTAACACTTAGGTATTTAACACAATATCATTGACATCTTGCCATAAAACATAAAGGACATAATAGTAAAATCCTACCAAGAAGGAATAACATGAAAAAATCAAAGACAATTGTAATTGGGTCATTGTACATAAAATCTAGTGATAATGATTAAGTGTGAGACTTAAAATAACAACAATAATTTTAGTCATAAATCCAATTACAAAGGAACCATTTCTATAATTTTATCAACTTCATGCAAATGAATTTAACGAAGCTTGATATTGACTGAAGTAATAGTAGCAATGACTAGAGAAAGCAAAGCTTCGAAAACTTGTTTGTCTTGAAATTGAAAGCAACATGCTATTTTGCCTTGAAAATGAAAGTAGCATGCTATTTTACCTTAGAGAATTGAAACTAAGGGCAATACCATCATTTTTTTAACCATGGATATCAAATATCATGATGGATGTCTTTTTAAGACTTTCTCAGGGTTGGTCAATGCTTTGCCAAGAATTCAATTATACATAAAAGCAAAGTTTGATTGGAAAAGTTGGGTAATATACCTCAAGCATATTGCATGGTAGGTCATGATCTACATTTGGATGACTAATTGTGGTCAAATGAGTATGTGAAGAATCCATTCGTAATCAAATCCATCTAAACATCATAATAAGTCAATAACTTGTACAAATATAATATAAGAGTTAATACAGTAAACGGAATCAAGTGAATACCATATAGGATATGTAAAAAGTGTCCATACCTATAATACCCATAACATATGCTCCTCAAGTTCATCCTATGAAAAACAACTAAAGATCATCAAAAAGGATTGAAATGTACTTTCAAAGAAGACCTCGAAAAGAGCATCCACTATCAATCAAAGTGACTTAATTAGTTATGACTTTAGAAGCAATGAACTGAGATTTAAGAAGGAAATAGTACATTGATTAGGAAACTGAATATTGAACATTTATAAAAAACAAACACAAAACATTTATAAGAACCAAACTTATATTATAAAGCAAGAGGTTTGAAACATAGATTGATAACAACAACTAAACATAATATTGAAAATAAGAAAAACATATTAAAACCAACTTATAGAAACATCAATCCTCCACATCCGACTTGTCAAGGAGTTTCATGGGTCGATTTCGATTGTAAATGCAAACCCTGACTTTCTTTTTTGCTTGTATGGTGGGGACATCCTCTTTCTCATCATCATCTGAGCAGAGGTCCACAACTTCATCCTACTTCCACTATGTTAGAGCTAAAACTCTTTTTCTTTTCCTTTCGAGTTGTTGATCTTCTTTAGCAATTGTAGAAACCTAAAACAAAACTAAAACATCATAAACTATTAACAATTGATGAAAAGACGATGAATTTCTACCCCTTCCGAAATAACCCTTTCCAAAATCGATTTAAAAGGACCGAAGTGAGGAGAATACTCAATTATCTCAGTAGAGTTACTTTCAAAATCAATGGATTTAGCTGATATTGTTTGAAGGTTGGCATTTTCATGAACGGATACAGTGTTCTTCATTGTGTAAGTGATTATAAATTATAATCATATATAAAAAAACATAGCAAATTTCCAAAAGCAAACGATAGTTATATTGAACAATATAATAAAACCAACGATTTAACCAATTTTGAGTTGAGATAGCTACAATTAAGCAGTAAAAAATTATAAATTTTCAAAGACAGGAATCAAAATCCAAACATCTTTTCAATAAATTTTACCTTGGGTGCCATTTCTTCAAACAGAAAATCCTTATCAGCCAATTTCTGGTCCATGATGTATCAACCGTTAGACAAATTTCAAGCGATGGAATAACGCATATATTCAAAAAAGCAACCTCTTATATATGCACAATAGTTACTACACCTACCTGATGTTTAGGGCTTATTGAGGTGGACAGTTGAACTCGGAGGCGTGCTGAAGGTTATATGTGAAAGGGGACGAACGTGGTAGGGAGAAGTGGAGTTTGAAGATATATTGGGGAGGTTAAAGACGTAATCGGCAGACGTGGAGAAGAAAACCCCAAATAACTATTAAAAAAACTGTAAATAGAGAGTTTATGTGGCTGTGATTAAAAGTTGAAGAAATCTAAAGGCTAAAAATAAAAGAGCGGTTATTGTGACATGATGTTAGCAATAATAATAATTTCGTTGTTTATATGTAAATATTGTCATGTTGATTTAAATACATGGATTTTTAGAAACTGAATTTGTCCATTTGGATGAACACATGAGCAAGGTAATAAGTTTATGCCTTCTTATTTGTTATAATAATTTTTGTGAGATAGGTTTTATCACTTTAGTAGTCTAAAATGCACAAAAATAATTTAACGAACCTTTTAAAACAATACCTGAAAGTTAGTAGGATAATAATAACATTAACCTTAGGTTAATAAGTTGTTTTTTAGTTATATCATGTATATAACTAGTATTTGAGTCCGCACTTTGCTGTGGGTTCTTACGTTTTTTTTGCGTATTATAAGTATGAATCGATTAAAACAGTATAACATATCACAACTTTTCACATTGTCATACGTAGAGGATAAATAGAAAAGGTACTTCATAAATGGTTAATAAAATTGTGTCGGTATATAGTTACTTTTCTCAAATGATTTTTTAAATAGTGTGTAAACGTGTGCGTTGCGTCGGAAAAATGGTGCATGATAATGGGTCCAAAAACACTAAAAGCTAAAAAAAAATAGTTATTAGATGATTTATCAACTTAATAAGAGTTTAAGGATTACTTTTGTAAGTTAAATAGTTTTTGAATAATTAATAAGAATACTGCGGTCATAATTATAATTTGGATTAATTTATTCTCCAACAAAACAAATAATGCTAGAAAATAAGGTGCATGATAGAAGCTTACGTTAGCAAAACCTTTACAACAGCTTATGAAGGGGATGAGGCACAAGATAGAGGTTCAACTTAGTAAAACCCATGAATCGGTAAGTATCTTCTCTTCTCTTGTATAATATGCATAGAAAACAATACTTTTAGCTACAGTAACTCTACACACAAAACTTAACTTACATTTTGTATATATTTATAATAAGCCCTTTTGTAGTAGTGTATGAAATAAGGCAATGTTGAACATATATCAAATATATTTTAATATGATAATTCTAGTACGTAAGCCTACAAGGGTATTTCATAAAATCTGAAAATTTTATTGTTTTTTACACCTGACGAGACTCACCAAGATAGAACCCAAAATAATACAATTTTGATATGTAATATTGATACTATTAGTATATTTTATTTCTTTTGTATTAGATTTTGAGGTGAATAATATAAACGTGTTTTCTCATGTTTTGATTTTATATTGGAATCTATTTACGATCTATATGTATTATCGGATGCGTGGTTGGTTTGGTGAATTCACTGTGTCAACAACATTAGAAAGATTTTGACACACATATACAATTTGCTTGAAAAAGTGAATATGTGACTTTTTCTATTAAAAGTTTATAATTAATAATATATATCGTGATGATTAGTTTATAATTAATTTTGTATAATTATACTAAATACAAAGTTGCAAAATAAAATAAAAAACATAGCATACAATTTTAAACATGTGCACGATTTACCTACGTAGAAGTCTGGATGTTCTATATTGTACTAGTAGTATTTTGTGCATAATGCTTTTATTGCGTACAATTATTGTCTGTGTGCATTTAACAATATAGCGAAAGAACACATTACACATTATTTTTTAAAACGACAAGCATGAACCATACAATATGTTTTTTTTTTTTTTTTTTTTTTTTTTTTTTTTTTTTTTTTTTTTTTTAAATTTTTTAATTTGTGTGTGTTTAGTTAAAGTAAAACGAATATACATCAACAAACCCTCATTCATATATGTTTATGTCTCTACAGTATAATATGAGTGTGTACAAAATATCGGTATTAATGTATCCTTAAGGGAAAACGTCAAAAAAAGAAAAGTCAAACTAACGTCAAGCTTGGCCTGGTTAGGATTTGGTCGTATCCAGTCTGAGGCCAAGGTCGGGCCTTTGCCAACGCTGAGTCACTGGTATGGCGGTTAAGGGGCAGAACTGCGCCTTGCCCTTTTCTCCTAGAAATAACACCCCGACAAACGTGAGACCAATCAGAGAGTTCCACTTGCCTATCCGATGACAACCACAGTCATCATAATATCGAAGATTCCCCTCTAGCCAATGAGGCAATGAGGCAAAAAGGCGTAACGGAAGATCCTTCAATATGGATCCGCCACTTCACGTCTTATGAGGGAAGGTTCAACAGAATCAGTTAGGAGGCACACGCCTCTCAATCAGGTATAAAAGTCCCCTTCTTCCTCATGAAGAAGGGGACAAATCTCTTTTTCCTCAGATTTACCTTTTCTTCTCTCAGAATCCATTCTAACTTGATCGTCGGAGCGTCGTCCTGGGAATCCCTCCTGGACGCCGACTAATGATCATCTTTCTCTTTTGTACTGTGATATCAGGAGAAGGAACCAACATGATTCTCACCTTCGATCTTAATTCAACCATCTCTGGCATATGACAACATTTTGCGCCACCCGTACATATCTCCAGGATGATACATCCACGAAGCACAACCAAATAGCAAAAATATGGCAGGCGAAATTCCGACGACGTCAAGAGCACCAGAAATGAGCCCGGTACGTCCAATGCAACCGGTAGACGGAGGAAAGTTCCCACCCAGGAAGAACATGCTTCAAATCGCACGTCAGTCTCACAGACACCATCTAACTCTGCAGCTGAAATGATGGCAACCTACATAGCCAGTCTATGGTGCCCAACAACTAACCCACCTCCACAAGCAACAATCGTAACCACAACTCCATAGATTATCGCAACACAACAAACAGAGATACATGTTTCGCAACAACAATCGTTTCCACACAATTCGAGCACCGAAACCTGGATCCCCCACAATATTCAACCGCAGCAATATTCATCGATGGTCTACCCACACGCCACCATGGCAGACTTTCCCCACGTGCTGTTGTTCGTACAACAACCATCGATCTTCAACCCGTTCGCTCAACAAGCCCCAGGTTCAGTCCCAGAAGTGTTTTAGCCGCAATTCACAAGTGTGCAGACCTCGATCAACCAGGGATCCAACTCCTATGGACCTGGTGTTCATTTCTCAATAACACCTGAATTCAACCCCTTCATGGCGGCCACTCAACCATTCAATCCATCCACACAACAATATACATGAATAAACCCGTACATAGTTCACCTGGCAGGGCAATACACATTCCAGCAATTTGGATTGCATCCAAACTTACAATAATATCAATCGTACATCTCGTCGTCGGTCATGCACAACCAGATATACGCGATCCCTTATCGGACACAACAACATATGGCCTATGGCGGTATGTCGTACTCATACATGGACAACCCTATGTGAAGTTCAAGCTCCAATTTCAGCCATGAACTGCTCCAGTACGAGATTCCGCACACTGCAATGATACCGAACATGCCAAAGTACAACGGTACTACTGACCCGAATGACCACATCAACAACTACGAGTGGACAATGACATCTCTTAAGATGGATCGTCGCTTCACCTGTACCTATTTCCCCTGTACCCTAACAGGAAATGCAAGCAAGTGGTTCAAGTCTCTGAGGCCAGGCAGTATCTCAAATTTTGAGCAGCTGAAATACCTTTTCCTCAACAACTTCATGTAGTTGAGGAAAGGAAAAAGGGACTCCAACTCTGTGATGGCGTGTAAACACAAATAAGGAGAATCGATTTGTGACTATTACGATCGATTCACACTAGCTACTTTGAATTTCCCAGGACATGAAGAGTTCCTGGTGACGGGCGTCTTCGCCCGAGGTCTGCTTCCTGGATCCCTATCTAAGAAGATGCAATGGAAAGTCCCCAAATCCATGGATGAGCTTAAGTTCCATGTGGAAAAATATGTGAGACAAATTGAAGGGGAAGAGTGAAAGGAGGCCAATCTCAAAGTTGTAGCCAACGCATACATCAAATAGGAGGAGGTGGCATCCCGGCCAAGCTCATCACAACAGGAGAGGCAAGATGACAACTAGGATAAACACAATCGCTACTCTAGACACATGTCGAAGAGGTACATGTCGTTCAACAAAGATGACAACAAGAACGCTCATGCAGATGTCCATGCAATAAAAAAACTCCATCAAAGGAGAGCAAGGACAAGACCAAGTTCTACGAATATCACAAGAGTAAAACTCATGATACCATCGAGTGCACGGTATTGAAAAGGGAGATAGATGAGAAACAACTAGTTGGAAACATAGTTGACATAGCAAAAGAGCTTAGAGCAAAATTTGATGAGGACGAACACCAACCTAAAAATCAAAAGGATGGGGGAAAGGGCCATGAAAGGAGGCCAAAGATACTTACCATCACCAGGCCCCGCCCATGCAGCAACCGCCAGAGCTAACACGCTAGCGCGACGACATATAATCAAAACATGCTTAACATAGCCTTTCCAATGAGCGATCCCAGACCAGGACATTGGCACCCGAATGACCCATTTCACATCATAGGATTCATCAGTCAAAACCATGTTAAGCACGTAGACATTGATAATGGAACAATCATGCTCCATCTACAACAGCAGGGCCCGCTAGTCGGGTTCACTGGTCATGGCATCTGGCCAACAGGAACAATCATGCTCCCGTTTACATTAGTCAGTCATGATGGGACAAAGCAAGTAACAAGGGTACTCGAGTTCTTGGTTTTTGACTACGTAGCTGAACACAATATTCTACTGGGTCGGCCTACACTCTTTCAGCTACAAGTGATTCCATCCACTCTCCATGGTATTATCAAATTTAGCACAAGTGATGGGTCAGCGACAGTTGTAGCAACCAGACCAGATAATGAATGCAGTACCCAACAAGAGACAAAGCAAGAAACCAAATCATGTCGGAGTGAAAGTTTCCAGAAGGTGGAGAATCCACATCGAAGATCAGCAACGAAACAAATGCTGGTCCACGAGTCTAGGAAAAGGCAAAGAGACGTGTTCAGACGGCTCACAACATCTCTTCCATGGAAAGAAGCAAACGATGACCCAAATATGTCCAGCCAGAGCACAGAGTGAAATTTGCAAAGCAAGGGAATGCCTACCCATGGGCAAAGGCACCAGTCTCGCCCACAATCGATGGCCAAGCCATGCCCGGACAAAGAATGATTCGGGACTCGAACCGGATCTTCTCCAGTGTCAAAGATGAACCAAACCCCCTTGGGGTGAAGGAGCTAAGCGCCAGGAACAACAAAGATAGTGGCAGAGTGTCATTTAATCTAACACGCAACCTTTCCTACAGAAGAGAACCAACCAGTGCCTCTGATGAACAAAACAAAACCCTAAATAACCGTGTGAAATGCAAGATTGATAGGCACGTAGAAAAACATAGGTGGTTTTCTCGCTCGGCGAAAGGGAGCCACTTCCCACGGCCCCAGCACGCGTTGGGTCAAGAAGAAGGGAAAGTGTGAGCGCCTGCAGAACGTGAAGGGCGAAATTCAGCTCTTCCACACCGAGACCCAATGGTGGAAATAAGAAGGAACCCCAACCTATCAAGAAACACTTGGAGGAGATGAGAAAAAGATGCACAACCATGACGAGGTAGTCACAGCGGAGCACTTGACCAAAAATAAAGCGGAGGCTGAGAAAAAGGAGTATGGTCAAACTCCGCACATGATAATTAACCATACTCCAGGTACCGACGTGAAGATCGGGCCTGCGCCTTGATACTTGGACAGTCAGATTCATGTCTTTCCTTTTTTTAAGTGTTAATATAATTTTCATCTTGAAAGAGCTTTCCAGAATTTTGTTTAATCAGTTGCAAAAACACAAAGTAAAGGGGTTGTGCATATTTTCCATGTAGCAACAACAGTTGATCACCTACGCTACTTGAGCAAAATCTATGCAAGGATGCAACCATAGGTCTTAAAGAATCATAATCTTTACCTAAAATTTGCCAATAACATCTCAGAGCTGAGAATGTATAAATCTTAAATTAATGGCATAAAGAAAGGGGTTCTAAAAAGATTCATAACCTTTCCTCTAAAAATTAGACAGTAAAAGGCCTTGAGGTGACGAGCTCGACCAACATACATGTAGCTAAACCTCAAAGTATAGTCAAGAACATTGACCAATATTTCACGACTTAACATAAAAAGCCCAGTTAAACATACAAGTCAGTGAAATATCAGTCAATGGTAGTGGTTATACGACGTCTGAAGTGCACATTAACCGATCAACGCGAACCCTAGAACAAGGGAGTGTGCATAAAAGAATTACAGTAGAAATGTCAAATAACCATAGTCTAAAGATATCACAGGTCAATTCAAGATATATAAAAAGAAAAAAGAGCATTTCCATACCAAGTACAAAGCAAAATACACAGTTCTTGGTCATTAACAACCAGTATCTTTCACTACACATATAATACAGGGGAATGCAAATACATTACAAAATGAACAGATGGGACAAGCAAAAATCAGTCCTCATAGTCTGAGGAAGAGCTTCCCGGACCCGACCTACGACAAAACTGGCGTAAGCTGTCATAATCCAGCTCCCCCAGACGAAAGTGGTCCGCAAAATCCGTCTCAGCAAGGGATGAAAGAGCAATATCCACCTCTTCGGTTCTTATCGCGACACGGCCAGGGTTCAGGGCTTCAGGTTCACTAGAAATTGTGGAATGACCAACTAACTGTTTCCCTTTTTCAAGCCCAAGGTCCTCACATGCCTTTTAAACACCTTGGATCCTGCTGGCAAATTCCGCGCTCTCGATAACCTTATCAATTACTCGAACCACGACCTTTTCCAACATCCATTGAAAATTGCCTCGGGCAACAACACCATCAACCCCGACATGGGCCAGTTGACGTTGGCACCTGGCCAACTCACTCGCTAAAACACCCTTCCCTGAGTAAGCGAACTCACTTGACTTTTGAGTCGCTCCGTTTGGCCTTCCAAAGTAGCCACATGATCCTCCAAAACGGCCTTCTTGCAGGCCACGATGCAATTTTGCTCGGACAGCACTCGAAGCTCTGCCTCTGAATCACGGAGTTCCTCCCTCAAGCTTGCAATGGCATCTTGCAAAGTTTTTAATTGTGCCTCATTTATGCCAGAGCGGAAAACCCGGTCAGCGGCAGCAACCAGAAGGGCAGAAGCCTGAGCAGCGACATATCGAAGGTCACGAGCCATACGAGCGTCTGATTGGCCCGCAAGCAACTCCATTGTGGCCGGTAGATGAGCACAGATACTCCACTCCTGGGCGGCAATGTCTTCCGACAACAAGGAATCCTTAGTAACCGCCAAGCCTGGAGCGTAAGCCTCGAAATCCAAGGGGGTGAGACACATCTCTCAGTTCATCAACCATGGAAGGTTGTCCACTGGGGAAGAATCTTCTGACACACCCAGTGCACCCCCAAGCACCGAGCTAGAACCAGGATCAACTGAGAGCAAGCCAGTAAACGACGAAGGTGATGCCTTTGAAGAACTAGGCACCACCGTTATATCTTTCTGCCCAGGCACAACAAATTTATCTCCAAGAACATCCCTAATACCACCAAGAAGATTGGGCAGAAACACCGTCTTGCACATCTTACGAGGACGGAGGCCTGCATCATCAGATTCAGTCTCTTCGTTCGATGATAACACCACATGCAAACTTCGTTTTTACCGAACAGGGGTATTACTTTTTTTTTTGCTTGCACCCCCACAGACAAATCGGAAGAAGCAGAAGCCGGAAAACAAACTGGGGAAACGACCCCAACAATCGGATGGGAAGGCGAGGTAGGTCTGCAAGAACCAATATTTCCCCCTTCTGCTAAGAGCAATCCAACGGCTCCCGCATACGTTTTTCAGATACGGGAGGGGGAAGAGCCTCCACAAGATCAACCTCTCGGTGGCAAAGCTTACCCTGATAGTGACCGCGCAAGGCCATCTCCAAGGAAATCTCGGCTTCAACACCTGCAAACACAAACACCAAGTATGAGAACTCACAAGCCAATAAGATACACTGTTCTTATTTTTTACAAAAAAAAGGGGAGAGAAGGAGATGAGTGAATGCCGCATCTTACGACGAATAACTGCGCCATCTTCCTATGTGCCCTCTAGGCGGCACTCATACCGGTCGCGGCAAGAATGAAATCTTCCCACTTATCCCTAATGACAGTAATGTTTCCCAGCCGTTTGCCAAGAATTAGGTTATCCCCGAACAGCTTGGGAAGACGGTTGGGAAAGTCTCGTGTTTTACGAAACCCATGCTCCACAAGGTTTCGGTTAACCTAGAGCCATTGCCTCTGCCAATTTTTCTTCGGAGTATCTTGTTCGGAGATCAACTGACGAATGGCTTGCCTTTTCGCTAGCGTGCGGACACCGGAGTTCGTAAATGAATAGAATAAGTAACTGAAAACCCAAAAAGTAGGTATACAACCTATATATCGACAGATCAGTTCAAAACCTACGATCTTATTGACAACACTTGGGGTTAATTCGTCAACGGAAAAGTCGTAGTGATGCACGATCATATCAAAAAAGTCATATGTTCGCAGGCATAACCCTGCTTCGAATAGAGGAATAGGAACCCCCCACTTTCCTTCGAGGACAGTCATAGATTGATGACCCCTTCGTTGGAATCATCACACTGTGCTCCGGTAAGAAACCAAATTGATCTTGCAGAAGTTGGAATTCCTCTGCGGTAGGGACTCTGTCATAACGGTCCATCGTCAAGAACGAATGAATGATAGAAAAAGGAAATTCATAAAATGCCTGAGTCAATACAA
Source organism: Lactuca sativa (assembly GCF_002870075.4). Taxonomy (NCBI): domain Eukaryota; kingdom Viridiplantae; phylum Streptophyta; class Magnoliopsida; order Asterales; family Asteraceae; genus Lactuca; species Lactuca sativa. The sequence continues at coordinate 99,050,368 of NC_056623.2, read as the reverse complement.
CGAAAGTAAGGAAAGGAGGTGAAGATGAAAGGTCTTGGGTAAGGGAGGATTTTAAAGGAAAAACTGGCGTCACGAACTGTCTCGCGATGGATCTGACACACATTTACGACGCTTTCTAATGTCTGTCAAATGCTAGAGATAATCTCAGACATATACGTGTTGAAATATAGGCTTGAACGACGACGCTACCAAGCCAACACGTACTCCTATGCTAAGGGACTTGTTAACGTATCCCTTAGGGAAAACATCAAAAAAGGAGAAGTCAAACTAACACCAAGCTTGGCCTGGTTAGGATCTGGTCGTATCTAGTCTGAGGCCAAGGCTGGGCCCTCGCCAATGCGGAGTCACTGGTATGACGGTTAAGGGGCAAAACTGCGCCTTGCCCTTTTTCTCTTAGAAATAACACCCCGAAAAACGTGGGACCAATCAGAGAGTTCCACTTGCCCATCTGACGACAATCACAATCATCATAATATCGAAGATTCCCCTCTAGCCAATGAGGCAACGAGACAAAAAGGCGTAACGAGAGATCCTTCAATATAGATCCGCCATGTCACGTCTCACGAGGGAAGGATCAACAAAATCAATTAGGAGGCACGCGCCTCTCAATTAGGTATGAAAGGACCCTTCTTCCTCATGAAGAAGGGGACAAAACTCTTTTTCATCATATTTACATTTTCTTCTCTTAGAATCCATTCTAACTTGATCGTCGGGGCATCGTCCTAAGAATCCCTCCTAGACGCCAACTAACGATCATCTTTCTCTTTTGTACCATGATATTAGAAGAAGGAACCAACACGACTCTCACCCTCGATCTCAATTAAACCATCTCTGGCATATCACAACAATCAGATGCAATCCAAACCAATCAATCCAATTTAAACCGACTAACATACATCGAATATCCAATTGGAATTGAATTGAATTGGTTCTGATGTAACGTCCCAAAAAACCATAATATTTTTTTTTCGTTTTTAGAATTCTATAAAACATAAGTCACAAAAAATATTGTTTCATGATCATATCATAAAATCATAGTATCACTCAAAACATAACGACCACCGGATGATGTGTACAACCACACTTTCGTCTTGCCCCGATCCTCTGAAGTATCTGAAACATTTAAATCCACAACTGTAAGTCAACGCTAAGTGAGTTCCTCAAAATACCCCAAACAATAATACACATACAATGCATGCACACCAGACCTACAACATAGGGCTGAACCGCCTCCCGAGCCTACAACCTATGGCTGGACTTCTTTCATAAACCTACAATATCAACTGGACCGTTCTCTTTAGCCTACAACATGTAGTTTGACCGTTCTCCTTAGGCCTATAGTACCTACTAGACCGCCTGTGTATCTTGGCCTACAACACAGAGCATAACCGCCTCAATCCAACCACAAATATGTCGACATATGCAAACAAACAATATCAAGGAAATATATGTGATCATAAACAAATCTACCTGTATAAAAGATCACTACTTCATAGCAACATCCTACACATAAGGATACATACTGCAGTACAAAGTATAGTGAGAAAACTCAGCTCACAGACGAGAAAACTAGTCATGTCAAAATGGTAAAAATGAGGTCAAAACCCCATACACGGAACAAAACACTATATAACTTTAGATCTTGAACATGAGACCACAAAGGGACCTTAAGGATCCACAAAGTTGCAAACTTTATAGAATCCATCCCCTCAAACCACCTTAAACATGGAGAAAAATGCTTAAAAGTCTAGCTCTAGAAGGATTATACACAAAATGTATGAACTTAGGCTTACAAGGGTCCAGAATGTGCGCAAGAAGGTGTTGGGGAGACTTGTTTGCTGAATCTATGCACAAAAAACACCTTCTTCCCCTTCAACACCATAAAACACCACAAAAAGCTTTAAGGTATCAACAAGGGAGGCTAGGGTTCGTTTTAGGTCAAGAGGGAGTGATGGAGGTTGAGGGTGAGCAAACCTAACCATCACATCCCTTAAATAGGGCTTTAAACTCGAAAAATTAAGTTTTTTTCATACTGGCCGCTACCACATTATAGCCAAGACCTTGCCACATCGTGGTGTCTAAAAGAAAAAGCACGTTTCTTACAAGGTGAGACCACGTTGTGGTGTCTTCACCACCACGTCATGGTCACCAAAAATTTCATATTTGAAGTCCTAATTGCTATGAACACAAAAGAAGTATATACCTGGAACAGATGTTACATATGAAATTTCAATATCCAAATTGAATCGGTTGGTTTTTGGATGACAATCCCAATACCGAACTAATCCAATTTAATTTCTCTCCAATTGGATATGCAATTAAAAATATAAAATTCCAATTAATTAAAAACTATTTATATAAATTTTAATTATTTTTAAGAATCATTATTAAAATTATAATGAAAATAAGTCTGAAACATATAAAAGGCGCAACCGAAACTTGAAAGCCCCAAATCCCTAATCAAAACTTTCACAAGTTTGTGTCCTCTCTTTCCAGGTTGGTCGTTCATCAACTTCTACATTTTGATTTGTTTTTAGTTTTCTTTACTTATGCTATCATATTTTGATTGAAAATTAGACTTGAGTTTAAATGAAATTTAGATGGTCCAATTAGATATATTAGATATCCAATATGTATTGGATTAATATATTGGATTCGGTTTAGATGAAATTTAGATGGATCCAATTAGATATATTTAACATCCAACGGATAAAACCGATTCAATCTTGAGTTGGTTTTCTTTACTTATGCTATCATAATTGAATTGATTTGATGGGTCATTACTAGTTAAGTTGGATTGGTTGACAATATCTTATAAAATCAAATGTATTGGACACTTGTACCCTACAAGTCACAATACTCATCTTATGCAATATTGAAGATACACATGAAATTTCTTTCTGACAAAGATTTTTTTTTTTTTTTTTTATGACAATTACTACAACAAACATAATCAGATATTTAGTTGTAGAATAAATAAAAAGTAATGTATTATTGTTATTTTAGGTAAAAGATTTATCAAAAGAAAACAATATCAAAATCATTGTATTTCTTTTTTCCTTTGGTGGTAAAATAAATAAGTGAAGGGGGAAAGGTTGTGGAAAGGCAGGGAAACCTTCTGTAGTGTCTCCATCGACACAGGTAGAGAGGAAGAAGGAAGGGGGGATCTTGCTTCGTCTGCATCAGACAAACCCTAGGTTTCTACACTTCAAGCATAGCAGATCCCCTTCAACATATACATACAATTACCCAATAATATGGCTCAAGAACCCCCATCTTCTTCCCAAACCCTAGAATCTGTAATCCACCATGACGATCTTCAGCAACCAGCTTCTACTGTTACTTCAAGTTCCAGTGATACCAACAATCCAACTCTCACACGTAACGTATCCTCTAGTCGTCTCAACGCTAAGGCTCCGGAATTTGTTCCTCGAACTACCACCGCCGCATCTTCCCCGTCGTCATCCTCTACTACGACTTCAACTACTGTCACTACTCGCGCCGATCTATCTCAGCCGAGGCTAGTTATCTCCCCTCCTCCGACTTCTCCGGGAATAATTCATGTATATCCTTCACCTAATTCTCCTTTTCACCCCCCGATCCCGACTCACGTTCCCGTTTCTGTCCCTGTGCAAAACCATCACCCTCATCATCACCATCATCATGTTCCGCTTCAGTATCACCATCACCAACATCATAATCACACTCATAATCATAATCATCCACGCCCCTTTAATGGCGCCACGGGGTTCCTCGATCATAAGGATGTATCGGTTCAAGCTCAGCGAACAGTTCTTGGAGATCCAGATTCAAAAGATGGTCTCACTGATGAAGCTACTCAGAAGATTCTCAATCAGGCAGGGTTATGCCCCTATCTCTACTTGCTTTTACATGATTCTGAGTGAATTGATGCTTTAATTATCTAATTTTGTTTTTTTTTTTCTCAATTGCTACTATGAACTAGGGTACTTATGTTTCATAGAAATGTGTTTCTGTAATCTGTATGCTAACTCGTTACTCGTCTTGCTTTCTCTTTCAATCTCTAAAGCTAACTTGAAAACATATTGATACAGATAAGTAGGAACTTGGTTATCTTGTTTACACCAATGTTTGCTTAGGTGAAGACGTTGTTATGAAATAAATCTATGGTGCTTTTGATCTTCACAATTGACATCTTTATGATATAACTTCTGTAGGTGGAATATTACTTCAGTGATATAAATTTGGCAACTACTGATCATTTAATGAGGTTCATCAACAAAGATCCTGAAGGATATGGTAAGATCCACTCCTTCCATTATGTGAGAAACAATCAAAATTCTTAAATTCCACATCTTAATATCATTAACCTCAAATTCAACATTTTTTCAGTGCCAATATCTGTTGTTGTATCTTTCAAGAAAATCAAAGCCCTTGTCAACAGCAACTCCCAGCTTGCTAACATACTGAGAAACTCTACAAAACTGGTGAAGCTCTTTAAACACATTTTCCCACTCCAATTTATAAACATTAAACAATTTCTCTCTTTTTCTTAACTTCTACATTCTCATTTATAGATGGTTAGTGAAGATGGGAAGAAAGTCAAACGTCAACATCCATTGACCGAGTCAGACATGGAAGAACTTCAGGTATACACAATTATACATCCATTGAGGCATTGACAAAATTCAAGATTCAAACTTTTAAGAATCTTTTTTCACATTTTTTTATTCTCTCATAGTCTCGCATAATCGTTGCTGAAAATTTACCTGAGGATCATTGTCATCAGAACCTAATGAAGGTTTTCTCAGTTGTTGGAAGGTAGTATACATTTGACTATAAGTCAAAACATTTTTCTAGAACATTCTGGAAGACATTATGTAAGTAATCTAGTATTTGATTTTTTTCGTCAGTGTAAAAACAATCCGTACTTGTCAACCTCAAGCTTCAAACGGTGGGCCATCTTCAAATTCAAGAACAGCAAAAGCAGATGGTATGCTCTTCAGTAACAAGGTATACATGATATAGGCAATGTATTTTATTTTTCTTTTTTCTTTATAAATATCTAACTTTCATATTATTTGAAATCTATTTTTTTTTTTGACAAAGTTGCATGCTTTTGTGGAATACGAGTCCATTGAGCTTGCAGAAAAAGCAGTAAGTGTGAATACCAATACCAATACCAATAATCTTTAATTTTTAATAAATTATGATTTTTTTTTCAAGATTTGATTAATTTTATTGTTTTTTTTAGGTTATGGAGCTAAACAAAGAGGGAAGCTGGAGAAATGGTTTGAGAGTTCGTTTACTAAGACGCCCGGTTTGTGCTTTATATTTATTTATATATATTTTGATTATGTATAAACTATAAAACTGATTTTTTTTTTATTTTTTTTTATTTTTAAAAGGTTCAAGCGAAAGCTGCCCAAGCACGTGGAAAGAAATCCGGGCAGGAAGACGAGGCTGCCCAAAAAGAAGATGACACATCCACATCAGATCAACAACACGTGGAAGACACCAACCAACAATCTGATGTCCAGTCACACGAGCAAATAATAGTATGAATAATTCTTTTTTTTTTTTTTTTATATCAAAAGGGTATATTTGTCATTTTGTTTCTTTACTTTTGTGTATCAGGTTGAAGATCAGGCAAATGAGAAAGAGGGCGGGCATAAAAAAGGGCGGAACCGTGGGCGGGGGAAAGGGCAGGGGCAGGGGCAGGGGCAGGGGCGTGGAAGGTCACAATATAATAATCATCACAACAATAGAATGGCTCATGTGGTGGCACCGGTGTTGGGAAATTCCATAAATACCCCTGAGCATGGTGGTGGCGGGGGGAAGCAACCTCCGGGGCCTCGTATGCCAGATGGCACGAGGGGATTTGCTATGGGGCGGGGGAAGCCTTTGGTTGTTTCGGTTTCTGACTAGTTTTTATTTTTTTTTATTTTTTTCTGAGTGTTGTGCTATATTCTATAAAGTAAAAAACAGAATTTGTTTTTTTTTTTTTTTTTTTTGGGTTTTGGAGATACTGTTTTTTTTAGATGTTATTGTTGTTTCTACCCTTTGTTTGGTAAACGTTAGGATATGGAAGAAAGGTGAGATGGGGGTGGGGGCAAAGATGTAATTTGAAGTGAAGAGAAGGATTGATGGAGGTTTTTATATAAAAATGTTGAATAACATTTCGTCGACTTGCTGTCTTTTTGTGAATTATGAGTTTTGCAGCCGACAGATGTAATAGACATGAAGTGGTTAGGTAGATGCACACGATAAACGTCGGGTGATAAGCATCAACTTTAGTCATGAGTAAACCAAATTGAACACTCTAACGTAGAGATGACTAAAAGACATGAACTGGTTTTGTTAGATAGATGCACACGTTGGCTTTTGTCAGGTGTGTGTGTTTTTTTTATATTTTTTTAAATTGAAGTCTCGATGAGTAAATAAATTAGAAAAATACTCTTTGGGTGGTTAAAGCGAAAAAACTTCAAAGTGGAATGATTTTTATAGAAATACGTCTTTTCTTGAAGATGTATGCTTCTCTATCTCTCTCTTTTTTTCTATGCGTTGAGACCACCCTAGTGGTAGTGGTGGTGATGGAGAGGGGTTGTGATGAGGGGACTACCTTTTAGCATCTTTGTGTCGGTAGCATTTTGGATAGTCTAATGGTGATCATTTGGTATGGAACTGTTGTTTTAAAAAGTGGTATGAAACACTTAAAAAACGAAAGTTGACCCGTATTCGAATCTCAAACGCTTGCGTAAGAACATCATGAACATTCGGTAGACTTCTCGGAGGTGCTAGTAAGGCTAAGGCGGCTTTGACTGCATTTGTCAAATCCGAGGGCTAAGGGGTGCCCACTGGTCTACATCATATGATGCGGGTTATTGCTCATGTCTTTTTGTGTATAGAGATCGACTAGAAGATAAAACCACTTATATTGCCTACTCATAAAGCTTCAACTTTAACATAGGTTGTTAAAAAAATAAAAAATAAAACAAAATATTTAAGATCTTTCAAAAACCATCATACTAAAAAAGTACTTCCATAAAGAACTTTTTTTTTTGTAATTATTTTAACATATATCCAAATGGCAACATATCATAGCTTTTCTAAAATGCAAATTATAACAATGTAAGAATAACATGGTGATGATTATATGTATTTTTGTAACAATGTAAATCTTAATATATGTATTAGATATATTTAATATGTATTTTTGTAACATTTTTTTCTACTTCTCACATATGATTTGTTATTGTTAGCTTCTTTTGCAAGTATCACATCTTGAGACTTTTAATTTGATTTATTCATATAAGATCTTGAGAGTTTTATGTTTTTGCCTCTCTTGAAAGGTATTGGTTCGTCATGCCGGAAATCATCTTGAGACATGCAGTTTTACCCTCTAGGGAGGTGGTTGTCATTGGTAGCACACAAAAAAATGAATTATACCAAAAGAATCTCAAAAAAATTTCCACTACATCTGAAAATTTGAGAGATAACCCAGGCTATCCTGACATCTACATACCTCCCCTGCCCTATTTTCAATGAAATATACGGAGTCTATTGTTATTGCTATAACTGTTTAATATGTTATTATGAATTTAGAGGTTATCAAAGAAATAAAAACAAAAAAAAATAATGTTATTTGTTTTATCTAATTTCTAATAGCAGATGTAAATCATGTCATCATATTATTAAAATATTACACATCTTGATTTATAATAATCTTAAAATACATCAACTTTAGGTAAAAATATATATAAATGAAGAGAAAGAGCAAATTAGAAAGGGTACAAAAAGGGAAGTCCTTTTTCTCCTCAAATTCCCGACCCCTCCTATCTCTCTCGAGACTCTCCCACAGCAGAAGGGAAGAAGAGATAATAACTGAAGCACAAACCGACGGTCGCCGGAAAATTGGGTGAAAACGGGTACAGATTCATACTCAGACTGGTCGCCGGAACAAGTTTATAGCCGGCGGAGGAGAAATCAATAAGAAAATGACATCGACGAGGCTATTGTTGTTGCCTCTTCTCACACCTACTGGTGCTGCTACTATTACTGCTGCTTCACGTCTCTCTTCTTCACCTTCACCTTCTTCTTCTTCTTCTTCATCATCATCTTCTTTCTCTCTCAAGGTGTCTGGTCCACAAACTCTCTTCACCAGGAAGCCGGTAAAACCCTGCTCCCTTTTTTCGCTATCTCAACCATACAAGGTGTTTGATATGCTGTTGAATTGAATTCTGGATGTTTAGTATGCGTAGTACGTTTTAGTTTGTTTGATTTCATATAGTTCTTCACAGAATTGTTTTTTTCTCATTTTTCTGCGTTTTGGTTGAATAAAAACATGGGATTCTTCATTTCCTATTGAATAGCGCTCCTCATTAGATCTCAACCTAATTCCTTGATTTCTGCTACAGAGTTTGCCATGTTTTTCTATCCAGTATCCATTATGCTCCATCCATAAAAACAAATCCCAATTGGTTGATCAGTTGTGGAGTTTCCTAGGATTAATTATGTGATTTAGGAGTCTCTTTCAACAATTTCTTGACCTTTTATGATTGGATTCTGTTGTTACTTTGTCTATCTGTTTGTTGTCCTGCTGTTAACCTTGTATTGACTATTGACTAATTTTATTTGATTTTCTCTTAATCACAAGATTCTTTTCAAAATTCTAAATCAGTATATGGTCTCTACAAGTTCACCATATGGTTACTGACTTCTTTTGCATCCAAGGGATTCTTTATTGAGACCTATATTAGTGTTTGGTATGATGGAATCGGGGAAGGAATGGAATGGTTCATTCCATTCAAATGAAATAACAAAACTGTTTATTTTGTCTATAAACATCAATGATTATATCATAGAATGTAATGACTGATTCCATTCATCTTTAACCAAAACTGACCTCTACATGCTTGTTAAACGTTTCTTTGAATGCTCAGTTGATTTCACTGATAATTTACTACCAGGGCCCTCTGTTTTTTATGTGCTGATATAGTGGCTTTGTGGTAAAAGACATCAAGCAATTGGTTGTTTAAAGATTGAAGATGGAAATGAAGTGCAAATGTTTGGTTCTGATGATGAATTTGGATCTCAACTTCCTACACAAGCTCAAACCATTGTAGAAGGCTCAGGTGCTGTTCTTGTCTCAGAATATAAACCTGCCCCTGATGTTGATTACCTACAGGTTTGTGCCTCATTTATCATCACTAAAATTAGCTCAAATCTTGATTTTGCCACCTATAATCAAGAATCACTTATTGCACATCTCAAGTTATACATACATAAATGAAAACTAGTTTCACTTTCTTGATGTGGATATAATTGGAAAGAATGGAATGGTTAATTCCATTGGAATGAAAAAAAAAAGTTGTTTGTTTTGCATGATGGAATGAAATTAAACCATTCATGAAAGAATCTGATTCCCGAATGGAATGGAATAGTCAATAGACCATTCACAAAGGAATCTGATTCCTTCCATTCCATTTTGTTAATTTCCATTCCTTAGGCCGGATTCCGGAGTTTCCCTTTTCATGGAATGGAATGAACATTTGTAAAAATAACTAGAACCCATCTTTTATTTGAGTTTCTGATTAAAATTTTATTACTTTTTTTACTTTTTTTTTTTTTTCAGGAATTACTAGCAATCCAACAACAAGGTCCAAGAAACATTGGATTTTTTGGGACAAGAAACATGGGATTCATGCATCAAGAACTCATTGAGATTCTTAGTTATGCTATGGTCATAACGGTATATATATACATATTTACATAAATGTGAAATCAATTTATATATTTTTATATATATTTGTGATGTATCATTACATTAAAACTTATTTTATGCAGAAAAATCACATCTTTACATCAGGAGCTTCTGGAACAAATGCAGCTGTAATTAGAGGTGCATTAAGAGCTGAAAGACCAGAGTTGCTTACTGTAATCTTACCTCAAAGTTTGAAAAAACAACCTCCTGAAAGCCAAGAATTACTTTCAAAAGTAAGATTTTACCTTTTACCTTTTACACATCCAAATTTACCTTTTTATCCTTTCTAAAGTAGATATGTTTTTTCTTGGATATGCAGGTGAAGAATGTGATTGAAAAACCACACAATGATCATCTTCCATTGATCGAAGCCAGCAGGTTTGTAGAATCTTAAAAAAGAACCCTTTTTTTTTTTTATTATTATCATTTGTTCACATATTTAGGTTTTTTATATTATTGTAATTTTTGATTTTGATTTTGATTTTGATTTGTTGTAGGCTGTGTAACATGGATATAATATCTCAAGTGCAGCAAGTGATTTGTTTTGCCTTCCATGACAGCAGATTGCTGATGGAGACATGTCAAGAAGCTAAGAATATGAGGAAGATTGTAACCTTATTTTACTTAGATTGATTATTGATATTTGATTTGATGGGGTGTTTTTGTTTTTGTTTTTGTTTATGTTTTTTGTGTACAAATCAAATTTAGCACTCTACTTTTTTGTGCTCATTCTTCTTTGGAACAATATAGAGAAGTCACTCCCCTTTGCAATTTCACAAGCTTGTTTATGTTATTTGTATTATGATTGTGTCATTGTTATTTATTTGTTATTATTTTAGACTAAATTTAGAACTTTGAAACTAACTTTTGTTTTGTTAGGAGTAGTGGAAGATGATAAGGAGGATTTTGTGGAAAATCTATATCTATGTCTATGACAATCGACATTTCTGTATCATGTCCAAAACTTCATCAAATACTCTAGTAATGAAAAAGAAATGATATTCAATTATTTTTAATAAACACTTTAACAAATAAGTCATGAATATTTCGTACAACAAATAAATCCATGATAGCATTCAAACCTCTAATACATTGTCGTGATCATTGCCAAATCGCACGATGGCTTAAAATTTTCGAGCCCAAAGATTAACCTGCATACCAAAACTGCTTCGAATGATCCACCAACATATTGCACAAAATCCATGAAGAACCAAAGAAAAAACAGATAGAATTTGATAACTAGTCGTGTATCATGCATCCTCCAAATATAAGAGGACCCAAAACAAAGCCAAATAGAGGTCTCTCCATAATGGTAGCCAAACCAAAATGGTCACCCCAAACCAAAATTTTCTTAAAATATAACTAAAACAATGCAAAAACGGTTTTCACAAAAAGATCATAGGTGTCCAATTGCTTCAAGACTGCATAACTAAAAGTTTACCGGAAGCCTAAAAACAAATCATGGATGCGAGTACATTCACGCCACACCCTTTCCTATTTCACCGGGACAACCACAAAAAACATTTAACTTTAAAGAGTAAGCACAAAGCTTAGTAAGTTCCTTAATATATCATATATACCATTACACATACAATACATACAATAGTTTGCTCACAGTCAACACCTCAGTGGGCAGTAGACACTCAAAACATCCCAAGTGACTGGTAGACTCCCAGTCGGCTCACAATCAACACCTCAGTGGGTCAACATCCCAAATGACATGTACTCCCAACCATCTTCCTACTAACCACCTATAAGACCAACCAGTTATCATAACATGATAACAGAAGACCAATCCAGTCTAATCACATATCCACACACTAACAATACACATACATCCAACCACACAAAGGACATATAATATCACACATATTATAGTGAGAAAGCTCAAATGATACTACCAACTGAATCCTCACACGCAAGTCTCCTCAAGGATATCAACTAATGCGAACCACCTAAATCCATCATTAGGCACATCTTAGTAACCAATAATAATCAGAGGTTAGATCTCAATAAAAAACTCCATGTCCATCAAAGTTTGACCAAAAGTTAAACCACACAAAAAGTCAAAGGTAAACGAGTAGTCGTGTCACGACCCCTCGTCACATCGCAACCACTAGGCGACAAAATAATCACGATGTCATTCAAACTTTGCGTCTCAACCCTCCTTTAGTCTCGTCTTGCTTTCTGGGCATATCCATATCTTCTTATTAAGTCCCTAATCCACTTAGACAAAGACTATAACTTTCCAGACACCATCTAGGGAGGTGCCTAATGGACAAAAATCCAAACTTTATGTATAACCAAGCTCAAATCAAACATTACACCAAACCCTAGATCTAAAGAAGGCCAATATAACAAGACTTTGATGATTGAGCATACACTCCTTTCACCTCATTAGGTCTAGAAAACAATCCCAAGCAAACTTTGGACTTGGAGTTTTCCGAAGTCAATAAAAAACATGATAAAAGGGACCAAATATGCTTATAAGGCTAGATCTACCAACCAAAAACCATAAAGGCGAGCTTTATAATATACAGAAGTTATAAAGATGGTAAGATGAAAGAAATTTAGAGAGAAAGGAGGCCAAGAACTAGGTCAAAAATGGCAAACATGTTATTACAAGAGACACGAGTATTTAACATAGTTCCACAATTGGGAAGACGGTCGACTTCCACACATGAGAATGTCCAAATTGGTCACGTCTACTATCTAGAGGTACAATACATAACTACAACACTCTACGTTGATACAACATACATAAGACTCTAAGATCCGAACAATAAACCTCACATCGTCTTCTTTCTTCCTTGGATTCTGAAAATGCTTGTGACTAGGGAACGATGCGTAGACAACGTCCACCTACCAATCCTTTTTTTTTTTATCGTGTTTATTACGTGTCTTGGTCCTCAAATAAATCCGATCTTCTAGACTTCAACCTATAACTTCTTCGATAGTACCTCTTCTATCTCCGGTCAGGCTTAGCAACTTCTTCTACTCAATGTTAGAATTTAATTTGTAAAACAAAGACCACCTTTGAGGCTAAGAAGAGTTACTAGCAAATAAGTCATGCCGTTTTTTGAAAGAAAATTGTGAACTTTTGACTTTTGAGATATAAATTAAAATGTGTATTGATGTTAAAATTGTTTTCTGATGGTTAGATACTAGAGAGATGGTTATGGCCATCAATTTTAATTTTATATTTGCATGGCATCGAGAGATCCTCATGTCCGTACGCATAGCCTCATTCTTCGTCTTCCTTCTTGTGACCCTTTCACCCTCATCCTCTATCTTCACAAATGTTGTTTCAATTCTTGATTGATTGCTCTCGAAACTGTTATCATCCGTTGCAATTGATGAACTAATTCTTGATTGATCGATTGATTGATTTCAACCACAAGGGAAAATGAGCCAGGGGTTGGATGACGGCGATGCCGACGCCTTGTCTGCTCTGGCCAACGCTCCTCCTCCTTCCACCGCCGGCAACAGGAAAACACATTCCCAACAGCTCCGCACAAACACCGGTACCAACTTCAAACGCCACCCAAAACAGAACCACCGCCAGCACAGCCTTGATGATGCCCGTATTAGCGCAGCCATTGATGAATTTGGCAACCACTCCGACGAAGATGACGACAATGACTTTTACCCTTACGCCACCTCATCTTCTTTCTCAGAATCTTCTCATTCCGACCCCAACAGCCAAAATCACTTCTTCCATGGAAATAACAACAGTAACAGCCACAACAGCAATTCGAATTCGTCATCCTCCTTCGAAGACCAACACCCTTTGCCGGAATTTTCAGCAAGCGGAGGTGGAGCCGGAATCTTCAAAGCTCCTTCTCGATCCGCTGTTCACCCAGGTCGTCCCACCGCCCTTGAACTCCGACCTCACCCGCTAAAGGAGACTCAAGTTGGAAGATTCATCCGGACGATTGCTTGTACGGAGACACAGTTGTGGGCGGGTCAGGAATCCGGTGTTAGGTTTTGGAATTTCTCCGACGCATTCGAACCAGGGCTCGGAATCGGCGGTAGAGCTCGACGTGGTGATGAAGATGCAGCCCCTTTTTACGAATCTGCAAATACACCTCCCACCACATGTTTGATGATTGATTGTGCTAGTAAATTGGTTTGGAGTGGACACAAAGATGGTAAGATTCGATCATGGAAAATGGATCAACAGCCCGCCGATGATACTCCGTTCAAAGAAGGCCTCTCATGGCAGGCTAACCAGCGTGGCGCTGTTCTTTCCATGGTCACTTCTTCTTATGGTAATCCAACTTCTCAAATCTCAACCACCATTAATGTAACCTAACATAACCTATGGTTTCCTCTTTCAATCCGCCATTCTTTTGCAGGTGATATATGGATGGGGTCTGAAAACGGAGTGATAAAGGTCTGGCCATGGGAAGCAGTTGAAAAGTCGCTAGCTTTATCACCTGAAGAACGTCACATGGCTGCTTTGCTTGTGGAACGTTCAAGCATCGACCTTAAAAGCCAAGCCACCATTAATGGCGTCTGTCACATATCTTCTTCCGATGTCAAGTTTCTATTATCAGATAAAGTAAAAGCAAAAGTATGGGCAGCTGGGTCCCTCAGTTTCTCACTCTGGTATATATCTTTTTTCACTCGATTATAAACAGCATCATCATTCAAAGTTCAATCTTTAAACTTTCAAACCATTGTTACAGGGACGCTCGTACGAGGGAGCTTTTGAAAGTATACAACGTAGATGGTCAAATCGACAACCGAATTGACTCATCGGAAAGAGAACAACCACCGGAAGAAGAACCTAGTGTAAGACCCAGTAACTCAAAGTCCAAAAAAGAAAAACAACAAGGAGGTAGTTTTCTACAAAGATCACGCAACGCCATCATCGGAGCTGCAGATGCAGTCCGGCGAGTTGCAACAAAGGGAACAGGTGCATTCACAGCTGAAGACGCTAAAAAAACCGAAGCCCTTCTTCTTGCTTACGATGGATCCATCTGGACAGGGTGTTCAAATGGTTTAATAGTTCAATGGGACGCAAATGGCAACCGTTTACACGATTTCCATCACCATCATTGCGCTGTTCTCTGTTTCTGCACTTATGGGCCAAGAATATGGGTCGGGTACGTGAGTGGAATGGTTCAAGTAATCGATCTTGAAGGAAACTTGATTGCTGGGTGGATTGCGCATAATGGACCTGTTATAAAAATGGTAGTTGGGAATGGATCCGTTTTTAGTTTGGCTACACATGGTGGTATACGAGGGTGGTATATTTCGTCTCCTGGACCTCTTGATAATATTTTGAGACCGGAGTTATCGAAAAGAGAACATATGTATACGACACTTGAAACTGTTAGGCTTATGGTGGGGACATGGAATGTTGGTCAAGGGAAACCATGTCATGATGCACTTGTGTCGTGGGTTGGATCTCAGGCTTCTGATGTTGACATTCTTGTTGTTGGTTTGCAAGAAGTGGATATGGGTGCAGGGTTTCTTGCAATGTCTGCTGCAAAAGAAACTGTAAGATCGATCTTTTGTGTTTTTTAAGGTTTTTACCATGTTAAAAATGGTTGCTTTCTTCAAATAATATATATCCAATATCAAGAAAGTCTCAACTTTACTATGTATCAACATCATTACTCATTACTCATTACTCATTTAGCATTTTATCTTTAATTACAACACTTAATAAAAAAAAGGAACATGTCTCATGATTCTTTTCAGAGTCTTGAATCAGTCACATTCATATAGAACGGTTGTTTTTTCAAAGCGAAAATGTCTGAAGTCTGTGGATCACATCTGCAACCCTCTGTAGCAGAAGAGGGGGACAAAACGGCTGTAGCATGTAATAAAAAATATTTTTGTTTTTTAACATCTGACTGCTGCAATAAGTTAAAGTAAGGTGTGAAGAAGTTTGAAGTAGAGGGTCAAATGCTGCGCCACACAACATATGCGCAACAGTTTTTAAGTCTCTTCTGAAAAACAAACAGCTGTGAATGGCTAAATGCTGTGGCGCAGCAATAAGTGGTCAGAAGTGATTTTTTAGAAAAAACAAACGGCACCTAATCTTCAAAATCACCAAAAGAAACTACTTTTATATAAAAAACAAGAATGTGGGACTAGTGTAACATCATCTTGAGATAAATTATTTGCATTTTACACTATGCAGTTAGGTGTTGAAGGAAGTTCTAATGGACAATGGTGGCAAGATGCCATGGGGAAGGCTATGGGGGAAGGATCTACTTTTGAACGTGTAGGATCTAGGCAACTGGCTGGTTTGCTCATTGCTATATGGTAAATCTTTGAGACCCAATTTTCATTTTGTACTTTTCCCTAAAGGGTTTCCTTAAAATTCCTACTTACATTCTTAAAATCCATCTTTTTTAGGGTAAGAAAGAGTCTTAGAACACATGTAGGCGATCTTGATGTTGGAGCAGTCGCTTGTGGCCTAGGTCGTGCACTTGGTAATAAGGTATTCATGAATAGATGTACTTTAATCTTACAAGATGATAAAGGTACGAGAGTTAATGTCAAAAAAAAAAAAAGACAAGAAGTAATACAAAATTTGCTATTTAGGTTACTTATCTTTTAATTGTATTGAACATGTCACTAATTTCTTTGGGGTTCTCATTACATCATTAGATTGTATTTCACCCGGATAATTCTGCCATATCGGAACATACCTAAATGAACAAATTTTGTAATATTGAATGTCACAGTGTACGAATATTAGTTTAAAATCTACCCTATTGGTTTAATGATAAACTAAAAAAACTTTAGGCTGTGTTTGACGCGCCACAGCTAGCTTATTTTTCGAGTTTTTTTTATGTTGTCGTGTTTGGTAAGCCAAAAAGTAGCTTATAAGCTAACTTTTTGAAAAACTACTTAGACTAGCTTTTTAGGAGCTTTTTTAAAATTTTCCAAACACACCCATTAATTAATTATAGAAATACATACTCTTACATGTTCTTTTAGGTAATTATATATATTTCAGCTAGCTTTTCAGCTAGTTTTACCGAACGTTATTTTTTATCAATTAGCTTTTCGGCTATCAACTAGCTTTTTATTTAACAACTATCTTTTCAGCTAACACCTAACTTTTCAGCTAGTCCGTCAAACATAGCCTTAGTGACATATTAAATACAAATTAAAAGATAAGTAATCTAAAGTGCAAATTTCTTACTATAGGTTGTTGTTATTTTATGACATTAACCCTAAAAGTGTATATATACATATATTTTTGTGATAATGTTATGGTTTTATTGAGCAGGGTGGAGTAGGGTTGAGATTAAGAGTATACGATCGAATAATGTGCTTTGTAAACTGCCACCTGGCAGCTCATTTGGAAGCAGTGACTAGGCGCAACCAAGATTTTGATCACATTTACAAAAATATCGCGTTTGGACGAACAAGCAATAACACTTCTGGTATGGCGAAATACCTGTTTTTGTGTTGCTCTCTTGCCTTGTCCACATATTTATTTTGGGTTTCTTCTTCCTTTGCCTTCCCATGGCTGATCCTCATTCTTTCAGCTTGTGTGTCTTCTACTGCTCAATCGCTTCGCCCTACTAACGTAAGTTTCCTCCACTGTTTATCATCACTAAAATCATTATAAAAAGAGAAATTTAATATGGTGTACATAAAGGAAAGTGTGATTCTCATGTGGAGTTATTTATTTATTTATTTTATTATTGTAACAGTCTGTGGTTATAAATCCGGATGAGGGGAAGCCTGATCTAGCAGAAGCTGATATGGTTATCTTTTGTGGCGACTTCAATTATCGTCTTTTTGGAATAACTTATGATGAAGCACGCGACTTTGTTTCTCAAAGGAGTTTTGATTGGCTAAGAGAGAAGGATCAGCTTAGAGCCGAAATGAAAGCCGGGAAAGTTTTTCATGGAATGAGAGAAGCACTCATCAGATTTCCTCCAACTTATAAGTTTGAAAGAGGAAAACCAGGTTTAGGAGGTAAGTTTAATTATCATAACTCTGATATAGTCGAGTGGTTATTGCCTTATTGGGATTGTCTATAACACTGACTAATTACTGATATTTCTTTTTCAGGATATGATTCCGGGGAGAAAAAGCGAATTCCAGCTTGGTGTGACAGGATATTATATCGAGACAATCGATCTTCTCCAACATCAGAATGCAGTTTAGCATGTCCTGTTGTGGCTTCTATTTTTCTGTAGGTCTCATTGGGGAACTTTCCTCTTTCTAACATTGTGTTAATATTCAAAATCATTTTACTTTTTGGTGATGTTGATAGGTATGAAGCTTGTATGGACGTGATAGAGAGTGATCACAAACCAGTTCGTTGCAAATTTAAAGTCCAAGTTGCTCATGTTGATAGATCGGTGCGAAGACAAGAATTTGGAAAAATATTCAAGTCCAACGAAAAAATAAAATCAATACGTGAAGAACTACGTTGCGTTCCCGACACTTCACTTAGTACAAACAAGATCGTCCTCCAAAATTCAGACACCCGACCTTTATCAATCACCAACAAAAGCACCAAAGATGATGCCATATTTCAAATCTTATGTGATGGTCACTCCGCCGTTAAAGATAATGAAGAGCCTGAGTATAGACAAAGAGGTTCCTTCGGATTTCCTCGTTGGCTCGAGGTAACAACTTCCATAAGTTGAAATTGAAACAACTACTGTGTCATCCGATATCAGATAACTGGTTGGATCTGATATCGGATGACCTAAAATATTCCAGTCATCCGAGCGCACTCAGATAACTATTGTCATTTTCTAAAAAAAATATTAATCGGAACTGTGGTTTAGGTGGCACCAGCGGTTGGGATAATAAAACCTGGAAGCACGGCAGAAATATTGGTCCACCATGATGACACACATACCTCGGATGACGTGGAGGGTGCAGGTCAAAGTTGGAGGTCGGAAGACACACGTGACAGGGTAGCGATGTTATCGGTAGTAATTAGAGGCAGCCGATCAACTGAAACAAAAAGTCACCAGTGTCATGTACGCTATCGCTACTCTCCTAAGGCTAGTAGTAGTGGTAGCAGTGGTAGTGGGCACATGGAACCACAACCAAAAGGTTATGGTTCTAAAAAGCATCCATCTTCTCATCACCGGTCTTTTGCTAAACATGGTGATGATCATCATCGGAGTAGTAGACATGAATGATTCTTGAATTAAGCTAGCTAGCTAGTACAGAACAACGCAAAATAGACGAGCAAGAATCGAATGTTACTTGGCTTCTTGATGTAAATACGTACGAGTGCCAGATTCCAAGATCCTTGATTGTATTTAACAAAATGTTCATATGTATTTTATTGTTAAATTTTGTGCAATAGACAGCTTAAACCATAATGTTTCCGTTGAACCAACTGATTAATATCATTTAGTGCGAAAATCGGTACATTATGCGAATATAAAGGTTTTGAATTAATGTAGATTTGATGATTGGATTGTTGCATGTTATGATATTGTGATGGACTTATCATTCAAGCTTGTTGTGCAGCGCTTAAGTGGCCAACCTTAATCACAAACACTCAACCAAGGAAATGATGATATAATAGACAAGTAGTCGAATCCTTTACATGAGAACATAAAAGTATTTAAGTTGGCTTGCAAACGAATGTGATGGTTAATACATGCGGACACCAGAAAAAACAATGGAATAAGTAACTCAATAGCCATGAAAATAAAGAGAAATCATTTAAAAAGTGACCATTTGATATCCTTTTTGAAGTATAGAAGCAATGTTCCATATGGTCAAAGAAATATTGGTCCTAAAGAAAGTTTGAATGTTATACTCTCCCCGTCTAAGAAAGTAACCTACTCATCACGCCTTCTTCATGGTACATCTTGATCTCTTCCACAAATTGCTACAGTTCCTCCTTTGTTTCCCAACTCGCTTCACTATCGGGGAAATTCCACCGTTGAGTTAAGTATTCCTTGAAGCTTGGTACTCCCCATTAAAAGTTTTGTATGATAATATTTCTTCAAATTTTCAATCAAATGAACTCAACACTATGTTTGGTGCTTGTTTGGGGATTCCATGTTACGAGTCTTCCAAGTATTGATGATATGGCTTAAGGATACACACATGGAAAAGCAGAAGTTGAAGTTGGTATAATACCTTTCCAACACGATAAATTGTTAGGAAAGGGCCTTCATATGAATTGGTTTGAGTGTATTAAGTTTAGTTTGATTTTATTTCGGAACTTATACATGGTAAATTTTATCTGATTTGATTGATTATTATGTGGAGACTTAATAATATGTTGGATTGCAATCACTTTCTTTAGTTTATTATTATGTTTAATTTTCATGTTTACTCAACCTCCTGAATATTAATTTATTCAATTCCTTTAGATTCAGTCGTAGTGGAAGTAAATAGTGATTTAAGACGGTCATTGTGACATCCTTAATTTCACGGTCAGAAAAGACCGATTTGTTTATGATTTGTTTTTAAAATGAGAGTAATCTTTTACAGAAAACAGTTGCGGAATTTGTTCCCAAAACAAATTATGATAAGAATTTATCAAAGCATTTCTTTAAAGAAATGTATTTTCATAATATAACAAAATCTCGGGATGTCATGTTCAATACAGACCAAAAGCATAAACAGAACAAAATAGACCTTACAACAGTTATTTATAACTACCGGCCTATAATCCAAAATCTCTCGTTATGTCAGCCAACTTATGCTCTCGTGCCATAACCTGTAATACAAAGAAAACTGAGTGGGCCAGACTTGGGAGCCTGGTGAGCATATAGGGTTTTCATCCCACAATGTTATATCATATATATATATATATATATATATATATATATATATATATATATATATATATATATATATATATATATATATATTAGAACTCACAAACTTATATAATTTCACAATATAAAAGCAACTCTTATCCCAACCCATCGATCCTCACAATGACACGATCTAAACTCTCGTTCTAAAACCTTCCTCTTTACTTGATCCATACTCACGGATCTAAAAGTAATCTCTTCACCTGATCCATACTCCTGGATCTACAACTAATCTCTTCACCTGATCCATACTCCCGGATCTAAAACTAATCTTTTCACCTGATCCATACTTCCGGATATAAAACTAACCTCTTGATCTCATTATCCAACTCATCTTTTATCACCCACCAACTATCTCATCTACCCATGTTCTACCCAACATATTTGTAGATATAAAATACATATACAGTTTAACTCATTTTAAAACTATATAAAACATCCATTCTACACTCATCTCGAATAAACAACAATATATAAACACATAGCACGTATTTCATAGCAAATACTTTATATTTATGTGTTAGAAGAGAGTGACTACACACTCATCCAAAACATATACTTAATACATTCAAACAATACTTGTATTAAAATCGTGTTTATGAAAGAGACTATACACTCATTCATAACATAGATGTAATACATTCAACCAATACTTGTATTAAAATTGTGTTTATGAAAGGGACTATACACTCACATGATAAGACGATGATTAGACAACACCTCGTCTCTTAAAATAATATTCTTCGCTGAAACTGAGATGTTTTCTCCAAAACCGCGCTTCACACGGGTAGAGTTTCGGCTCGAAAACTATATTTCTCGGGATCTTCGAGGCTTCGGGACTTGCTTCGGGTGTCGGGATTGATACCGGGGCTTCGGGGGGTAAAACTTGCCAAATAGAAGAAAGTGGAAGGGGGGAGAAATGAAAATTAGCAACCAATAATGGTTGGGTTCGAGTTCTATTTATAGGGTGCTGAACCCTTGATTACGCTGGGCGTAACTCGCAAGTACACGAGGCTTAATGCCTATTTCATGCGTACGTTGGGTGTACCAAGCCCTACGTTGGGCGTAGTTCGGATAAGATAGGACGAGTCACCACTTCAGATATTATCCGAATATATAATCAAATTTATGTATTTTAATTATTTAAAAACTTTAGAAATTCATATCTCCCTCATTCGAGCTCCGTTTTCGACGTTCTTTATATCAACGCGTAGGTGAGACTATGTTCTACAACTTTTGTTTAGACTCTGTCGTCTAATTTTGACTTTATTTTTATTATATTATTTTTAGTAGGCCGGAACAGGAAAACTGCGTTATAAATTCGCAACTTCCTCATACGACGTCCGTTTTCGTCTGTATTTTTACCGTTGCACTACTATTAACGAGATATTCGATTCTCCTTTAGATTGTTTTGGCTGGAAATCACTCGATCTCATATTTGAACTTCGGGCTGCATACTACTAAGCTGAAACTTAAAAAAATCATAACTTCCTCATACAGAGTCAGATTTGGACGTTCTTTTTATGCACGCTCTCGGTTTAACATATTCTACAACTTTCTTTTAGATCGCTAAGGCCAAATACCGCTCTAGCGTAAATTCACTATTTATGTCACGCTGGGTTGTGCCGGTTCTGTCGCGAAACTTCGACAGGTCATAACTTCTTCGTTATAACTCGGATTTCGGCATTCTTTATATCTTTGGAATCCTTGTCGCGACAACTACAAATTAGTTAAGATTATTCATTCTAAATAATCTTCTATCAAAAATTCATTCTTGACGCTTATCGTCTCTAAATTGACTAGCCCTGATCTACGAACGTTACAGTCATGAAATATTAGTAGATTGTGCATAGAGATGGACAAAGCATGGAAATGCGACTAATACTCATGTTTACTTAATGGTGATTAAGTATTAAGGTAACCTAAACTTAAAGATTACTTTATGGATATTGTTACGAGTAATTCTAAGATAATAATATCCTACATTCTACAATCGAAGATGCATGAGATTATTAGTTATGTGTTCTATTGTGTTGTGGTGTTATCAAACGTTGTTTGTAACTCACAGCCATACAAGGAATGTAGGGTATGAGATGATGAGTGGGCGAGATCCTAAAGTCGGTTTGTTCTTCCTAACCTAATAGGAGAAGCGATATCCAAGGGATCCTCGATGATTTGGTGTTGACATCAAATATACTACCGTACTCAAACTAAGTTGATAATGGATCAATAATATAGTATGTTGTTGGTCATCATAAATCTCTACCGAGAAACATAATCTTGAATGTTTAAATGACATACTTCCTTGTCTTATGTTTATATGGATATCATAAATCAAATGAATATTTGATCACTTACTTAGGACTCTTCATACCTATAAGTTATGAGCATATTTATAGTCTTGGATGATGTACACCTTGCTAGGCTAAGAAAGGTAGGACTGTACAGTTGTTATGAGATGTGCAAGTAAAAAACTGCTATAAATATGTCCATGGTCACAACAGGTTGGTGACTTCAATCATTAGCATGGTCCTTTTGGGTTACACAAAATATATGATTTAAGATAATTTGACAAAGAGAAAGATGAAGGGATTAGTTTATTAACACATCAAAATTATGTTGAGTTAATCTAAAACTAATTAAGCTCAAGGGGTTAAATGTTAATATCCATTGTTAGTAATTATCTCTTATTTTAGGGATAATGGTAACTTAGCGAAAAGGAAGGGATATACAACAACCAACCCCTATCTCTTTGGCTTAAATCTTATGTTCTCCAAAGCTCTCTCTCTCTCTCTCTCTCTCTCTCTCTCTCTGTCTTGAACAACTTTAGGAGCCCCTGTCTCAAGGGCTCTCGGTTTTTGCAAGGAACAAATAAAGGAGGTGCTTTGTGTTCAAGTTCCTTGCTCATACTCTTGTGTGCGAATTCATAATAGGAACTCTAGTTTGGGTTCTAGTTTATCCAAACGATACTAAAAAGAAGTTTTAATCAAAGTCTAAAAGTGCATGTATTCTATGTCTTTCTTGTTAAAGTTTTATTACTAAGGTCGCTAGAACAAGATGCTTGCTGAGATATGATGATTCAATTTTGTTTGTCAATTTGCTATTGTTGCTTTGTGCTCAATGAATCATCACAACCCAACATTGCATCATTTTGTGCTGTATGATAACATAGACCTCCTTATCCTTTGTTCATTGGTTCTCCCCAGTAGCCTCCACGTCCTTATTAAGGGTAAAGTTTTCACTACTTTGGACTCCATAGTTCGTTGACCAACTCAGGAGGTCATCTCTTTCAGTGCAGTTATTTGTTTTTAATATTTTAACACCCATGTTTCCAGATACGAGTTGTTTACGTGTTGAATTGGTTAAGTGTTAATTTGGGGTTTTTGGAGTTAGGGCACCACATATTCTAAGGGATCGTGACGTGAACCACGTCAATAAGTAGCAACACGACTTAAGAGATTGTCGGACGTGTAATCGTCACAACCCAAAACTCTAGGTTTCAGGCATTGGGCCCTATTTAGTGGTGCTAACTTTTAAGGTTCCTCCTTTGCATTAGAATCCACCTTCAGTTCATAACCTTAGCCACCCTTGTGCATTCTTGAGAGATTTTAGTGTTTTGAATGATTCTTGGTGAAGAAGAAAGCTAGTGATATTTAGAGAAATCATTTGTAACTAAAGATTCCACCTTCTAGACCCTTCAAAAGCTTGGTAAGTCATAAAAATCTCTGCTTTATTTGATTTCATGCTTAAATCTAGGTGTTAGGTGGGATTTTGGTCCTTTTTGTTCCTTTGGACTTAAAGTTCTTGGAGAATGAGCAACTCCATAACCTTAGAATGGTTTTGAGTGATCTTCTGATATTTTGAAGAAGAAAAAGGGTATGAATGGGTTCCTTTTGAGCCATACACAAGATCTTGACCATTTTATGCCAAATATGAGTTAGGTTTTAATTTTGGGTTTTTTTGCATGATAGATCTGGATAAAGTTGGAAACTTTATCCAATATGTACCTTGTATGATTTAGATCTAAGAGTTGGAACCTCTATTAGAAAGGATTAAGAATTTGATGGGATAAGTGCATCGGACCGAAAATTGCAATGTGACCATTGAGGGGACACGACATGAAGATTGGATGGAGTTCACAACTGTCTTGTCGTGATGTGATCGCGATGCAACTAATATGTGGGTTTGGCGTGTCGACTGTGGACCATTAAATTTTTGAGAAGTTTGACTTTGGATTAGACTTTGAGGGATTAATATAGAATGAGGTTTAAAGTTATCTTGTTATCTAGGTGGTTCGTGAGATCGATTCTTATGAGTTCGTGCGTGTAGTTGTGTTTCGTTAGCTTGTAGTTCAAGCAAGTTATCTAACTATACTATGTATTACAATATATACCTTTATATGATATGATGTAGATGTAATGTAGCATATGATTATGTAGGTAGGCTAGTATAATCCTTTTCTTGATGATTGTTTGGTTGCTTGATTGTATGGTATGTGGATATGTTATGTGGAGGGGTTGATGATGGAATGACACAAGAGCTATGAGCCTAGATTATTCATGGTTGATGATAGACAACATGAGAGTTGTAAGCCTAGATACCCACTATTGATGACTAGATAGGAACTAGATCTATTTGTCACTAGATGTGTCGGTGTAAGAGCCAAGAGACTTGTTTGTATGCGAAGCGGTATGAGAGCCGAGATATTGGTTTGTATACATTTTATATGTATTGTGGTGTGTGGTTTTTTGGGGAAATCGCTAAGATGTATGCTATTAGTTTTTGATTCAATGTTTTCAGGTGGTTCTGTTGATAGGGGAAAATCGCATCTTGATTGCACGAGCATCGCTGAGGATTATATGATTTAGACTTCCGCTGTTTTTACTATTATGATACAACTGATGATTTTAATATATGGTTTGGAAACAAATTGATATTTGATTTTATAAGAAATGGATTTGGATGTTTTACTTATGTTATTGAAAGGAAATTTTGGTTTGAAAATTTGGGACATTATAGATATACTTGTCTACTCTTTCAAAGGGTTCTCATTGTGTAGTAAATTTTTTTACTGTTAGTTTTCCAAATAGCATGCTTGGGTGTAGATCGTGTGTGAAGACCGAATGATTTAATGCGTTCTTCGCGTCTAGATCTCTCAATCCTTTTTCTTCAATCAATCTTTGCCTTCTTAGGGTTTCTAATAGGGTTTTAGTTTCCTTAATGTGACATCTCCAACTTCACGGTCAGAAAAGACCGATTCGTTTATGCTTATTTAAAAATCAGAGTATCCTTTTTGAGAAATAACATTGCAGAATTTGTTCCCAAAAAACATGATAATGATATTATCAAAGCATTTTCGAAGAAATGTATTTTATTTATATTAAAACATTAGGGTGTCATTGTCAATATAGAAACATAAGCATAACGAAATATTACAAGCCTTACAGTAATTAAACTAGTGGCCTAATACTTCTTGAATCTCTCAGTAGAATGTATCTTTAATATCGCTACCTGTGATACAATAAACTGAGTGGTCGGGTTGGGAAACCTGGTGAGTACATAGAGTTCTCAACCCATAATAATATAATTATTATGTTTAATCATCAAACAATTAACCCAATTTCCCATCCCCATTATCTTCTTTATTCTTAAGGATTTGCCCTAAAGATCATCTATTCTGACAGTACTAGTTCAAGGATTCCTCCATGATACATGTCAGTAGGTATTATTCTATAATTATTCCTAAGGATTTTTCCTAAGGAATAGGCATGAAGTCAAGGTTTATCTCCTTTATTGACCTAAAGATCATCTAATAGGCACCAAGTCCATAACTGCTAATGTTTATCTATTAGGCACTAAGTCCATAGCTGTCAAAGTTTATCTCCTTTATTGACCGTATTATTTTAGGGAGTCCACCCACAATACATGGCAATGGATTTTTAGAGTAAATCTGGTGAAAACCTAGTTCAAAAACACCTACAGGTTGTGTCACACCCCAAAACCGGAACGGCGGAAACGTTTTGGGGTGGATGACGTCATGTCAAGTATCACAACATATGCAGTATAGTAATCAAAGTACAACAACCATTGCATTAATAGTAATAATTTTACATGAGTTTACATTGCATAGAAACATCAAAGTAATACAGAAACTAATATAAATGCAACTTGGTTCTAGGTTGGCTTCACAAAAGCTCCTGGGATGTACCTGTCTATTGCTGACCTAAGAATACAAGTTATTTTGAAAGCGAGTATCAGCATTTTTATAAATGCTGGTGAGTTCATAAGTATTTAGTGTCATTTATGTAAATAAACATTTAATTCAAAATAACTTTAAGATAAGTAGTAGTTTAGAATCTACAATGTATTAGTGTCCTTTCCAGAAAATCCTATATTTTCTAAATAAAAGCAGTCTTCTACCAAGACTCGACGGAGTTATGTTTTTAAAGAGTAAATTTCCTTGAAATACTATCATTACCAAAATACGGTATTTGATTTTAAAGAAAGTAGGAGTATATCACGAGTAAAAACATTAGGGAAAATAGCATATGCCTCAGCAGAGAAATACTGCTGACTAAGGCAAAAGAGATCATAGACTCCAGGAGAGTATCAAATGAATAATACGCCTGGCTCAGTCTAACAAAAGGGAACATAGACCCCAGACGGTATCAAATGTACGATACGGCTAGCAAGGTCTAAAACAAAGAAGCACAGACCCTAGACAATATCAAATGAAAGATACAACTAGCAAGGTCTAAAACAGTGAAACACAGACCCCAGACAATATCAAATGAACGATACATCTAGCAAGGTCTAAAACAAAGAAGCACAGACCCCAGATAGTATCAAATGAAAGATACAGCTAGCAAGGTCTAAAAACAAAAGGGGAAATCCTAAGTGGGTTGTTTCAAGAATATAGTGTTAAATTCTAGTTACCTTAAGGCCATGAATTATAAGGTAAACATGGAGATACTCGTAACCATATTGATTGACACTAGAGTACTTGACGCCCTGCAAGCGTCGGAATAAATATGACATTTGTCACCCCTTGGCTTGGTAGGCCGTGGATTGTAGCTAGCAGTCAGGGTGCGGGAGTGTCAGTCCCGTATAGATCTATACACACAATGCCCGCTCTCCCTACAGGAGACTCTGGTTACCAACTCGACGTGGGGAGATCTGTGTCTTGGAGATGCATCTCGTATTCTGAGTACTAATAGAGGCGCTGGAGAAATGATAAGGACTCGCGTATGAACTGACTCCTGTGGAATTCTTGTACTAGAAAGAATGAATAGAGCTTCCTAACTATTCCTATAATAGTTACTAGTGTCTCTAATCTATGAGCGACGAGTGGGAGGATGCCCTTGCTACCCAAGGGAAATGAACTGATCGATGTAACCTTTATATCTATACATGTATACATGATATATAATTAATGATTAAACGACCTTCGGATGGATATCCGATCCCACCAGACCACATCTAAACGAGGAAAAGGAAATAGGGAGAACTAGCCTTCCTAAGTCCTTTAAACATTATTTATATAACTATACGAGTACAGGCATGCATTTAACTATGTAGAAGCATTTAACGAAGTAGTAGCATTTAACGAAATAGTTGTATCTAACGAAGCAGAAGCGCTTAACGAAGTAGAAGCATTTAACGAAGTAGTAGCATTAACGAAGTAGTAGCATTAACGAAGTAGAAGCATTTAACGAAGTAGAAGTATAGAAGCATAGAAGAAAACTTTGACGAAAAGTTTGGAAACCTTTACACTTAAGAAAATTTGACTTGTTATCCTTTTGTAAAATAAGCTTGAAGATCTTTGGAAATCCTTTGAGAACCTTTCATAAACAAGTTTGAATGAAATTTTGATAAAACAATATAAGTAAAGAAAACCTTTGTTTAAAATACTGTTGTATCTGGTTTTGAAGTAAAACATACAGCGCAAGAGACAATTTGAGAAATGGTGTACATAAGTAAAAACGTTTTGGAAAACCCTTTATAGTGTCATACTTGGTAAAACAACTGATAGTGTAATAAATCCTTGTGCATGCGGGTTATCAATCACATATGATTGATATGATAACTAGCATGTTTTAACTTGTATTCCCCCCCCCCCCATAAAAGCATGTAAAAACATTTAAAAGGTTAATTCAGGGGTATGAACTCACCTGTTGTAAGTGGATCGGGTGAAGGTGTCAGTTGGGTGCTCGGTGTCAAATAAAGACTTGAGCACAATTAGTGACCTATTAACATATGATGAAATATGTTTACATACAATTAGTAAATATAATACTAATTAAACACGTATACGCATCCTAATGTGCGGAAAACACTTTGGTCAAGTGCTGGGAGTGTCCTGGGTAACATCTAAGGGAGTGTATGGCCTAAATAGAGAGTTTACCTTTCAAGAGTAAACTCTTTATAGAGTTTACGGCCCTGAGACCAACTCCCCATGAGTTTACGGCCGTAAACTCATGGTGGGGGTGTTCTAGGATGCTAAATGGTCTTATCTCACTCATAGAATTAGGCTAGGTCCAAATATAAGGCATATGGATGGATTTAAGGCAACAAATGGACCATTTAAGGAGTTTACGACCCTAAACAAGGAGTTTACGTCCCTAAGCTCCTATATGCTCATTCCTTTTGTGTTTTGAGGTCTTAAATGGTAGGAAATAAAGTTCTATGCATTTTTCCAAGTCAAATGAAGAAGTTAGGGCATCATTTGGGCACTCTTTGGGAGTTTACGGCCCATGGACCAATCCTAGGGGGTTTACGGCTGTAAAATCCTAATTCCAATGATTCCTTAATGTTTAAAGCCCCTACTTCAATTGTGGTTAATTCTAGACATTTTTCCAGGCCATAGGGGGTGTTTGAGGGCATTTCTAACACCTTAAAGGGTGTTCACGGCCTATGAAGAGGGGTTTACGGTCCAAGAGTGTGCTTGGGCTGTAAACTCAAGTTTAATCTTCATATGGTAAGGTTTTGGTGTTCTAAGCTCGAAGGTGTAGGTCCACAAGTCATATCTAAGCCCTAGGGGTAATTTAGAGGGGTTTTGGGGCTTAAAAACCCCACTTAAGGGTGTTCACGGTCCAAGAGTGTTCTTGGGCCGTAAACACATAAATTTGCCCCTGTTTGATGTCTTAAACATGAATTTGCATGTTAACTAAGCTACACAACAAGTTAGGATAGATTACTTACTAGTTTGGGGCTCGAAACGGGCGTTTTTGGCTCGAAAACAAGTTGTAGAGAGAGAGTGTAGAGAGAGGGTGGAAAGGTTTCTATGGAGTCCACTCACCCTTATATAGGGGTTTGAGTTGGGGCTCAGTGGAAATCTACCCAATACTGACGTTAAACGGGGCTTTTGGTCGCACCCGATTAAATGGTCGTATTTTGACTTGGTTGAAACTAAAACTTTTCAAGGGATTAATGAGGGTGTTTCTAATTTGTTTCAACCCTTACTAAGTCATTATAAAAGTCCCAAATTAATTAACCAATCCAAAGGTTAACAGACAGTTTAATAAAGCGAGGCTTATTAACGGAACGAGGGGTTAAAAATGACGGAATAAATTTCGGGTTGTCACAGGTTGCGAGCCTGCTAGCGTTCCACCGGACTGTCTAGAATTATAGTGCATGAGATTTATGAGAGAAAGGAACTTGAAGAAGGAGCAAGGATCCACCAAGAGCTTGTAGATCCAGAAGAGTAGCACCATTTCTGACTTATTTGAGCCGTAGAGTCGCCGAAGCAGCAGTAGACAGAGGTTTTTCACCAAGTTTATCAGCATTCATTCATACGAGGTGAGTTACCTTCCAGTAACGGTGGGTCTATAGCCACAATGTCGGCCCACCAGTAGGAGTTTTATGTCAGATGATTGTCTTTGTGATATTCATCTAGGTTTGCTACTACCTGATATGTTATATGTTGGCATGATATGTTATATGTGATAGTGGTAGTAGGAGGGGAATAGTCCCCAAGTTCGGTTGTTAGGACCGAAGGGTAGTTCGGACACCCCAGATATGTCTGATAGTATGTTTATGTTATATGCGATAGTAGCAGTAGGGGGTGGAATAGTCCTCGAGGTTCGGTTGTTAGGACCGATGGGTAGGCCAACACCCCAAAATGGCTTGATATGGGTAGGTCGGCACCCTAGAATGGCCGTACCGGGTAGGTCGGGCACCCCAGAATTACCCGACAAAATGTAGGCTATGTGATTGTATGGTATGTGGTACGATGGGGGAACTTACTAAGCTTCGTGCTTATAGTTTTCAGTTTTGTTTCAGGTACCTCTTCAGCGAAGGGGAAGGAGCCGGCGCGGTAGCTGCACATCATACACACGCATTGGATTTCCGCACTATGAGATTCTTGGGATTATACTCTGACATTGTTACTAATTTTATGATACGATTTCAGACATGAGATTATGGTTTTTACGAAATGATATGACTTGATGATGTTTTCTTATAAATGATTTCTAAAATGATTAATTAAAAAAGAAATTTTTGGACTCGAAATTTGGGATGTTACAAGAATAGTATATGGTTGTCATCTATACTCTGCTAGATGACTGATATATGTTGGGCATTGTCTCTTGCCATATCTTCGGTATGGTCTCTCACAACTATTATGTCTCTAGGATTGTTTCTCACCATTATTTTATCTTTGGTATGGTTTCTAACCATTATTCCATCTCTTAGTATGATTTCTCATCATTATCTCTTTTCATATAGTCTCTGCTATCATCTCATTTCTCTTATCTCTTTCTACCCATCCTACCTAATATATTTATAGGTATAAAAATACGTATACATTTTAAATCAAGTAAAACATGTATAAATCGTTCATCTAGCATAGATATCAAGAACACAGATAATAAGCACATATATCATGTATTAATATTAAATACTTCATATCTGTGTGTAAGATGAAAGTAACTATGCACTCATTTGTTAAAGTGACGACTCAAAATTTGGATAGCGCTTCGCTTCTAGAAATTGTACTTTCCTTCGACTTAACCTAGTGTTATTATTACTGAGTCATAGTCTAATATTTCTTGCGACTAATTATTACTCTAGATTTATCATTAATTTAAAATCTACTTCAAGATCTATCAAGTAAGGATCAACCAGGCATGACAGTTGGGATGCAGGATCATTTCGGCCGTATAGCCTTTCTGAAATCCAACAACCAAGCCAACATGACCATTCTTGACACCTCTCCCGTAAGTAAATCAATCAGTATAACGACTTGGAATCACTAATAAATCTTCTTTATAGGTTCATAATAACGATAATGAACTTAAACATAAGTTATACTTAAAGTACGGTAAGCATAACTTAACTTACATGTGGTTTAGCGAGAAACTGGACTCTGCGCGGGCATAACTTCTAAACCGAAAGCTCTATTTCTTGGGGCTTTCTAGCGTTCCGGAGCTTCGCTACTAACACCTAGGAAGTGCTATAGAAAGGCATTAAGGCCTTGAGGGGTTTGGGAGAGAATAGAATGGAAAGGTGTGATGAAATGAGTGAAATTCGACTCTATTTATAGGTTGCCTATGAGCCTATCACGTCGTGATACATGCCTCTTACTTCGTGAGCATGTGTAGCCACCAAGGCTTCGCCTCTGGTGCTGACACGTGGCACCGGACGCAGGTAAAACTGCAGATCTTCAAAAATTCATAACTTTCGCATACGAGCTCCGTTTTTGACGTTATTTATATCCACACGTAGGTATTTCCGAGTACTACAACTTTCCCTTTAACGCCATTGGCTAATTCTCCACCCATCCTAAATTTAATAGTCTGAGAAGATTACACTGTTAATGACCGTGTAAAATTCATAACTTCTGCATACGGATTCCGTTTTCGACTGTCTTTTTATCGTTGAGCTCCTATTAATGAAATCTTCAATTCTCACTTAGATCATTTTGGCTAAAAATTGTCCGATCTAAAATTCGATTTTTGAGTTGTATACTGCTACGCTGAAACTTCAAAAAATCATAACTTCCTCTATTAAAGTCAGATTTGGACATTCTCTATATGCACGCTCTTGGTTTACCGAATTATACGAATTTCATTTAGATTACTAAGGCTAAAAAAGTAATTTATCAAACATTTACTTTTTACGATATGGAGAGTCGTGCCAGTTTATTCGTGAAACTTCAACGAGTCATAACTTCTTCGTTATAAGTCGGATTTCAACGTTCTTTATCTGTACGAAATCTTTGTGATATATACTATAACTTTGGTTAAGATTATTTATCCTAAATAATATTCTACCAAAAAGTCATTTTTAACGCATATTATCTCTAAATTGACTAGCCAGAATCTGCGGGCGTTACACTTAAATCACAAATAATCGCAACCTCCTTTCAAATTCTGACATAATGGTCATTTAAATATGTTGCCAAAATATAGTCGCCATGTCGTGACAAATAGCTCCCCACGTCGTGGGGGACACTTTATATACGTGTGAACCACGCCTTCCATGCAGATCATCTGGGGAACCTTCTAATATTGACACGTCACCCCATCGTGGCCAAGGTATGACCACGACATGGTATCAACTTTTTGCTCGATTTCTTCTCCTTGATGAGTGCTTCCAATTTCCAAGTCTCCAACTTATTCAATTTGCTCATTTTCTTTTGAGAATGCTTTTTTTGCTACAAAATAGAAATATAAATGAAATAAGTATCTAATAATTAACTAAAATGTAGCTACATGTACTTAAATATTGCATAAATATATGACTAAATATAGTAATGTCATGTATACACCAGAACCTATGTCGAGTTTTAAGGACCGCATGTGTGCTTTGCAGCGTGGTCATCCATATTTTTTCTTTTGCCATAGTTTTTGTGTTTTGGTAAGTGGGTACCGAGTGACGGTGTGCAACTTAGCAATTGCATGGAAAGCTTTTGGCACCTCAACATTGCTTTGGGACCAAGTGTGCCATGACTCGGTCTGACCCTTGCTTTCATGTTAGTTATGGTTGTCCGGGCATCGCTACACGTTTCATCCATATGGTGAGATTATTTGTGATGAGGTGAGGGTCTTTATACTAACCCATGCTTACTAGTCATCAAAACAGTAGAAAAAGAGTCCTTGCAAAAAAAAATTGAGATTTCAAGGGTAAGCATCCTGGACTTTTTTATGTATTCATCAACCATACGAGTACGAAAGACTTTGCAAAGATACTCTTTTCTACATTTTTTACATTCTCTGAGTGCATTTGTGTCTTAAATTCTTGAATGAAATCAACCAAAATATCAATGAATCAATGATATACATACATCTCTCATTGTCAACATGCTATCTCTCATTGTCAACATGCTGACACCGCCACCACAAAGCCGAGGTATCCTTCACGTTTCTCGCATTCGTCATGATTTTGGTCTCATCATCCATGATACTCACCCTGTCAAAGTTTGATCCACTCCAATGAAAAATCATAGACCGCTCTAGGCTCTAGCTTCCCGCTTTGCCACAAACATTTTGTGTTGCCTACTCCAACAACTCTTGCATGCTTGCATATAACGCGATCAAATTGTATGGTATCCACACATGCTTTCAAGAAAGAAGCTCCTTAATCCCTATCCACTTGAGTCTTGACCACAACTTTGCCACCTATAGAAAAGCAACTATTGCAATAATGGATCTCTCAACGTAGATACCTTCCAAGCATGTTGATGGCACTCCTCACATATCTCATAAATCTCACTCGGATTCCAATCCGTCCAAGTGTTTGTGCATCCTCGATTTGTGCCTTCCATGCATCTATCAAAGTTTCTAATTATGTAACAATTATGAGAACTTTTTGTTATTCATATATGTACATGAGGATTCTAGGAGAACAAAAACGA
Source organism: Lactuca sativa (assembly GCF_002870075.4). Classification (NCBI taxonomy): domain Eukaryota; kingdom Viridiplantae; phylum Streptophyta; class Magnoliopsida; order Asterales; family Asteraceae; genus Lactuca; species Lactuca sativa. The sequence goes on along the minus strand of NC_056623.2, from coordinate 99,015,981 downwards.
AAAGACAAATTATTCAATGGAAATGAAACTAGAGGGGTCTTTTCTAGAAGGCGACCATTCCATATCATTCTAAAAGCATACACATAATATTCTAGATTCATCGGGTTCTTCGTTTAAAATATGTGGGATGTTACAATTCGTAATCTCAACAATCACGATATAAGAATCACTTCAAAAAAGCAAAGAATACACAACTTTCCCTGCAATGAAGTTGTATTATCAACTATATATACAAACATAGACGTTTTTCTCATGATTAGATTCATTACACAACGATATAGACAAACTCACATGTCGTTCTACACCTTCTTGTGTTTCTTGATCCAAAACTAGTTAGTAACAACCTCCTTTTCTCCAACCCATGAATCGATTTCCTTTCACACGGCATACATCCTCTTGTATTTCTCATTGTAAATCTCAGGATCCGAAGCCATAGACATCATCGAAAAAGAATGTGAATTCGTCTCCGCCCTCCTTATGTTTCTCAACTTCTTCTCCTCCATTCTATGCCTCACAACACAATAACACATCGACCCAATTGTAGCAAGCATAATCGTTGCACCAATCACAGTTGCATAAATGGCTAGCCACCTCTCATGAGCTCCCACAACCACATAAGTAAGCGAAATAAAAGAAATCGATATGAACAAACAAGCCAACCACATAAGCTTGTTAATCACAAACATAAGTTGTCTCTTTGCCTTCTCTTCTATCACCACAATCGATGTCTGAACCACAACCACAGCCAATGATATAAAAAGCGCCAAACTATCAAACAAAAAGAACATTATAAAAGCAGCACTTTTCGCTATATTTGCCTGCCCAAGAGAAAACCCTTCTGTTTTCTCCTCCGCATACTGCCCGGGAACAGTGAAAATGGCGGCAAAAGCCACGGTGGCTATCAGAACAGCCACCACAGTGGCGGAGTTTATTGCGTTGTTGAGTCCACTTATATGAAGCTTCTTCACCTTCTTTGCAATCTTCCGAACCCTAAATCCAGTTTGTCTGGTCTGCCGGATTTGTGACTGGACGTCATGTTTAATGTCACTCACCGTCTGTTTCAGTTGCTTGGCGGCGTTCGGCGGCTTTCCGAAGTCTTTAGAGTGAGCGCCACCTGCTTCACGTAAAACATTCACCATTTCTGAAACTTTCGAGTTTTCTGCTATGTCTAATGGCGTCTCTCCCGCTTTGTTGACTGCGTTTACATTGATTTCCTCAAACGACAGCAGGGATTTCACAATCTGTTAAAAGGGTATTACAATTTGCATTTACATGTCTGTTTTTTACTAAAATTATACGAGTTTGAGTGAAGGAGAAGGTCAAAAATTAACCTTAGTACGACACTTTTTGGTGGCGATATGAAGAGCGGTGTTCCCTTTGTTATCTTCTAAACTCAAAACAGTAGGATCGGGTTTGATTAACTCAACCACCATGTCCATGTTTTGACCTTTCACAGCCATGTGAAGAGCAGTTTGACCTTTCTTATCGATTCTGAAACTGATGCTTGGATCTTTTGTCAATACAGATTTCGCAACTTCCAAATGACCCATTCTTGCTACAGTATGAAGCACTGTTTTCCCATTGTTTCTGGCTATTTTCGCAAGATTTGAATCAGCGTCAAGAAGCAAGTTGACTACATCTGTGTGTCCTTGAGCAGCTGCTGTGTGTAAAGCAGTTGAATTCGCTGAATCCGTCGTCATCACTAAATTCGGGAAAGAACTCAAGAGCTCCCTCAACACTTCTGCAAAAGATCACAGAAACCGAAAAAGTTCGAATCTTTAATCTTGAATCTTAGAATCTTGATTTGATTATATGAATTCGAGAACAAAAATGGAAGAAGGGTATTGGGGTAATTCGTATATACCTAAATGTCCTTGCTTTGCGGCGATATGAAAGGGATCGTAGCCATTGTTGGCGGCGATTGATGCAGTTTGAAGATCGAGGTGTTTCAGAAACTGTGCTACGATATGTGAGTGTCCATTTTCTGCAGCAACATAAAGAGGAGTTTCTCCTTCTTGATTTTGTTTCGATAATCCATCGAGGCCAACACTCTGAACGATTTCGATGATTTTTGATAGATTACCTCCTCTAGAAGCGAGATGAAGCATAGAATCCCCACGTTTTCCTGGTGAATCTTTAGGTTTCTTTCTGTCAACACCGAAGCTCATCTGTCTTCCCATGGCTATTCGAAAGCTCTTTTGTTTCTCCATAGCAGAAACACGAAAACTCTGCTGTTTTTCCATCTTTCCCATTCGAAAACTAATCTGTTTCTCCATGACCCAGAACCAAAAGATGAATCTTTTTGATGAATTAGTAATCAAGAAACATGAATAACATTAGATTTCCATATTCGAATCTGTGGAAAGACTAGATTCTTGATGGAAAGTTGAAAAAGGAGTCAAGAGACTTGAAGTGGAAAAGGGGGAAAGTTTGATGAATTTAAAGATTAGATTGAATGAATCCAGAGAGATTGCTTTTCGAATTAGGCAGATGAAGAAGGAAAAAGAGAAATAGCCGCCATGAGAGGTAACATCGATGGATGATGGATGGTGAAGATGGAGCCCAATTCGAATATTATTAATTGGTTTTTGGGACCTACAAAAGCTATTATTCCATAAAACAAACAAAAACTGATTATAATTTGGACAAAAGTTGTTCTAATAATCATAGAGAGAACAAACAAAATGGTGGAGGATGGCCTGCATTGATAGAGATGAACAACAAAGAATAAATAGTAAATAAAAACTATATTAAATATCAACAATCACTTAAATTTGATGTGTATGTTTATTTGTTTTTTTTAGATCGTATTATTAAATATCAACAATCACTCTCTTTAAAGCTTATATTTGATGTGTTATAAACTTAGTTTATTTATTTTTTGATCCTTAGATCCTAATGCTTATAGAATTTTAAAAAAATTCTTCCAAATGTATCTTTTGTTAATAATTATAGTAAAATATTTTTCGACATGTTTTTTTCTATATTATTTTATTCTTTCCTACTAGCTTTTACCTAAGGCTATCAGTTGCCAAACATAACCTGACTTTTTGAGGCATAGATAGAGATGAATAACAAATCCATTATCATTTTAAGTTGGTTGTTTACAAAAGTCATCATAAAGTCTACATAAAAGACCACGTTATTCTACCATTTACTTCTATTTGGTGTGAAAATGATAAAAGATCAACTAGTCGTAACACTTGATTTGAAGTTTTAAAACGTGGAATGATAATAAAAATCAAAACAAGAGTCAATGTTGGTGGAGGTAGTGAGGTTTTACACTACTAGTTAAGGGTCAATTGGTTATGACTTCTCAATATATTTATGTATATATATCTATATATAGGAAAAAAGAAGGAAGGACGGAATGATGAATGGCCACATTTTAAAACATGATAAGTATTCCACAGTTCTAGTCAAAATTGGTTAATTGTTCTAGAAATGTTTTGCTACATATTTATGATTAGACCAAGCAGCCATATAAATCTAAAGAAATTTAGTAATTAAATCACAAGCAATTTTAAGAATACATAAATCTAAAGAAATTAGCTGAATAACTTGACTTATATAACTATATAATTTGAAATATTGAAAAAGTCAGACCATCTTATACATATTATCATGTCGTATATATATATATATATATATATATATATATATATATATATATATATATATATATATATATATATATATATATATATATATATATATATATATATATATATATATATATATAGAGGAGTAAGATCAAATGAGAACACCAAAAAGGTTGAGAACGCAAGAACAAAGTATATTCATTTGTGACTCCATGTATTCATTTGTGGAGAAATGATAAATTTTTACGCCTTTAATTCTAATTGAAGAGAAAAAGCATATTCATGTTGATTGTGCGTAAAAATTTATCATTTGGCCTGACAATCTTGCCGTGTTCGGGTTGGCGTGTCGCGGGTTGGCGGGTCAAAATATGTCAAACCAAATACGACCCATTTAAATATACAAGTCACGGGTTGGCGGGTTTGGAACATAAACCCATATATGACCCGCCAACCCATTTATTTATACGAGTTCACAAGTTGGCGGGTTCGTGGGTCAGATTTCATAAATAAAATTGACAATTGAACATGAATAAATTCTTAATGGTTGATGCAAACATATCTGAATTTTAGACATTTAAGTCTTAAACATCTAAATGAAAATTAAAAACATTCATAGAAACATGTTACAGACTTAGCCTTATAGGTTACGACTTACGACCTTAGACCATCCACGACGAGTCCAAATGTCAAAACAGTCAAATGGTTTATGAATCAATGATATATATATATATATATATATATATATATATATATATATATATATATTATAATACTTATTAAATATTAATACTTGATACATAAATACATTTAAAAAGAAAATAATTTTTTTTATTAAGAATATAAACGGGTTGGTAGGTTGAAAAACTCAACCAAAACCCATTTATTTCGTGTCGTGTTGCGGGTCGTATCGCGTGTCGTGTCGAGAATTGTCAGCCTTAATATATATATATATATATATATATATATATATATATATATATATATATATATATATTGTTTTCCTCGTGTTTATAATATATTAAAGTAAATGTTTTCCCTATTAAATCAATAACATCTTTTTAATGTCCACAAGCTGTTTGATAAAATGCCAGAAAGGATTTTCCCCAAATTGTAGTCACATTTTTCTTTCAGAATAGATTTCTTCTTAACAGAATCAATACATATCGATGGCTGTAGTATTTGAAACTGCATTACAACTTGTATTGGGTGAATTACAAAAAGCAATATATGTTGTAAGGTACTCTTCACCTTTTTAAACTGTGACAAGTTGGGTTCCCCACTCCATCAGTAGAACATAACTAATTAGTTTGGGCTATATGATTCTCGCTTCAAGATTGCATTTGGGCAAAAAAAAATTTAAGGCTTGGTGATGCAAACAAGGTGTTTCTTTTTCTGCCCGCCAAATGTTTGATAAAATGCTTGAATGAGTTTTTCAAGTGTTGTTGCCAATTTTCGACTCAAGCTGATGTAGAGATTCTATCCGGTGTGGGTTTCATTGTGCACACTCCAACCTTTTGTTGGAGTGTCACTTTTTCTTTTGGGTTAGTGCTTCTAATCTCGGGTCTCACCTTGAGGCTTAAATAAACTTTATTTGTTGGTTTATGGCGTCCTTTCATTCCTTTGAGAGCGAGGCTTGGCCGTGTCCTTTTCGGGGGTTTCACTGTTGCCCAAATGGTATTGCTGGAAGTAAAGGGATTTCCCGTATGATATCTCATATCAAGAGCTTACACCTCCATACAGATGAACATAGAGCTGTGTTATGGGAGGCTATTACTTATGACATTGGATTGTTTATGTCTGTGGCAGCAACTTTGAAGGAGTTTGGCCAATGGATATGTGGGGATTGCATGAAGCTTCATGCCCTAAGTCGTTTATGTCACCACCCGGGTGGCTTGATTAAGTTTATTGACGGGGCTGATAACATGATCATGCATATTGTTGGCATTCCAAAGCCGCTACCCAATGAACCGAAAGCCGACCTCAATGATGGGTTGGTGATGGATGCTCAACTACTTGATCGTGTTTTTAAGCTGCCTATCACCACTGTCAAAAGCATCCCTCATAACTGTCGTATGGCTTTCTCTCAGGATTTGAAAGCATCCCTTTCCAAAATGGTTGCTCATCCTGGATCCGTTGAAGCGTGGGTTGCTCTGTTAATTCTTCCTAGGTGTACTCTTTAGGTGTTCAGGCCCAAGAATAGGCAAGAAAGTAGGTCTGGCAACATGAAGTCTTTGCAACATCGTAATATCTGGAGAGCTTTAGCTACTTGGGGGACTGAAGACGGTATCGCCAAGCTAGTTAAAAACTTAATTGACAATGCAAGACTAGAGCAACAAGATAAAAAAGAAGAGTACATTCAGGAGAAAAGAACACCGGGCAACACCAATGTCAGACAATGTCTTCGTAAGGTTGCCGATGGACATTTTACAGCAGCGGTGAAAGTTTTATGTTCTTCGAGGGTTGCTCCATTTGGAGGGTGATACCACGAAGGCATTGGAGGATAACCATCCATACAAGCCACCGCCTTCCATGCCCAACACCATATTTTCAGAACCTCCCCTGGTTGTGTATGTTGACAATGTCTTTGGGGGAATTAAATCCTTCCCTAAAGGTACCTCGTGTGGTAGGGACGAGTTGAGAACTCAACACATTTTAGATGCCCTTTGTGGAGAAGGTTTGGCTATATCCAAACACCTCCTACGTGCTATTACTTCTGTGGTTAATCTATGGCTAGGGGGAAGATGCCATTCGAGCTTGGCAGAATTTGTTGCCATTGCTCCTCTCACGCCGCTCTTAAAACCTTACAAGGGAATACGACCTATTGCAGTAGGTACTATATGGAGACGTTTGGTTTCCAAGTTGGCCATGAAAGGGGTTGGTAAAGAAATGGCCAAATATCTCAATGATTTTCAGTTTGGAGTGAGGGTGTCGGGTGGCGCTGATGCCATTTTGCATAGCGCCAATAGGTTGTTGAGTGAGCGCCACGATGACAAATCTCTCTCCATGCTTACCGTCGACTTCTCTAATGCCTTTAACCTTGTTGACAGATCCGCATTACTTCATGAGGGTGTCCCTCTATTTCCTTATGGGTAGAATTCCTATATGGTCAAGCAACAAGGTTATATCTAGGCAACACACATATCAGGTCTTCTACTGGGGTTCAACAAAGAGACCCCTTGGGACCACTTCTCTTTGCCATTGTGTTGCACCTGCTCTTGCATAAGATTAGAGACAATTGCAAGCTTCTGCTCCATGCATGGTACTTGGATGATGGCACACTTATCAGAGATTTGGAGGAGGTGGCCAAAGCATTGGACATCATTACGGTGACTGGCCCAAAATTGGGCCTTCAGCTGAATATCAAGAAAATTGAGCTCTTTTGACCCTCGTGTGATGGTAGGAAGTTACGGGAGGGGCTATTTCCGGCGGACTTCGGGAGGCCGCCTTTGGGGGTGAAACTTCTTGAGGGAGCTGTTAGTAGAGATGCTAGTTTCATTCGCAACCTAGCCATAAAGAGAGCCGAAAACTCTGTGAATTTGATGCGCCTTCTTCCACAATTGTCTAACCCCCAGAGTGAGCTCCTTCTTCTTCGGTCTTGTATGGGTATTTCTAAGCTTTTCTTTAAGTTGAGTACGTGCCAACCCGTTCACAGGGAGGAGGCAACAATATTCTTTGACAATGGATTACGCGGGGCGATTGAGGACATTGTGGTTTGTGGAGGCCCTTTCTTTGGTGACATACAATGGAGAATTGCTTCCTTACCCATTAGGTTTGGGGGTTTGGGTTTATACTCGGTAGTAAAGGCTACCTCCTATGCTTTTGTTGCCTCAAGGGTCCAATCTTGGGTATTGCAAGACCACATCTTACGGGATAGCGGTATACATGGTATGGATTATGATTATGATTATGCCTTGGCATTCCTTCGCAACAAGCTTCCAGATTTTGACCTTAACAATTTTACTACTAAAGACACCCCCCCTTAAATCCCAGAATACACTGGCGAATGCCTTTTTTCATAAAATTGTCCAAGATATGGAAATGCATTTCGACATGACGGCTCGGCAGAAAGCGGTTTTCCAGTGCTTACGTGCACCACATGCTCAAGATTTTCTTCTGGCTATCCCTATAGATGAGCTTGGCCAACACATGTCTCCCATGGAGTATCGTACTATTCTCAAATATCGACTCATGATTCCCATTTTCCCAACTGACGTGATATGTCCTGTGTGTCGCAAGGCATGTTTGGACTCTTTTGGGGAGCATGCAGTTCACTGTAAAGAACTCTCGGGGTTCAAATACAGGCACGATATGGTTAGGGATGTCTTGTTTGACATATTTAAGCGTGCCGGGGTTTCCGCTAAGAAAGAGGCACCTGTTAATTTCTTGACTGGCCTGACAGAAGAAAGGTCAACCCTCAGACCGGCTAACATTTTGATTTTTGGATGGGTCGGAGGGAAACACGCATGTGTGGATCTTACAGGGGTATCGCCTCTCGTGGACCTGAGGGCTGGGGGTTTCACAGCGGGACATGCTGCTTTAAAAGCAGCCACAAGCAAAGTCATGAGAGATCGTGCCTGGAAAATCAACACGTGTTCATACCATTTGCATTTGATACGTTTGGTTTCCTCGCACCGGATGCAGTAGAGCTTCTTAAAAGAGTACAACGAATCATGCATGGTAATGTTATATCTCCTAAATCTTCGGATGTAGTCTTTAAAAGAATTAGTTTTACCATTCAAAAAAGCTTAGTGACACAGCTTGTTGCCCGTTTGTCATCTCACTCATTGTACGATGACAATTAAAAAGATGTCAAATTTAAAATTAAAGTAAATGAATGTCCATACGCATGAATATGATTATATGGTTAAAATTATAACAAAAGTATATTTTGTTAAAAATATATGTCATTATCATTAAATTTGAAATGATATTTTTTTCCTAAATTGAATCAAAATATTAATGTAAAACATTATCATTATTTGAAAAAATATGTTGTTATTCATACCCAAAATGTAGACCAATACTACTTTTAGAAGTCAAAACCAAGTTACCATTCTCACAGAAATGATAAACTCATCACATCATAAATAAATATTACATTTTTGCCCCTTTAGTTATACATTATTTTCGATTTTATATTTGAACATAAATAATCTACCATATATTAACAAATTTACTTATATAGTCTTTTATTTTGCATATTATAAAATAATATAACTAAATACTAATATTAAATAAATTTGTTATTCCTTATTCAACGGATAAATGTATTAAATAAATATGCATATTCCAATAAAAAGGCATGATGATATTCAACATTCTAAGAATATTAGTATTTTTCTTTTGTTATATTTCTATATAATATAAATATAATATATTTTACGATAATATTAATCATAGTAATAGGGAAATACATAAATAGATCCTCTGTAATTAGTGTTTTTTAATAATTCTAGTTTATAATGATATTTAATATAAGTTGGTTTATTACGTAGCATAGGACTAATAAACCACCGCAATGCGCATTTATTTTTAAACTAAGTGTGAGACTCATGTATTATATGAGTTTATTTAAAAAAAAATAAATACAAAATTCTAAACATTTGAAAAGTATGAATTTATAAAAAAAATATTGAATTATAAAAATTAAAGTGTTTTTTTTTTCTCTTTTAAATTTAAACAAGTAATTTAGATAAATAAATAAAGAAAATTAATGAATCTTTAATTTGGTAATTTTGAAATTAGAAGTAAAGTTCATTAATGAAATTGATATGTATTTATTATTGAATATAAATACTATCTACAATTTAATAAAATGAAAAAACCATAAGTGACATGTGGAATAAAAATTAATTTAAAATAACCATAAAATTACATATGACAAAATAGATGAGAATGTGACATCTGACAAAAAGATCTTTATTTATTAGAGATGCAATTTATTCCTCTAGACTAGGTATTGCGGTAACTAGATATTGTTCGACTGAATACATAATCCATATCAGAGCATTCTACTCGATGAGAAATCATGTACAATAAAAAAAGTAGTTTATAATGATTTAAAAGAACGAATATAAATGATCATTGAGTTTTACTCGACGAAAAAAATCATTGTTAGTATTCGTTTGTTTAGTTAAATGAACAAAAAAATCATGTTTAGATTCGTTCATTTATTAAATAAACGAAACTAGACAATTCTTTTTCAAACAGTTTATGAACGTTTGTGTATACGTTTGGTTTGTTTATCATTAGATTTTTAGTGAATAATTATAAAATTAAAAATAAAAATGTTAAAGATATTTTAATTAAGATTTTATCATTTTATTATATAATACAAAGTATTTTATTTTAATAATAACTAGTCGTTTATTCGCGCTAAACGTCGGGCGCCAGAGTTTTTTTCGGAAGATAGTTTTAACGTGATGATTAGTTTCCTTTAGACATGAGTTATTCATTGGAGCCATTTGATAGACTATTTTGTGTCGAAAAGTTCACTTCAATAGATAGTTTCTTGCTAGGTGCATAGTCATACAATACGGCAGAAGTTGAGTATACATTTGGAATTTCATCTAATAGTTCATACTTGATTTTACAATATATAAATTACAACAATCTGCAATCATGTAGTTTTGTACATTTATAACATGTCCAATATATAAACAACACCAATCTGCAATCATGTTGCTTCATCTGTTAGCCCTGCATTAAACATCAAACGAGCATATAAGAAACTAATTTGAACAAATTGTAAAATAATTTCTTGATTGTACCTTGTTAAGCACATAAAACTTCTTTGTACACAACGTTTGATGTGTAGATTCCATCATTATTAAACGTTTTTTCCGACTTTACTAATACATTGGTATTGACACATAATATTCCTCTGGACAACGCCACATAAAGTTAGCAATGTGAGAATACTGATTCTGGTAGATAAACACCTACGTTTGGAATTGTTTGTCCTTGAACTTTATTGATTGTCATAAAGAAACTAATTTGAATTGGAAATTGCTTTCTCTTTAGTTTGAATGTGAACATCTCATCGTCAGACGGACATAGAGGGAGTCTTGGCAAAAACACTCTTTTTCCAACATGTTGGCCGACACCTATCTATGCATCAATGACATTTTGTTGGAAAGCTCGACATATCAATCCGATACCATTACATAACCCATTTGAGGGATCGATATTTCGCAAAAGTATTACTGGACACCCAATTTTTAACCGAAGATAATGAGGGGGTATACCACTAACATTTAGCGAGTTCAAATATTCCATCGGATATAAGTTATTTTTGTCATCTTCTGGTACATCAAAACTATAGTAAAATTTTTTCTCGCCAGAAAATCGTTCGATCAACTTATTATTAGTCTCATCAATACTTTCATTTTTAGTTGACAATATCGCCCTCGAAATGATAAATTTTGAATCGGCGCTGTTGGATTGCAAATAAGGAAATATTACATCAATCAGAACGTCTAATGAATTAGTTTTATCAGTGTATGGAATGGACATGTTATCAGGTATATAAATACAGTTCTCATCCAATGTTTCCTCCTTTCCATCATCGACTCATAATAAAAAATCAGAAAACCATGGGTCATTTACCGCTCTCATGTTGATATTTAATTGAAGCCTTTTAACTGAAGCCCATAGAGGTGACATTCGTAAGCTAGAGTCCACAATTTGTGCTCGAGTACCACGTCTAACGACCGACAACACTTGTCTAAAGTCACCTCCCATAACCATTATCTTTCCACCAAAAGGGAGCTTCCCATTTATGATGTCTTGCATTGTTTGATCAACTGCTTCTACCGCCTGCCTCTTAGCCATTGCTGCTTAATCCCATATGATTACCTTTTCCTCACGAAGTAGCTGAGCCTTCCCGCTTTGTTTTGTGATATTACACTCGAGTTATTATCAAGATTGAGGGGAACTCCAAATCGTGAATGAGGTTTTCTCCCTCCTGGCATGTTATTAGCGACAACACCTGACGTGGCTGTTGCAAGTTCAATAAGACCACGGGCATGAATATTGGACAACAAAGCTTTGTACAAAAAATTGGAGCCATCTATGAAGAACACACCTGGAATATTTTTATCCACATGCTTCATTATCTCATCATATGCAAACTTCTGGTCAGGATTGAGAGAGTCTCGTGCATGTAAGTCTTCATATTCCACATTTATAGAGTATTCTTCTTGCACCTCATGATAGCCTCTTGATTGTAAATTAATGTGTGCATAGACATTTGGAAGGTTGTAATCACTAGTTTTTTACTCATAGATTCTAGGAAGACTCTAATGTCGACGAGGACCATATTTTGCACTCACTCAGGACATCCATATTGTTTCCTATAATATTCAGAAAGAGAATCATAGTGGTCGACCCATAACTTGCGAACATTTTCTGGTTCACAAAAAATCAACATCGTTGCAAATAATATTCTAAGTGCGCTGGGAAATTGAAATAAGGAAGCCTCTTGTAACATCCCGAGTTCAGGAGTGCAAGTTCAGGGTTCAAAGTGAAAATGTGGATAGTCAAATCGGCGAGTCCATGGGTAGACTCGGCGAGTAGGGTCGCGATTCTGGTCGCGTGTTAAGTGGCCAACACGGCGAGTCGGTGGCTGGACTCGGCGAGTTGGTGCTGTGTTGAGAAAACCCTAATCCCAGGGGTTGAGCCCTATATAAAGAACATAATACCCTCTCCCCAGCCTCTTTACTCTCCCTTGAAGTCCAGAAACCCTAATATTCGTTTGTGAGAGAATTAGAGAGCATTTGGATCTTGAAGGAGTGTTTGTGGAAGAGATCTTTGAAGATTAAGAGGCTTGGAGCAAGGGGCTTTTCAAGGTTTTGGCTTATTCTTCTGTTGGAGTCTTCTCTTGAGGTAATGATTTGTTGCTTGGGCTGTTATCCATCTAGATTTATCATTTGTGGGATTTATGGGAATATATCTAGTGTTATCATGAGTTTGGAGGATGGATCTGAGGTTGCTACCTCAGATCTAGAGTAGTGATGATCCAAAAGAGCATAAAGTCCCTGTTCAAGAGTTGTTGATGAAGCCTTTTTGTCCCAAACCCTAGCCTTAGAGTGTATTATGCTTAGATCTCCTTGGATTCACGTAAAATTTGCCACTTTACGTGATGGATGGCTTGTATAAGAGTAGATCTATGGAATGGAGACCCTGCATGGCTTGGAAAGCCTTTGTATGGGTTAAGAGCTAGTGGTACTCAACGAGTCACATGGGTGCACTCGGTGAGTTGCTTGAAGATAGGCAGCAACTCGATGAGTTGGAAGAACAACTCGACGAGTTGGTTGAAGATAGCCTTGGACTCGGCAAGTCTATTCTTGGACTCGGCGAGTCTGGTCGTGGGGTCTTAACTTTTCCTGGTTGAGCTGTGAATCGGTGAGTCAAGGGATGACTCAGCGAGTTGAGTGCGCTTAGACTCAGAGTTGCGGGACTCGGCGAGTCTTGGGGCGAATCGGCGAGTTGAGTCGTGCTATGGGAATTTCAGAGCATAGGGACTCGACGAGTCAGCGGGGTGACTCGGTGAGTAGAGATAGTCTTGTGTTGACCAGTTGACTTCCAGGGGTAATTTTGGTAATTATGGGTATTTTTTGAGTTCAGTCTTTTGGTATTATCAGTGGTGGAGTTCGTTTTGGAGGTTGGAGTAGCATGATCTTATCTTTTTGGTCAGCAGTTGCGAGGTGAGTTATCCTCACTATATCGACAGGGTCTACGACACCAAGGCCGACCCTTTATCGGATTGTAATCCGGGTATCGTTGTTATGTTATTGCTATGCTATGTTTGCATCCTGGTAGTTAGGATGGTATATGTTAGAGACCTGGTTAAGGTCGGTATCCTGGTATATAGGATGATGCTATGCTAGTGACCGGTTAGGTCGGTATCCTGGTTAGGATGATGTTATGTTATGTGATCTGCTAGATCGATTTGAGTGGATGCGTATTGATATATGATTGTATGGTTATGTGAACATGGTTGTTGGACTGGGGTTGGATTGAGGCGGGTCCTGCTTTGTGCTGTAGGCCAACATACCCAGGGCGGACCGGATATTCCGAAGGCCCAGTGAGCGGTCCGTATAGGCTGTAGGCCCCATGAGGGCGGACCAGACGTGCCGAGGCTCGGAGAGTGGACCAGGCCGACTGAAGGCCCGGTGCGGGTGGACCAGTCATACTGTAGACTCAAAGAGTGGACCTGGTGGATTGAAGGCCCGGTGCGGTCGGACCAATCACACTGTAGACTCATTGTATATGGCTAGACTTGGAGGGTGGACCAGGTGGACTGTAGGCCGGTGCGGCGGACCAGTCACACAGTAGACCCGAAGTGCATGACTGTTCTGTGTTCTGTTATGATATGTCATGTTATGCGTATGGTATATGTGGTTGGTATTTTGGGGGTATCTCAATAAGCTGTCGGTCTTACAGTTGTGGTTTAAATGTTTTCAGGTTCTTCAGGAGACCGTGGCAAGGCAAAGGCGTGATCGTACCGCTCCTCATGTTTATGTTTTATGATATGGTTATGGGGAATACTCTGATAATAAAAGTGTTGAAAATCTTTTTGTAATAACTTTATGAATGTGGACTGTTTTTGAAAAGTTTTAAATTGGTTGAAATTTTTAGAGTGTTACAAGTTGGTATCAGAGCCTTGGTTTGAGTGAATTGGAGGAACATTCGTGTGAATCCAGTCTCAAATCAAGGAGAGTTTTTAAAAGAGAATTTAAAATGGTTTTCAAAATGAGCAAAGGAGGAGGCAGATGTACGATCAGCCGGAGCCAGTAAGTTACCCCAAAATTACCACACAAGTTATTTGTTTATGAGATATGATAGAACAACATGCTAGTACTAGGCTAGGGATCTTTAGGAATTGCATGATAGAGTTGCCTGGTTTATGATGCCTACTAGCCTAGGGTTTCTTTCCGTATGAGATTTCCAGTGTTCCTTTAGGAGTGAGGGTTAAGTGCTTGTTATGCCTGTTCTTCACTCGGGTGTTGTGGTGATACTTGATATAAATATGGGTAGGTGTGGAAGGTAGTATGGGCCCGTACTACTGAAAGCACAGGACCCATATGCGTATCAAGGAAGTCACAACCCCTAGGGCTGGGTTGAGAGTCGGTTCCTGGGTTAGTGGGAGGTATCTGATGTTTGCGGTGTTTTCAGTATGGTGGTTACGAGGCATGCTGGGAGTGGATCCGGGTCATGATCGGGAGCAGAAGAGGGTGGGTCAGCACCACCCGAGGTTATTGGTCAGATGAGCACAGGCGAGTTGGATGCTAGGATTCGTGAGATCCTGCATGATGAGGTTGCTGCGATGTTTCGAGCTGAGTTTCCGGAACTGTTTGGGTCGATCAAGACCACTATGGTTGAGTATTTTGATGAGCGCTATGCAGCTCTTGCAGAGACGGCTGCCGCAGCAGCTATAATGGCTGTAGCAGCGGCAGGGGGAGGAGCCGGTAGAGGTTTTTAGTATCGGGACTTCAATAATACGAATCCCCCTACCTTCGATGGAGTTCAGGACCCGATTGTTGCTATGAGATGGTTTTCAGACGTGAAGGGGTGTTTCTTCACGTGTTCATGCCCTGGTGATCAGAGAGTGAGGTGTACTCTGAACCTATTGAGGCTCGGGGCGAAGGATTGGTGGAGATTGACCATGGGGTCATATTCGGATGCGCAAAGGGTTGCGGTTTCTTGCGATCAGTTCCGGGAGATGTTTAGCACCCGTTATGTTCAACGGGTTGAGAGGGAGAGGTTGGCTCAGGACTTCTTGGAACTGAAGCAGGATTCAGAGTCGGTGACGGAGATCACCAGGATGTTCACGGAGAGGGCGATGTTTTGCCCTGAGTTTGCTTCAGAGCAGGCTCAGATTTCCCGATATCTGAGTATGCTCAAGAGGGATATCAGACAGTTTGTGTCTACGCAGAGGTGCGAGACCTTACTGGAGTTGTAGGAGGCCGCTCGTCGGCGTGAGTTGGAGATTGAGTTGCAGTTGAGAGAGCAGAGGTAGGCCCCGACACAGTCGTAGCCGGCGCCAAAATGGTCCAAGACCGTTGATTCTAGGTTGGGAGATCAGAGTAACCGCACTTGTGGGAAGTGTGGGAAGGGTCACACTGGAGTTTGTAGGTCCGGTGGTGCATGCCGCAAGTGCAGAAGGGAGGAGCATTATGCGAGGGATTGTCGGCAGACAGCCTCGGTTCAGGATCTGAGGATTTGTTATCACTGCCATCAGGTTGGACACTTGAGGGTCAACTGTCCACAGCTTGCTGCAAGACTGGTGCAGGCTCCAGCACCGGCCACTTTGAGGATTACGGGTGGAGGTCAGGGTGGAGCGGAGCCCCCAAGGGCTCAAGGTCATGCTTTTCAGCTTACAGAAGACGGGGTCAAGGCAGTGCCGGATGCAGCTGCGGGTATGTTTCCTTCTTGATATTTTGTTATCTTGTGATTATTATGGAGTATTGTATATCTGCTGGTCTCGTTTTGTGATTTTTGGTATTGTATTCGTTTGTTCCTTGAGGGTTATGGTATGGTTAAGGGTTTTGGTAGTGGGAGTTTCGTAGGTTATCATCCATGGGGATTATTAGTGGGAAATCAGGCTTTTGGTCTGAATGTCGGGTAGCATCTGCAGTCTGAGGAATGGTTAGCCAAAGGTCGGGTTTGTTTCGAGTCTGAGATGATCAGTGTTGATATGTGATTTTGTGAAGGGTTGTTAAGGGAGGTTGGTTATGGCGACCGGTGGTGGATAGTCAGTGCTCTAAGTGGGGAGAATTGGAAAATTCTCCGGAAGATCGACAAGCATGAGAGGTTGATTAGCTGTTTGGGATTCAGCAGCGGTTCTGTCAGCCAAGAGCATAGGCTGGTATGAGTAAGTGACAGTCAAATGGGGCGGGATACAGACCTAAGGTTTTGGAAAAAGGGCGATTGATTATGGAAGGCCTAGGTTCAGGCCGGGATTGAGTATGTAGGATGGAGTTAGAGTTCGGAGCCCCTAGAGGACTAGAACAGTATGCATGGGAGAGTTTTCTAGGAGGGATAATTCGGGATGATGAATGCTAGTTGAGCGATCCAGATAGACTGAAGGCCGGTGGGCATACCAGTCAGGACGAAGGCTCGAAGGAAGGTCCAGACAGACTGAAGGCCCTGGAGGGCGGTCCAGACATGCTGAATGTTCTGAGAGTGGTCCAGATTGGCTGAAGGCCTGGTAGGGCGGTTCAGCCATGCTGAAGACTCTGCATGTGTTGATAGATCTGTATGAGGAGATGGAATGAGTATGTTGCGATGTGATAGCATCAGAAGGTCTGGCCCCAAGTATTGATCATGACTAGTGGATGGTAGTGCATGGACTCGAGAGTCCTTACAAGCAGATTTAGAGCATGTGTGGTGCATGGGATATCGGTTATGCTATAAGGGAATGGTGTAGCGTTGGGCGAGCACCGTGACACTTGTTGTAGTGACAAGGCGGCCAAGTAGATTTCCTTGGATAAGGAAAGGGAAAGGTATGTAGCTCCGAGAGGGAGTGTAATTTCACGGAAGTGAAAGCAGTAGCGCGGAGGTATGATTGAGGTGTTCCAATTATGGTTATTGAGCAGTGTGTTTGCGCTAGTGGTATGGAATCACATCCGGGTTGGATGTCTGCTAAGGTCACGGAAGGAGTTCCAAGGGCGTAGAGCCAAGAGGCTCGGAAGGGATGCAAGGATGGAGCCTTGGATTCCCAGTTTGGTGTGAACGAGAAATTATGCATGTAGTGGTAATTTATCCTGGGGGATGTTTGGAGGTGTCATCAGTGTGTCGGGTTTTCCAACCCGAGGATGCTAGATCCAGTTCAGCATGTGTACGTGATTATGGAGGAAAACTCATGGGAGTTGCTCTGAAGCTGAGGGATGTGTCATCCTGTTAGCATGGAAGGGATAGAGTTGGACTCAGAAAAGGAGCAGGTTAAGTCTCAGCAGTGAATTCGGTAAAGGATATGTCCGACGAGGAGAAGGATAGCAGTGTGGTACCGGGTCGGGATCCCGGTGGTTCAGGGTTATATCTAGTTCATAAGAGTCAAGTGATTGTTGTGATCTAGAACAAGTGAAGTATCTGATGGGTTTTGAGCAAAACATCATTCCTATGGTGTACATGCAAACCCTAATAGCTTTTGGATCGAGTTTGTCTAATGAACATGCAATTGAATATCCAAAGCTATAAACCCTAGATCTAGCATACAATTAATCATATTAACATAAGATTGGGGTTTAGATCTTACCTTGATTGTTATGTAGCAATAAAAATCTCAAATCCTCCTTGTAATGGCTTTAGAAAGCTTAGAGTCACAAGTGTCACTCCTCTAATGGCTCACAAACACCAAGAGCAAGAGGATGAAGAATGATAAGAGAGGAGGCACCCAAAAACGTGTAGAAACCCTAAGGAAACTCTTCATTACGTTTTTGGTGCTCTAGGGATCCTTAAATAGTGAGGCTATTAGGGTTATCTAACAAGGAAACCCTAATTTGACCGCTTAGGCCCTAAGCAACCCATGGACTCCCTCCTTAGAGGCCTTGGACGATTTCTAATGGGTTTCCCCATAGAATTCGTCCACTCCATCCTTTATGGAGTCCATTAGCCCAATATTCAACTATCACACAATTGACAGTTCTAGTCCCCTTTATTTAATTAATATCTTTTAGCCACAAAATCAATTCTTATTAATTCTTGACTAATATTAATTAAACAATATGATTTCTCCTTTAATATATTATTCTCATAATATATTAATAAATCATAATTAATCCTCTATCTCCATAATTCATCCTATCAAGTTGCTTTGGTGAAGGCAACCCAAAAGGACCATGCACCATCGGGTCAAGTACATACCAAAAATAGTTATGGACTTAGACACTAATCCAACAGTCTCCCACTTGGATAAGTCTAATAACTATTCTGCGTATGACTTCAGATCCTGATCTGCAATCGTAGCTTTCAAAAACCGCTGTCAACTCTGATCCTATCAAAAGCGTGCCCTTTAGATAAGGGATCATATATTCCTCCATTCTAGATATCATATAGACTGAGACATGGATTTAAATCATTTACTTTGTCTATGTGTTGTTTCCCGATTTCCGATTTACGACGACTGACACCAGACTACAATTGAACACACCAAATTAGTCCCGGCTTGGCCAAGCGCTTATGTGTCAGCACTAAATCATCGAGGGGCCCACAGATATCACTTTCATCCTACTTTGGATAAAAGGAACGAATAAACTTTGATTCAATGCTTGCTTTCACTCACTCACCGAATCACACAAAACAATATGTTTTATGACACCAAGTTACTGGTGCGTTTACATATTATCAATGTTTAACTGACTCGCAAGATACAACTCACACATCTCGGTTTCGAGAATATAAGATATTATCGTCTCATCAATCACTCGTGATAAAATCCATGAAATGATCCAAGTGAGCGTGGGTTTAATCCAATGCTCAAATCATATTCATAAGCACTCATGAACGTTGCAGAAAACATTTTCTTATGTCTAATACACCTTAGACAATCCACACACCAATTCACGACAGTCTTCATTCATACCTACTTCCAACATATGAACGACTGTGGTCCGTTCGAATAATTTGATTGTTCTGAACCAATTTAATTATTCAGGAAGTCAAAACATGCAAAGTGAAACACAAGAATAATACTAATCCCATATGGTCCCAAACCTTTGAGTATAAATAAAACACCTTTTATTCATCACCATATCAATTACTCATTATTTGTTGTTTCGGGTAATCAACTTCTTACTTGAATAATTACTACACTTGTCCCATGCTCTCAGCATGCACACAATGTTTACCTACGGTCCTTACTTTGTGAAATAGATCAAATGAACACATTTCCAATCATACTCATTTCACAACTCCCAATCCTTATCATAAGTATAAGAATATCAAATTTTTGTTACTTATGCTAGATTCTAACATTTTATGCAATGATTCTTTCGTAAAGTCATAGCTTAAAATCATCAAGACTTGGCTAATCTCTATCAGAAAAAATTCTATAGATATGATGTCTCTCACTCAAAGTACATTACTTTGAACATCCTTCTTGCATAAAAGTTTCTAATCTAGATATAGATTCTCAATATCCAACTCCCAATATGGAAACATTTCCATATTTGCCATATGATAACTCACTCTTAATAGAATCTTATCTATTCATAATAATGTCGATATGATCCATCCAATACCATACTTCCAACTACTCACAAGTGACTAATCCTCAGCGAACTTTGGATCGTTCTTTTATAGTTGTTTAATTATCTTAGTCAAAACCGATTCTTGTCCTTTTTCCCTCTTAATGCGCTAGACCTTTGGAAAATTTTAGAATGGTCAAATTTTATAGCATCTGCAATCGATCCTTTACCCGAAGTGTATGGGATACGATCCATAATGTCTTACATTCTATGTATCCTTGACTAAATTTATTAACATTCCACAACCTAATCCTTTAGATTTGAAATGAAGCATAATATTCTCTCCCTTAATTATAGCAAAACAACTATTCAATTCTTACGACTTTGCAAAGCATAACTCTTGTTTTCTACAATTAATATTGCTAACTTGCAATACTTGCCTTAATAATCATACATGCACAACATTTATGCTCCCACTATCATGATGATTATTATCATATAAGCATAACACTTATGCTCCCACTAGCTTTTACATGTATTCAGAAAACAACTTAACTTCCAGAAAACAATACCTATTGAATTTCTTAAGTTCATATTTATAATACCTAATGCTTTGATAATCCTTTATCTAAGCTTCTCAAACTTATACACCTTTGCCTTAGATAGCTCATTTGTGTATCTAAACAATTCAGACTAATTGCCAAATCTCACAATTCGAATTATGGAAAGGGATACCGTAACCATAATCGAATTCGAGAATACAATTTTCACAATCACTATCTTCTTAAAATCTCTCTTAGCGAAAGCATTTCCTCACAGTCATTTTCATGAAGGAAGGAATCTGATGACACTTAGATTTTAATGGTGTATGTGTTCCTATCCATGCGAATTTATCAAAACTAAAGTTTGCGACAAATCCAAACTCATATGGACTGAAATTTCTCAATCTTGATTTCTTGCCTTATGGTAACACGAGTGTCCACCATGTCATCCAA
The DNA here is from genome assembly GCF_002870075.4 of Lactuca sativa. Classification (NCBI taxonomy): domain Eukaryota; kingdom Viridiplantae; phylum Streptophyta; class Magnoliopsida; order Asterales; family Asteraceae; genus Lactuca; species Lactuca sativa. The sequence goes on along the minus strand of NC_056623.2, from coordinate 98,995,194 downwards.
GTAGTTAAGCAGCTCACCCTTTCATATCAATGTACTTTTCATTGATCAAGGTGCTTGCCTTTTATGCGTTCAAATGAGAACTCATAGAACTCACATGCATAATTCACTCAATTGGAATGGCACAGAAACAAAATAATGTCAACACGATAGGTCATAAACCTCAAGTCGTGTGCTAGTGATGATTGATAAGGTTTATTCTTGATTAGTTCTTGAAACTTTTCAAGACCATTAAGACTCCCACTGACTCCTTGACATATAAGATTCTTTTGTCAATAAACATTTCTCAACAAACAAATATTCAAGAGTTAGTGTAGCTTTTATCAAGACAAAACACTTCACAAAATTGGTCCTAGTTGGCCTTTGTCTTATCCAAGACATCACAACTTTCCAATTTCAAATGTGAAAGAATAAGAAAACCTTTTCCAAATTCCACATTTGATGAATGTTATAAACCTTCTTGAGACTTGTCACTCAATTCACAATCTTAATTCTGAGACTTGTTTTTGGAACGAAGTATGATTGACTTCTTGATTTAACCATTTCTTCAATTTTTTGATTCCTCTTCTTAGACATACAATTGTACTAGGACTCACTTAGAGGATCAATTGAGATATGGTTCTTAATCATTAAGACCCATCATAAAACATAATAAAAAGTACTCTCCCTTCTTCTTAGAATAGAGAAACTTTTATCTTTCTGCCTACTTGATTCTTCTTATTCGTTCTGCTATTGATTTAAACTCTTTCAATCAACTCGGAATTACACTTAATCTTATAAGTATAATCATTAGTAAATCATGACGAATATCTTTGTCATTCTTGTGGTGGACTTGATCAACACACAACCTTGTGTGCTCGATCTCCTAGTCCTTCACTTGACACTTTGTCAACAAATTAGTCTAATTTCCAAATATGAAATTTCTCATTCATCATGCAACCAAGTTGTATGATTCCAAGTTTCTATCCAATCGAAACTTGGGCGATGAGAAACTTTTCCTATTTGGTAAATTCTTGACCTTTCCACAAATAACATAATTAAGAATCAAATCCATTATTGCTAATAATAGAAAACATCAATTTTTCATACACGCCATTGCAAGGATAAATAATATAAAATCAAATTTTATTTTATTGCGGAAAAATTTGTCCTTACAATGCAATTCAATTGAAAAACTATGTTAATACATATTTCTTAGCAATCTTATTCTAACTCCAAGTAGTAGCTCAAGATTCTAATCTTCAAGTAATACGATCAAAATCCATTTCTTCACGATTAGATTCCGCTCACTTCTTCCGTTAAGCTTCCTCTCTTTTCTTTGATCCTACAAAACATCGAAATGTAATCTTATCACATCATGTATTAAGAATCTAGAATAAGAACTTAAAAGAGTTAGTTAATGGATTTTACCTAAAGTAGAGCCATACGTTTTGACTCTCCCATCTGTTAGATCTCTTAGGTAAATAGGGCAGCTTCGTCTCCAATGCCCCTTCTCTTGGCAATAAAAGCAAATTGACTCTTTTAGAACAGCATACAGAACTATTTCTGACTTTGCCTTTCTCTTATGATCAAACTTTTCGATCATGGCATGCCTTTCGTTGCCATTTCCTATATCCATAGAGGCCTGGAAGACAGATCCACCAATCAACTTTGCTTTTCTAGTGCGCCAAATCATCGCTGATTCAACAACAATAAGCATATAGGTGAGATTGATGAGGGTTACGTCGTGGTTCATCATATAGTACTCTCTTACGAACTCACTATATGAGTCAGGAAGTGACTGGAGAACCGAGTCAACAACCATCTCCTCACAGACAACAGATCCCAACATTCTTAACCTATTAATGTGTGACTTCATCTCTAGGACGTGCGCATACACTGACTTTCCTTCTTCATGTTTACTTGCCAAAAGGGCTTGAGTGAGTTTGAACTTTTCAATCTTTTGAACTTGTGGGTTAGGGAGAATAATAGGAGGAGGTGGAGGAAGTGAAGCATGATCTCGTGTTCCTCAATCGAATCGTGGAATATCATCTTCATGTGAAAAGCTTGTTCCAAGGAATTTGGGAAGACCATAGTTGTCGTACTTTGAAATCTACAAAACGGGAGAATGTTCAAGTTAAGTTGATTAGAATCCTTGATGTGACACCCAAATGAAACATCGAGGCTAGGATCCAACATAATACTCTACAACCTAGAAGTGGGATGCCGTAATCTAGTTGCAGAATATTTGAAGGTAAGTGAATGACGATTCACTAATTTCCACCATGAAAAACGAAAAAGAAATTTAAGTTTTAAATCTATTGAAAATTCCTAGATCTTTTGAGATTCATTGAACTTTTCAATGGCATGTTTAAATCTCGATATGCCCCTCGATTTGTGACTGGGATGCCGAGGATCACAAAACAGGGTGTGAATAACCATGCAAACTTACATGGTGCCCCCAATGTTACAGTCACCTATTCGATGTGCCGGTTAACCACACACGCTCCACCGAACTATGACAAACAATGAGTCACCCTTTTCTACCTTTGCTTAGAACCATTTAGTGTGCCTGTTAACCACACACGCTCCACTAATGTCTTCGCAAGGGCACAAAGTGTAATTTCATGGAATTGCGTCAATTCACTTTTACCTAAAGTAACTAAGATTGGGAATTTTGTAAAAGCATTTAGTTACTTTTGTACTTCATTATACTTATAATGGAAGGTTTCTGTCTTATCCTACCCGTTCGGCTAACGACCCTCCACTAGTCAAGAGTGCGGTGGGTAAGAGTGGATACCCATTCAATCGCCATTTTATAGGCAATTTCCTTAAACACCCCTTATAGACTAGCTTCGTGAATGAGGCCTACTAACGGTAAGACTGACTGTTACTCATATATATATATATATATATATATATATAATACTAGACTTTTAATGTTATATATAGTATAGGGTGTATTTTACACTTTTAAAATACTAGGTGTTCTAATTTAATAAATTATACTTTTAATTTAATTAAATAGCACAAAATTCCGATTTTCCCTCTTTCTGACCAGCCAACTCGTCGAGTCAAGCATGAACTCGGCGAGTTCATCTATGGACTCGGCGAGTTCAGCCCCCAAAAACCTTAAATTTCGAATTTTAAGCAAGGATAACTCACAATAGCATCAAATACATCAAACAAACAGCCATGGCTCTGATACCACTGATGGGTTTTGAGCAAAACATCATTCCTATGGTGTACATGCAAACCCTAATAACTTTTGGATCTAGTTTGTCTAATGAACATGCAATTGAATATCCAAAGGTATAAACCCTATATCTAGCATACAATTAATCATATTAACATAAGATTGGGGTTTAGATCTTACCTTGATTGTTATGTAGCAATAACAATCTCAAATCCTCCTTGTAATGGCTTTAGAAAGCTTAGAGTCACAAGTGTCACTCCTCTAATGGCTCACAAACACCAAAAGCAAGAGGATGAAGAATGATAAGAGAGGAGGCACCCAAAAACATGTAGAAACCCTAAGGAAACTCTTCATTACGTTTTTGGTGCTCTAGGGATCTTTAAATAGTGAGGCTATTAGGGTTATCTAACAAGGAAACCCTAATTTGACTGCTTAGGCCCTAAGCAACCCATGGACTCCCTCCTTAGAGGCCTTGGGCAATTTCTAATGGGTTTCCCCATAGAATTCGTCCACTCCATCCTTTATGGAGTCCATTAGCCTAATATTCAACTATCACACAATTGACAATTCTAGTCCCCTTTATTTAATTAATATCTTTTAGCCACAAAATTAATTCTTGTTAATTCTTGACTAATATTAATTAAACAATATGATTTCTCCTTTAAAATATTATTCTCATAATATATTAATAAATCATAATTAATCCTCTGTCTCCATAATTCATCCTATTAAGTTGCTTTGGTGAAGGCAACCCAAAAGGACCATGCACCATCGGGTCAAGTGCATACCAAAAATAGTTATGGACTTAGACACTAATCCAACAGTATCATGGAGTGGTACTCGGTTGATAAGTGTGGTTATCAGAGGATGAAGCCGATGGCCGGCTTGAGGCGGTGGTCAGGACACCGCAGGGAAGAGTTGGGTTTCGGTGGTAGTGTTTTGAGGAACCTGGTTTTGTTAATGCCAGGTGGTGCGTTGTTAGAGTAGTTTCTGGAGTTGTGTTGCCGCAGGCTTCGAGGGCGAAGCCTAATTTAAGTGGGGAAGAATTTTAACATCCCGAGTTCAGGAGTGCAAGTTCAGGGTTCAAAGTGAAAATGTGGATAGTAAACTCGGCGAGTCCATGGGTAGACTTGGCGAGTAGGGTCGCGATTCTGGTCGCGTGTTAAGTTGCCAAGTCGGCGAGTCGGTGGCTGGACTCGGCGAGTTGGTGCTGTGTGGAGAAAACCCTAATCCCAGGGGTTGAGCCATATATAAAGAACATAATACCCTCTCCCCAGCCTCTTTACTCTCCCTTGAAGTCCAGAAACCCTAATATTCGTTTGTGAGAGAATTAGAGAGCATTTGGATATTGAAGGAGTGTTTGTGGAAGAGATCTTTGAAGATTAAGAGACTTGGAGCAAGGGTTTTTCAAGGTTTTGGCTTATTCTTCTGTTGGAGTCTTCTCTTGAGGTAATGATTCGTTGCTTGGGTTGTTATCCATCTAGATTTATCATTTGTGGGATTTTTGGGAGTATATCTAGTGTTATCATGAGTTTCGAGGATGGATCTGAGGTTGCTACCTCAGATCTAGAGTAGTGATGATCCAAAAGAGCATAAAGTCCCTGTTCAAGAGTTGTTGATGAAGCCATTTTGTCCCAAACCCTAGCCTTAGATTGTATTATGCTTAGATCTCCTTGGATTCACGTAAAGTTTGCCACTTTACGTGATGGATGGCTTGTATAAGAGTAGATCTATGGATTGGAGACCCTGCATGGCTTGGAAAGCCTCTGTATGGGTTAAGAGCTAGTGGTACTCGGTGAGTCACATGGGTGCACTCGGTGAGTTGCTTGAAGATAGGCAGCAACTCGACGAGTTGGAAGAACAACTCGACAATTTGGTTGAACATAGCCTTGGACTTGGCGAGTCTGTTCTTGGACTCGTGGAGTCTGGTCGTGAGGTCCTAACCTTTCCTGGTTGAGTTGTGAATCGGTGAGTCAAGGGATGACTCAGCGAGTTGAGTGCGCTTAGACTCAGAGTTGTGGGACTCGGCGAGTCTTGGGGCGACTCGGCGAGTTGAGTCGTGCTATGGGAATTTCAGAGCATAGGGACTCGACGAGTCAGCGGGGTGACTCAGCGAGTAGAGATAGTCTTGTGTTGACCAGTTGACTTCCAGGGGTAATTTTGGTAATTATGGGTATTTTTTTTAAGTTCAGTCTTTTGGTATTATCAGTGGTGGAGTTCGTGTCGGAGGTTGGAGCAGTGTGATCTTATCTTTTCGGTCAGCAGTTGCGAGGTGAGTTATCCTCACTATATCGACAGGGTCTACGGCACCAAGGCCGGCCCTTTATCGGATTGTAATCCGGGTATCGTTGTTACGTTATTGCTATGCTATGTTTGCATCCTGGTAGTTAGGATGGTATATGTTAGAGACCTGGTTAAGGTCGGTATCCTGGTATATAGGATGATGCTATGCTAGTGACCGGTTAGGTCGGTATCCTGGTTAAGATGATGTTATGTTATGTGATCTGTTGGATCGGTTTGATTGGATGCGTATTGTTATATGATTGTATGTTTATGTGCACATGGTTGTTGGACTGGGGTAGGTTGAGGCGGGTCCTGCTTTGTGCTGTAGGCCAACATACCCAGGGTGGACCGGATATTCCGAAGGCCTAGCGAGTGGTCCGGATAGGCTGTAGGCCCCACGAGGGGGGACCAGACGTGCCGAGGCTCGGAGAGTGGACCAGGCCGACTAAAGGCCCGGTGCGGGTGGACCAGTCATACTGTAGACTCAGAGAGTGGAACAAGTGGATTGAAGGGCCGGTGCAGGCAGACCAATCACACTATAGACTCGTATATGGCTAGACTTAGAGGGTGGACTAAGTGGACTGTAGGCCGGTGCGGCGGACCAGTCACACAGTAGACTCGAAGTGTATGACTGTTCTGTGTTCTGTTATGATATGGCATGTTATGCGTATGGTATATGTGGTTGGTATTTTGGGGGTATCTCACTAAGCTTTTGGGCTTATAGTTGTGGTTTAAATGTTTTCAGGTTCTTCAGGAGACCGTGCAAGGCAAAGGCGTGATCGTACCGCTCCTCATGTTTATGTTTTATGATATGGTTATGGGGAATACTCTGATAATAAAAGTGTTGAAAACCTTTTTGTAATAATTTTATGAATGTGGACTGTTTTTGAAATGTTTTAAATTGGTTGAAATATTTAGCGTGTTACACCTCTACAAGACATTGTGATAAATTATCATCGGTCTCCATTAAACCTCTTTCAAGAGCTGCTTTTCGAAATATAGGATGTAATACACCATTGACTGTGTATATATCTTTAAAGCAGGTAGGCCCAACAATATGACATAAAAGTAGACGTAGGTAGTATCTCTCTCCTTCAGTTGGATTAGCATAAACCAGTCAACCAATCATTGATTTATGTTTCCTGGTCCTCCAACAATGTTTGCTCCAATTCCATGTATAATGTTTGGGAAAATCCTTATACAAATATTTTCTCACATTGGAATCTTCTTTATTCTTCTTGAAAAATGCCGTCAACATTGAATTTTTTTTCTTTCTCTCTATCAACAATGTCTTCCATTCTGTCACCGTCTTTGAACCTAACCAACTGTTGATTCGGGAGATGTATTTGCAAGGCCATCACACAAGGGGAGATTTGTGAAAGAGGAAAGCTAAAAACTCGCCATAATTCCTCAGGAGGGGATACACAACGTGCGTCTTGAAACTTTCGTATCTCATTAATAACAACATTTTCTTGGTCTTTATCAATATGGATAACTTGTTTTTCATGGCCCTTATAAACATATTTGAAGAGGTACTTCACAGAGTTTATACTCGAACAAACCTCAACGTTGATATGATAATTGAACATCATTAACAACTTTGGGTTGTATGGAGCCACCCATCTATTATCCAATTTTGTATTTCTTACAGTCACCTCAATTCCATTATTTGTCCTTCGATATAATGGATATGAGTCCTCTCCTTGTGATGTCTTTTCATTGAATTGCCTAGGATATCTGAAACAACATTTTTTTGGCACACCATGCATACATGGACTTTTTTCTCGTAAGCTACCACAAGGACCGTGCATCATGTGACTTTTGATAAGATCATGCATTTTAGGAAACCTTATTGGGTCAGGAATTTCGGCACATACCAGTCTGTCATAATCGTCTGGATTATTCATCTTATATCCAGATGTCATTATTAGGAGTAAATATGCATGTGGCAATCCACGCTTTTTAAACTCCATCACATACACATATGACCCCACCACACCGATTATATGCCTTTGGAATAACTGTACCTTGAGATACTCTAACTTAGCATGAAAAACTCTTGCAACAAGGTCCAGTCGATCTTGAGTTGACTGTCCAGGCAATAACTCATCATCGATTTCTTTCCATTTTGGGTTGCATGTCATTGTAAGGAATATATCTGGCCTCCCATCATCTTGAACTAAATCCATGGCATCTAGAAATCTTTGTCGCATGTCACGTGGACCTCCAATGAAACTTGCAGGTAACACAACTCGTTGTCCAACCCTACGGGCCATCTTGGAGATATAAAGTGAACGAAGTTAACAACATTAAACCAAAGTAACATGAATAGTTTAGCTTGCCTTTGATGATTTTTTCAACAATATCTAAAAATAGCGATAATTAAAAGGATAACCTGTTATTATTTTAAAAAAATTAGGATTGTAAAAATATATATAAGTTATTAAATTTACCGATCATTATTTTTCTCTCTGTCCAATTCTCTATTAAACTTTTAATCGAGGGAATCAATGGAAAAACTGGAAAGCATGATATGATAGCATCGGCCAAACAATTAAACCGTGTGTTATTGCTGATCCTAATCATTAAATCACCACGTAATAAACTGTATTCTTCATACCTCAGATACTTAGCATATGTTGGTTCGATTGGGAAATGGTTTAAAGAGAACACGTAACCCAATAGATTCCCTCCATAAATAAAACGCATCATTTATTGTGGAACAACTACTACCAATTTCTCTCTCTAATAGAAAATGTAATATTTTTATAAACAAAATACTTATGATAAATTATGAAAATGAAAATAAGATATAAATAGTTTGTTAAACATACATTATGATCAATGAGAACAATGAAGAATTTGTTTACTCTTACGTCTTTCCAAATGAAATTCACACGAATGGGTGTCAAAATATACCACAAATGGAGGTTTAGTAGCAATGAAAATGCATCAACATAAATGTGACTGTTCATGATTCTACAAAATGAAAGTCAAATGTGATCGATTAAAATCGTCAAAATTGAAATTAAATCTTACTTTTTGTTGAAATGGTTAAAATAGAAACCATAATGAACATTTAATTTCCTAGTAAGGTCTTCTTTTAAACAATATAAAGAAGTTTATGTGTAGATTAAGTTTGCTACAAGACAATTTGTTAAGTAATATGATGTTCAAAAAACAAAATATTAATTAATCTAAAAACATTGATTACACATAGGTGGATGAGGGAAAGAAATGACTGAAATCTCCCTAACTACCATCCCTATATATAAGTGATTTTTTTTCCAAATCTGCAGCATAAACAATGTTCATTAGTTTTGAATACAATGAAATGAAGGATTAAAAGCGAATTATTTTACATTACCAACCCATATAACAATATGATACAAATGCAACAAAACCATGCATATTGTATTAGTTTTTCAAAACATACAATGACAATTAAGGTTAGAGCGCAAAAAATATCCACTTACTATTATATTTTTGTGGTTTAGTTATTTGTTTCACAACTCTTTATAAAATTGGATAATTACAACTCATGTTATGAAAGGTTGACTTTTAAGTTTTTATATGTGAACCACATGTGGACGTGACACTTGTTTGGTGAAGTTATGGTGGTTTAAAAATGTGATTTTATCTCAAGACTAATGTTTTGTTCCATTTCATTTAATTATCACATTCAACTATATCAATAGTCATTTCTGATTTAAAATGGATTGACTTCTTTACTTGTGAACGTGACACAAAACAAATTTTTTTCTTTGGTTATCACAATAAAGACCTTCCCAAAAGATTATGAATTTTATGAAAATGAAACAGCAATGGAAAAGTATATTCTTTTTGTATCATGAGTAGAAGCTAACAAAAGCAAGAAAAAAAATGATAATATACTACATTTGATTATTTTATTAACTATAATATTTAACAAAAGCAATAAAAAGGATAACAATATACTACAAGTGATTATTTTATTAACTATAATATTTTGTCTTATGAAACAATGAACCTTTCAATATATACATCATGAACAAATATGATTAAATCGTTATAAAAAACCATAAATACGAAAAAAAGAAAAATCAATTCCCAATTTCTACTCTATGCCACATTTCTTTAAGCAACAAAGGGATAAAAGAGCATATACGTAATTAACATCAAGTAGTATGAGATACCATACTCTCTATTCATGTATATGAAAAGTCTAAGAGTATTGGTTACAGACAAAGTACATAGACACAAATATAAACCAATCAACTTATATCTCTACTCTCTATCGACACCAACAAGGAAATTGGAAAAATAAAGTTGCAACCGTATGGGTAACCTCAACAAGTACATAAATAACAAACACATCCACTCTTAGCCCTATCTATTCGATGGCAATACCAAGAATGAAAAGAATGCTATTCATAATAATCAGGTTAACAATCCATTTTATGCAACAAAAAATAAAGTTTTAATAGCCAATGCTCTTGATGAAAGTGTTAAAAGCTTGAAGTTCAAACATTGCTATAAATGAGTATATTTCTATATGTTTATTAGTAGTTTGCATATACAAACAATATATATATATATATATATATATATATATATATATATATATATATATATATATACACACACACACACACACACGATGTCACAAAAATACACACACACATAAGTTTATCACTTCAAACAGAAGACAAAAGAAGATTATACACACACTTCAAGTTATAACAGATAGAAGAAGTACAATGAACATGAATTCGTGTCACGAAATGCAATGCAATGCAATGAAGTAATCTTCCCGTTCCCGATTCCTTGTTGTTGAATTGTGTTGTAAGAATAAAAAATAAGAACATATATTAGATTTATAGGTGGAATAAAGTATTTTATGATGTGTTTTCGGATATTGATAATCATTCCAAAATTAAGCAAATTAATATCATACCATAAATACTAACATTAACAAATAAACTAAAAAATTTTAAAAACAATATAATAACTATCAAAAGTCATACCATAAATATTTTAAATCATACGAAAATTAATCATATTATTATAATATTTTAATTAAGATAATATCATACCAAAAATATTAACATTAACAAATATACTAAAAAACTTTGAAATCAATATAGTAACAGTCAAAAATCATACCAAAAATATTTTAAATCATACCAAAATTAATCATATTATTAGCATATTTCATAAAAATAATATCATACTAAAAATAACACATATATTAGAAGCTGAAAATACTATCAGAATTAATCATATTATGTTCATTAAAATAATATCATACTAAAAATTAATCGAGCATTTGATCACGAATTATTGGGTTTCTGAAAACGATGTGGCGCAATTATTTTCAGAGTTTAATGCAAGAAATAGTAGCCTACTTTTATTGATTTGTTTACTACAATATCCAATTGTAGCAATGTCAAATCCAAATGCAAAGCAATTTTCACTGCTATAATTACGCAGATTTTCTAAAGTTTTATTGTCCTTATAAGAAAAAGGTAAAATGCTATAATAAAAAGAAAAAAAAAGTAGTAGTATGTTGTTATTACTTGCATTAAACCCTTACTTTTTAAGTAATATAATCAATTGGATAGATCCAACAAAAACTTAATTCCAAGTTGTGAATGATTTCTGGCTATTAGCTAGAAAACTTTTTTTAAAAACTTCGATCAGATTCAAATATAATTTAATGTAAAACTTATAAATTATATAGAGAAATATGAATTAAGATGTTTAGTTTAATAGTTTACCTTGTGAGTCAACTGGAAACTAATGAATGAAACTTTTGAGGTCTGGACTATCAACAACTCATTTTCCTCTATTTTAAACAAGCTAAAGGTAATGACAGGATAAAATCAACCAATTAGTTTTAAAAAAATAACACTTTAGAGTTTAGACTTAACACACATATAATAGCTAAAGAGGTAAAACTTCTAACCTGATTTTAAACGACTTGAGATGCAGTACGATACCGATCACGTATCAGTCTTCCTGGCTCTCCTGTAAAAGAAGAGTAACAAATATAGGATGAAAGTTTATTAGTTTTATAAATAATAAAAGGCGTAAAAATATAGTATGAAAATTGTAATTTGTATAAGAAAAACATTCATCAAAACCATCTTACCAGCTCTCTCTGATTCCAACTCTCCAACAGACATGGCCTGGAAAATAAGTTCAGATTGAAATGTTTTTCTTACTCTTTTCCTCCCCAAATGCCTAATAAACAGATGTAAAGAATCAAAGTTTTCAAACATTTACACACTGTCATCTAATACTAATATATTTTCTTGCTTCTTACCCTCTTAGATTACAAAAGATCTGCCCATGCATTGTAATCCAACATCAACCAAATTACACAAAATCAGTAGAAATAAAAGAAGGTGAAAATTAAGAAAATCACCCAATTTGCATAAGATCATGAACCATATATACATCGCATCTGATTCATAATTGACATAAAAACAAAAATTGAATTATAATTCAAATAGACTACCGAAACACACCTGTTTATAACGAATCAAGGAATCGGGATCGACTATTTGATCATCCAAAACCATAGAAATAATCTGAACAAAATCCACACATTGTATGAAACATTCAACAAATCCATCAAGGGAAAACAAAAAACAAAGTAAGAACATAAATAAATTCTTAAACTACCCACCACGATCAGGCCATTGGAAGAAACTATGTGAAGAGAATAATGACAATCATTGACGATGCTTTGTTGAATAAGATCAAAATCTCTCTCCAAAACACTCCTTACAGACATAGTAAAATAGTTGAAGAACAATCATAATTTTTAATCAGAACAGAGCAGTATGTGTGCTTGGAGAGATTAATTAAGTTGGCATACTCATTCCATTCAATAACAGAAACATTTAGCAAACTGACAAACAACAACTTATCAGATCCAATGAATTTGCGAAGACTGTGTGGGGGTTCATCGCAGGAGAAGTAGTGCGAGAGCAGATATGCATGGAGACGGAGATAGAAATATTTGGTGGTAGGGTTCATCGCAGGAGAAGTAATGCGAGAGCAGATGGAGACATAGATAGAAATATTTGGTGGTGTAATGGCATAATATTGGTGGTGGTGCGCTATGGGTGAAATAGTGGTGTGTGTAGCACCTGGTTCTTGGTACGTATTCTTTTCTTTAAAAACTTTGCATTTTGGCCTTGGACTCGGCGAGTTGAAGGTCCAACTCGCCGAGTAGAAGCGAGAAAGGACACGGGACTTAAGCGATGGACTCGGCGAGTAGACCCTGTTTGGACAAAAACCCTAATCCGAGGGTTTGCACCCTATTTAAACACTTTAACTCGTCCTCCTTCGTCCCATTTGCTCTCAGAAGACCCCCATAGGAAACCCTGGCCGTTATTGAAGCAATATAAGGCATTTGGAGTGATTTTGGTGCTTTTGTGATCCAAGGAAGGAAGGAAAAGCTTGAAGGATCAAGAGGAGGCTAAAGGGATCCGAGTTTGTGCACCATTTTCAGCTCATTGAAGGTAAAAAGTCTATACCTTGCTCTTCCATTTGCTAGATCCCATTTTGTGAAGTTTTAGGGCTTTTCTAAGCCATTTTGGTCACCAACCATGATTTCAAGCATGGGTTGGAGTTGATTTTTCGGATCTAGATCCTTAGAGGGGTTACAAGGCAGAAAGGAGTGACTATTGCACTCTAAGAAGGTCCCATGCTGTGAGAGGGCTTGTTTAAGGACCTTTTAAGCTTAAAATCCCATGCAAGCATGTAAAGGTTGTAACTTTACGTGCTAGATCGATTATAGAAGCATAGATCTATCTTTTGATCAAAGGTTGTACGTTAGAAATCGAAGATTCAGTGAGTGGATGTGACCAACTCGACGAGTCCGTTCTTGGACTCGACGAGTCTAAGGTTCAGTCCCATATCAGTTGAGGGTCATAAGGACCCAGTTGAGTGTGGAAAGCTTTTAGGGGGGGGGGGGGGGTCCCAGGGAGTGACCCAATGTTCTAGACTAAGCCATTGTTCTAGAAATTCATGGGACTCGGCGAGTGCATGAGCATACTCGGCGAGTCCAAGGCAATCTCCTTAAGGATGAAGATGAACTCGACGAGTTGTTCATACAACTCGGCGAGTCAAGGATAGGACCTGTGTATCAGTTGATAATGAACTCGACGAGTTGTTTATACAACTCGGCGAGTCGGATGAGGATTCAATTGATGTTCATTTAGAAGGAAAACTCGTCGAGTCATCGCCTAAATCGACGAGTAGAGACAGGTATAAGGACAAATGGAAGGATAGGGACTCGGCGAGTTGGCGAGCCAACTCGGCGAGTCAGGTCAACTGGAAGTTGACTTTGACTTTGACTTGGTCAGGGGTAAAATGGTTATTTTACCCTAAGAACAGTTAGCAGTGTATGACTAAGTGTTTTGTGGGAATTATAGCCGGAGGATTTCCGGAGCAGTAGCGGCAGTAGTCAGAGGATTCCCGCACAGTTCAGCAGCTACTACAAGGTGAGTTACCTTCCAGTAGCGGTGGGTCTACGGCCACAATGCCGACCCACCAATAGGAGTTGTATGTTAGATGATTGTCTTTGTGATACCATCTAGGTTTGCTACTACCTGATATGTTATATGCTGGCATGATATGTTATATGTGATAGTAGTAGAGTTCGGTTGTTAGGACCGAAGGGTAGGTCAGACACCCCAAATATATATGACAGCATGTGATGCTATGTTTATATGCTGGCATGATATGTTATATGTGATAGTGGTAGTAGGAGGGGAATAGTTCCCAAGTTCGGTTGTTAGAACCAAAGGGTAGTTCGGAAACCCCATATATGTCTGATAATATGTTTATATTATGATATATGTGATAGTAGCAGTAAGGGGTGAAATAGTCCCTGAGGGTCGGTTGTTAGGACCGACGGGCAGGTCAGCACCCCAGAATGGCTTGACATGGATAGGACGGAACCCCAGAATAGCCGCATGGGTAGGACGACACCCTAGAATAGCTGCATGGGTAGGTCGGCGCCCCAGAATAGCCGTACCGGGTAGGTCGGGCACCCCAAAATTGTCTGACAGTATGTATGTTATGTGATTGTATGGTATGTGGTATGATGGGGGAACTCACTAAGCTTCGTGCTTACAATTTTCAGTTTTGGTTTCAGGTACCTCCTCAGCAAAGGGGAAAGAGCTGGCGCGGTAGCGGCACATCATACACACGCTCTTTGTTTTCCGCACTATGAGATGTTCTGGGATTTATACTATGACATTATTATGTTTTATGATTCGGTTTTCAGATATGAGACATGTTTTTATTAAATGATATGATCAGATGATATTTTTTTACAAATGTTTTGCAAATCACTTAATCAAAAATGAAAATTTTTTGGATGTGAAAATTGGGCCGTTATAGTGTGGCACAAAGAGGAATGAGGAATCGGTTCATGATAGGGGCTTTTTCTGGTTTATGGTGTGCAATGTTTGGTGGCGATGGTAGGGCCACTCTAGGGTTAGGGCTTGTAGTTAACAGTGTTTGATAGTGGCGTTGATGGTGGCATCGAGATAGAGTTAGGGTTTCTCATCTAGACATAAGGTAGAAGCGGGGTTGCAGACGCCGGTGAAGGCAATGACAACGTCGGGAGCGTGGCGATAGCGACAAATTTAGGAGGGTGGTGGTAACGAACGCTTATCGGAGATTGAAGAAAGCAAGGAGGTAAACGGAATAGATTTGGAAGAAACTTTTGGAAGAAACAACAGTTGATAGTGTGTAGAAGATATTAGTGTTTTCCACATCTAGACATAGGAGAAGCTACGACCGTACGTTACAATGATATGTGCGTGTATACCTTTACATTGTAACCTTAATAAATTATACATGGTGTTATAAAATGTATACATCTTAATTTTCAAGACATATGCAATATTAATAAGATAGTAAATATATTACTTTAATACAAATAGTTGGAAAAAGTACATAATTATTAATCTTATAATAGATAAAATTAATATATTATCTGTAAGAACATATCCAATGGTTAAACTATATTATAACTTAAAGCTATTGCAACATCACCATTCGCATAAATTTGACCTTTAAATTAATGATATCTCTAAAGGTTAAACTTTTCTAATAGTTTTTTTAACTAATTTATCATTATCTATGTAAAGTTTTCTGTATAACCAAGTTAGTCATTTTTAAACACATTTCATATTCTAATAAATATTATCATTATATTTCTGTTTCTTAAGTAAAATGTCACTTAATATTTGATAGTGTTAATTAACTAGGAAATAAATAAATAAATTGAAAACTAATTTATAAAAATGGGGTAAATTAAAATATAATTAGAAGATGAGGGAATAAACTATACAAAGAGTTAAACCATATCGACCACTCAATATATATTGAATGATCAATAAAAATAAATAATATATATTAAATGATCAATGAAATAAACAAAAAAATAATATGTTCCAATAAGAATAAATGCTAATTATTAATAAAATTATTAATAAGTCAATAGTAATAACCTATAAAAAAAATCTCATATTAGAGATGTTCTAAGTTTCAATAATAAAAGTAATAGATATAAAAGGTTTAAATTTAAATTTCAGTACATCTTAGCTGTTCACAAAATAACTAATTCAACAATTGTGATTTTAGACGCTTTACAGCTTTGATTTTTGTGAAATAAGTGTCATCATAAGTTTACTTTGATTCATAAGCATCTCATAGGTGTGCCTTTAAAATCCCCGTACCAACGGCGTCTTAGACGGTAAGATGGTGACCAAAGCGACTTAAGCGGTGCACATGAAGGTGCTATCCCACCTTGGTGGAACTACGCTATTGCTTTCCTCACGTTTTCTTTACCCTTTTTAGATAATATGCATAACAAAACGTGCACAAAAGCATTTAGATTTAGTTGTTGTACATATTCTTAAAATCCACATTTTTCTTAAATTTGGATCCATATTAGAATCCAGTTGTTGATCCATATTTCTTACAGATGCACTTTACATTTTTTATTCAGAAGTAATGTGTTTTTTTAAGTTAACAAAAATATTAATTTTGAGTTATATTCTTTTTCTACTAAATTTTAAAACTATTATTTGTATTAGAAAAAATGGCACCAACATTACACATAAATACGAAAAAAGAAAGTGATTCGTATAAGAGGTGTAAACTTGGTTTAAGAAAACCACCCAAGATCTCCTTAACCGTATTGATAAAAATGTTTTTTTCTAAAAAATGATTTTAAAACAATTTTTTTGTGTTTATTTTCTTCTGTTTTTCTTTAAAATTAAAATAATAATATAAATCATAGAAACCAAATGCAAGTTTTAATTCATAGTTTTCTTTGCATATTACATAACTTATTTTAAATACAACCAATGACTGTGTGGAACACTGTTCTATTCTTGATGCACTCGAAGATCCTCCTGATTAAAAACACCGAAGTAATTTGTCGCATCATTGTGAAAAACACAAATGTTTCCTTTCTTCTCCATAAATCCTGTCTAACCACCGTCCATTATGATATCTCGTATCCACTACATCTCTATCTTTCAACTTGAACTTGACCATCACTTCTGGTGGGCATGGCCTAAGATGATCAGGATGTGACACATGTTGAAGAATCACCCAATTCTTGTTTATGAAGCTATCAAATGTAACCACATGCATATCTTCCTCGATTCTTGTTACCACACCCGAGTAATAAGAACCTTTGTAGACTTGTTCTTTCATCACCACCTCTACCTTGTCTCCAACTGAAAATATCATCGTTATTGGATAAAAAAATGTTTTTGAAATGTTGCGGAACCTCAATACATCCTTTTTATAACAAAAGGAAGTTGAATCATATTTATATTTAAGAGACAATATTTATTACTCTGAAAATGTGTTGTAGGAACATCTCATCATGATTTACTTTACTTCTCTAAGTGGCATATCTCTAACAAGATTTGTTATGTAATTATGACAATTAAACGGTAATCTTATCAAAGATTTACACTATAACTCATTTAACCATCACTATCCCCGGAAGTATTCTACCAAATGTGACTAAATCCAAATTTGTCTAGGTATATCATCCATGAGACCATCTGATGAGATTACATTGAATCACCCCCTCACGATGGGCGGATAACATTATCTAAACTTTCAGTGCAAGTTGCTAAGTCCTCACAAAAAATTCATATGTGGCTTGGGTTTTTCCTTTATGTTAAAATATCTCTTTCCATGCTTTATCCATAGAAGCACGCTTTTCGGATGCATCAAATCTCATGTTGTGTTGAATCATCAATCATAATGATATGGCTCACATAGATTTGGTATGACACACCCTACACTTGATTTCCCTGACCTTTTCTATTGTCACCATAGACAAGGATACGACATCAACAACACCTCTCCCTGACATCCATGCTCTACATATTAAACCATAAGCATGTGAGACACATCATGCACCTGGTAACCCTGACTTTTTGTATTATTACCATAGATTAGGTATGTCATAAACCATCCTCTCCTGGTAAAAGGTATTTTAGTAGCAACGTGAAAACTCTATATTGATCATCTAAAAGGTTTCCACTGCAACTATGTTGTTTCATTCGTTGATGTTCTCTTATGTTCAACATTGACTTGTCAAAGATGTCTTAACGGATATGTCTAAGAGATTGGATAAGGATTGTGATGATTTGCTTTGGAGCTTACATGAGTTTTGGCTACTTTTTATGACACGGTCACTACCATACGTCAACAAATTTCAAAATATTTAAAATTCCGTCCCATTTATAAACATATCTCCCTTAAAATCATTACTTTCTTGATTACCTGAAAACCCTTACTCCCGAAAACCCCAAATTCATCATTGTAAAACCCTAGTTCTCAAGAACAATCACGTCTTTCTATACCTATATTCCTATTGTAAATGTTTGCAAGGCTCCCAAAACTCCAAAAACCCCAATTATGATAAAGAAAATGAATGTGCATCGTATGTCTTTCCTCAAAAGTTCAAGAACAAGGGTCTCAAAATTTTTATCCGATTTATGGTATCACATCCTCTTCGATATGCTATCTATGAGTATCTAGTCGCCTACTATTCCAATAACATTTGTAAGTTTTACTACTTGTGTACTTATGACTCCAGATCTCATACTATTAACGACATGATTGGAAAAAAACAGCTGTGAAATACTACTATCAGTTGAAACTATTTGTGATGCACTTATTTTTCCCAACTATGGTCCTTTCTTCACTATTCCAACAGAAGAAAAGTTTCGAACCATACTTTCATAGTTAGGGTATGATCTTTCTCTACATAGAACTTGGGATGGACTTCAAGATATTCTTCGAAAATGTCTTCCTCCTAGATGGAAGTTTCGCACAGGGGTCATTAGAAAATGTCTAGTGCATAAAATTGGGAGTCTCAGTCAGTTGAATTTGTTCGAACTATGGATTCTTTATGGCATGGTAAAAAACAAACATGTATTTTCCATACTCATCATTGATCTATTTGTATCATTGATCACCGGAAAGAAATGACCAATCTATGTGATGCATACAAGACAAATTAGACTACTTCTGGAGTTCATAAACTTATGGTACACTAATGACAATCCTGTTGTAACAACCCGGATTCCCAGGTATTATTTATTCATATATTTTTGGTGTTTTGTGAGGGGGCTCAGCGAGTTGGAGCTCAAACTCGCCGAGTAGGATCGCGGTTTTGGACGCGGGTTCGCACCTGGACTCGACGAGTCCAAGGAATGGACTCGGCGAATCCACGCTGTTTAATGAAACCCTAATTTCTCGGTCCTGAGCCCTATTTAAAGGACCTTATGGCCCTTAATTGCGGCTACCTTCGACCTTGAGAGCACCAGAGCATCTGAGAGTCCTTGTAAGTGAGAAAAGAGGCCACTATTCACCATTCTTGTGTGTGTTAGCAAGAAGAGAAGAGGAAGGCCAAGCTAGGAGAGTTGGGGAGCTTGGATCTACTCCTATTTCGGCAGAGGAAGCTATTTGAGGTAATAATCAGAGCTTATTCTCGTGTTTTTGTTGATATGGTCAAATCTAGGGTTTCTTCATGCCTTGTTTACCTTGTAATTGGAGTGAGAGAGGTCCCATGGGGAAATGGTACCTAGATCTAGACCTTAGTAGGTCCAAAGAGTCCCAAATGCTCTGCTTTATGCCTTTTCTTTTGAGTTGGAGACTTAGGTTACCATTTTAGATGTCATTTCACCAAAAGAAGCCTTGTAGGCGTCGCATGGTAGCCAAGATAGTGACTTTACGTGATGAATGTGCCTGGAAGGACTGGATCTATGAGTTAATGGAGCGGATCTGACCTCAGAAGCGAGTTTGAGTTGATGCATGGCATGGACTCGCCGAGTCTGAAGAACAGACTCGACGAGTAGCATGAAGATTGTCCTTAACCACTCAGCGAGTGGTCTTGCCGAGTTAAGAGGGTTGACTCAGTGAGTCAGAGAGGTTTGTCGAGTGGACTGAGTCAAGCTGGAACTCGCCGAGTTGTTCTTGAGACTCGGCGAGTTGAGTCGTGGTGGCCCCGCGATTCATGCTAGGTGGAACTCGTCAAGTCAGGGAAGTACTTGACGTGTCAAGAGAGGATCCTAGGGAGTCAGTGAACACGTATAGACTTGCCGAGTTGCTCTAGTGCACTCGCCGAGTCCGGTCAAAGTTGACCATTGACCATAGTTGACCAGTGTTGACTTGATAGGGGTATTCAACCTTAGTTGAGAAAGTGTTAATCAGAGATATATTGTGTTATAGGAGGATTATAGCTCGGAGGATCGAGCGCGAGTGATTTCCGGGATTTGCGAGTATCGAGATACTCGAGGTGAGTCTTCTCACTATACTTTACCTTGAGTAGGTAATCAAAGTTATGTGACAGAGTTTTTGTATGCTATATGTATGTTATGTGTTGTACTGCATTATTTCTATGTGATTTATGCTGTGCATGTTATAGAGTTGGAACCGGAAGGTTCCCAGAGTTAGAACCAGTGGGTTCACAGAGTAGGGTCTACGGACCCACAAAGTTATAGCCTCGAGTGGCTAATATGTGTTATGTGTGGTATTTTGGGGAACTCACTAAGCTTTGTGCTTACAGTGTTGGTGTTATTTGTTTCAGGTACTAGTGATGACCGTGGGAAGGCGCCGGCTTGATCAGTACACACACATGCGATTTTTATGATATGTGATCTTGGGATACTTTGTATGACATGGAATGGAGTTTCAAACATTGATGTTTTATGAAAATTAAATGAATATGTTTTTATATTATGCGAAAAATTATTTTGAAATTCACGTTGTTACACCTGTCCAAATTTTAATCTCACTAATCTACTCTAAAATTATAAATGTTTCCCCTGGTCTTAGAGATGCACCTGTTACTCAGTGGATTGACCATCCATAAACTGCTGATCGTCGTGTTTATGCACCAACAGTGGATTAGCCCTTCAATGACTGATCTGTTGAGGAATCCACGGAAGCCAACAGTGATGGTGATGTGTAACGTCCCAAAAACCATGATAAAACTTTTCACTTTTATAAAGCATTTCCATAAAAACCATAAGATAGTCAAGTATTGTTTTCAAATCAAATCCATAAAATCATAGTAACAATTAGGCTCTCAAAATATAAATCACCAGGAGGATGTGTACGATCACACCTTCTCCTCTCCCCGATCTTACGAAGTACCTAAAAAAATTGAAATCAACAACTATAAGTAAAAGCTTAGCGAGTTCCCCCAAAATACCCCACACAACAATACATAAACAACGCATGCACACCGGGCCCATAGTCTCCCGAATAGATTCCCCTTGGGTTTGTTGGCCTACAACACAAGCCGTACCGCTTCAACCCAACCATACTATGTTGACATATATAAACAGATAAACAATGACTAGCAAGTACAGATAATCAAACAAATTTATCAATCTAACAGACCACTACCATATAACAACATCCAATATACAAGGATACATAACACAAACTAGTGGGCCGGTATTAGTGTCTTTTGATGGGTTTTAGTATACTAGAACATCCTATTGTGCACATACAACCATAAATGCTTTGGATCTATGTTTTCTCTAATTATACATGCACTATTGTTTCCAAAGCATTAAGCCTACAACTATCATACAAAATGATATAAACAACATAAAATTGAGTTATGGAGTTACCTCTTGGTTATGGCTTGTAGAACTTGTTATGTTTGGCCTTTAAGAACTTAGTACCCTAAGTGTTGAAACTCAAATGGAATCACAACACACCTTTGGACAAAGGATGACTTTTGAGAAATATTTTTGCAACCAAAATCAGCTCATGGAACTCCAAGGATCAATAGTGTGTCATTTTGGATGCTAAGGGGCTTCTTATATAGTGTAGCAAGATTAGGGTTACACCATGTAAACCCTAATGTGTATGACCTTCCATATTCCTTAGGCTCCATGGGTTTAAACCTCCATGGACCATCCATGGGTTGTAACATTGGTTTAGCCCAACCTAAAGAATCATGGCTCATTGGCCCATACCATAAGAATGAATGATTTACCAAATCATTCCCCATATATTTAATTAGTCTCTTTTGATCACAAAATTAATTCCAAATTAATTTTTGATCAATACTAATTAAATAATATTATTTCATATTAATAATTTAATATATTAGATCTTATAATATATTAATAAATCATAAATAACCTCTTCTCAAAAGTCCATCCTATCAAATTGTCCTGGTGATATGCAACCCAAATGGACCATGCTACTCTCGGGTCAAGTACATACCAATTATAGTTATGGGCTTAGACACCTAATCCAACATCTTTGACCCACAAACATAGTAAGAAACTCACCTCGTAGTCTAGAAGATAACATGACCAATCACAGATCCAATGGCCAACATTACAGGTCACCTATACTGCAAATAGGGATAACATCTCAAGCTACTTCCCGGAAAACTAAATTTGACATAAAGTCAAACTTGGTCAAAAAGTCAACGGTCAAAGTCAAAGTTAACACTCAAAAATATATGAACTTATTATTATTATTATTATTATTATTATTATTATTATTATTATTATTATTATTATTATTATTATTATTATTATTATTTGTATGAACCTTGTATTCAAACCTTAAAGTGGAATGTAACGGCTGTGTTGTTATTGTTGTAACTTGTGATGTATATTCAATTTGTTTATGATCCATGAACTAAGTCGCACAACCTGACATATTCCGCCACTTCGGCTGGGGGTGTGACAAAAATTGCATGAAGATGTTGTGGATTTCTTCATCCGAATAGAGAAAAAAGGACATTGTAATACTTCAAGATAGAGACAATGGTCAGTTGCAATGGAAACCATCTATTGGAGGTAATGGCAGTGAACATATTTATCTTCCGCCACATACACAAACTATTGTAAGGACATGCAAATATTTTTTTAAAAATAGCTAATAAAAGATGAAAACTGTCAAAATCTTAAAATTTATGTGGTAAAATTCTGAATTTGGAAAGAATGGCGACCAAAGTCTGAAATGCCCAAAACTATATTGTTTCTCAAATCAATGAGAATTAATATATATATATATATATATATATATATATATATATATATATATATATATATATATATATATATATATATATATATATATGAAAAAGTTTAATAGAGAACCATTATTAATAAATAAACCAATGAACAATTCTAAAGCGCCAAAATTTTAAGCGATCAACAACAAAAGGAAGGGTTGTAGGCTTTTACAATACAAACACATGCACCGGATTATAACAAAACCCACTTCAAATTTTTTAGTTTAATTTTTTTATGCCATTATTTCTATCGAAAAAAACTGAATATACCGTTGTTCATGATTTATCGTCATCTTTCCCTAATGATCCAAATTGATATATAAAAAATGAATTTTTTTTTTCAGAAAAACCCAGTTCATTTTTTTAACGAAACAATTAATAAATCCATTTGTTTATTTTACAAAATTAATTTACGAGTAATCAAAACGTTAAAATATTATAAAAAAAACTACATGAAAATATATGTCGATTCATATGTAAATTTCACTTTATTTGTTAATGATAAAAAAAGTGAAAAAGTAAGTCATATTCACATTGTAAATGTTAAAATAGAAATATATATAGTTTAGGTTCACGATATAAAAATCGATGTTGATTTTTATTAAAATAAGACAAAAAATTGAGATTTTTAGTATAATTAGTTTTTTGTTTTGGATAAAAATAAACTTAAATATTGAAAAAAACAATAAAATGAAGTGCGTTTTTTTTTTATAGAAAAAGTGTGTTTTTTATATATCAACATAAATCTATATGGAAAGAAGACAAAAAATTGTAACAATGATATATTCGTTTTTCTTTTCGATAAAAAACATGCTTAAAAAAATTTTAACGAAAAAAATGGGTGAGTATTTTTGTTAACGAAGTGACTTTTATGGTATAATCTGGCGTATGTACATTTAATGTTCAAATGTACATCTATTTATTTGGCATTTGATCATTATAACGTTCACGATTGGTACCTTGGTTCCTTATTTAATATTAGGTCTCTATTGGACCTTACCTTATATATATATATATATATATATATATATATATATATATATATATATATATATATATATATATATATATATATATATATATATATATATATATATGGTTAGGTTCATGTGTGACGATCATATTTTATGAGAAATTGGAATGCAATCCTAGTCATTCATTTTGGAGATAAAAAAATATTTTTAAAATGCAAAATAAATGAAAATTTTCGAAAATTTTTAAAAATATTATTTTCATTATTTTTTATCTAAATAAATAAATAAATAAAATTACCGTTTTTTTTTTTTCAAAATATATGTGAAATTTTGTACTAGAATATTAAACTATAATGTAACATCCCAAAATATGTCCCAAAATTTCATTTTCTTATAATAGATAAAATAGTATTTTCAAATATCAATCATTAAACACAACAAAACCAATGTATCAAGTGTTATCAAAATCAGAGTTAATGTCAAATGCGGAACTCCATTGGTGTGTGCGATGTAGTCAACTTGAGCTCTTCCCCTTAAGACTGGAAGTACCTGAAACATAAACTAGAAACCATAAGCACAAAGCTTAGTGAGTTCACCTAAGCTACCACATGTCAAACATAAAATAAACATATAGTGGGCCCCGCCCGACATTGGACCCCATCCGGCATTAGGCCCCGCCCGGCATCGAGCCTCGCTCGATAATAGATCGGGCCCTGCGCAGCATACATATAACATATATTAAATAAACACATACACATGCAATAATCACATAGATATATAGCATACAAATAGTTATCGGGCCCCACTCAACATCGGGCCTTAGCCCGGAAAGCATGTAAGCAAATACACTTGCAAGAGTCACGAACATAGCTAGGATACTAACATAACATAAACATGGGCTGACATTGGTGCCTTTGACCCGCTAAACCCAGTGAAGAAACTCACCTCGAAAAGCTGAATCTCACAGAAGGAAATCTCTAGCTGCTGCCCTAACGACTCCCGGGCTGTAAGTGCAAAATAACATCCAATCAAAATCCAATAATCCATCTTAGGATAAAACGACCATTTTACCCTTGGCCTAATTTGGTTCATGACTAAGGTCCAAAACCATAACATAAAAGGTCAATCACTAGATAGTCTTCCAAAGCCCACCAATGGCCCACTCATGGCCCAATTTTCCAAATTGGGTCCAAAATCCTCTAATGGGCTTTATCCTAAAGCCCAAACATATACATAGTCCAAAAACCTGATTTCTGATGGTCTACTAAAGACCAAAGCAATAAGGTCCACGAAAATGGCCTAAGGAAAGCCCACTGATGGATCGAACGCTGGGTGTTCCCTTGTGGAACTTTGGGCATTCGTCACCAGTCAACAGATCGCGAACCTCAGCGAGAACGTTGGGCGTTCCTCAACCCAACGCTAGGTGTTCGCACAATGATTCCCAAAAGTGATTATTAAGCTCTTAATGCTTAAAGCTACACGACCAAAACATAGATCCAAGTCCTATAGAAAATCTGAAACCATCAAGTCACTGACTTGGTGGATTTGCATGACCCAAAAGGTCCCAACTTCAAGATATAGCATTCAACTTCCATAAAAAGGACTTAATCTCATGCATGGGGCTTCTAAAACTATAAAAATGCAAACTTTATGAATCAAAAACATCATAAACACCAAGAAAAGCACCTCAAGGCTTCTGGAGTGATCAAAACTACAAGATCTCAACCATGGGACCAAAAAGGGACTAAAATCAATAAAAACTTAGATCTAAGCTTCTAACGAGCAAGGTTAGAGCTTTATACCTTAAATGTGCTAGAAATGGAGTAGAGAACCAAGATCTAAAAGCTCCTATTTGAACCACCACCTTGTACTGTCACACCCGAAACCTGAACGGCAGAAACGTTCGGGGGCAGAGGACGTCATGTACAGTATCATAACAATTGAATAGTAAAGAAAGTAAACACAACCATCGTATACGTAATTGAAAAATTTACATCATTGTAAGCGTTTACATGTTCCAAAAGTCAATTACATTATGATGTCAAAAGTTTTGTTTAACACCCTAGCGCCAAATCTTCAAAAGTTGTTGATAGCCTGTTTTACTGGTTTCCTAAGAATACAAGTTATTTGAGAAAAAAGTGTCAACATTTAACTTGGTGAGTTCATAATCATTTGTATAAAAAGAATATATGTCATTCAATGAGATGAAATCACGTTTGTTTCTAGAAAATCCGATATTTTCTACAAAATGAGTTGTAATTCATTTGTTTATAAAAATGAGAGTGTTTGTCCCGGAAAATCCTATATTTTCCAAAAAAAGTGATTTGTAGACTGTTTTTTTTGTAAAATAATCATATTTATCCCGGAGAATCCTATATTTTCCATAAAACTGAACTGTAGTCTTATACATTCCAAGATCGAAAAGTACAAGTATACATGCCATACTTAATTTAATAACATATAGTTTTATTCGTGAATAAAATCGTTTGAAGAGCTGGGTATTTACGTAAAATAAGTTTACTATCTATTACATGTAAAAAATAATGTATTTCTGTTTATCATGTGAGTTTTCATAACCGTGCTATTAATGAATTGCCTGCCTCGACGTTCTTCAGGCGTCGATAGGATATAACATTTGTCACCATAACCTGCCGGTCATGCTGTATAGCTAATAGCCAGGGTACGGGATCATCAGTCCCGTATAGATCTACAAACAAGTATCACTCCCGGACTCTGGTTATAGAACTGGACTTCCATGGATACCTTTGGTAGATACGATGAAGTCGAATGACTCACAAATTTCCAATGAGGTACGTGTTTTGTTAATGAATATATTCATGCATGAAATTGTTACTCGTTTCATCATATTTAATATGAATATAAAAACAACTGTATTTTTATATAATCTGTTGAGCCAAATTTGTTGTAATGTGTCGAAGTTTGTTAAGATAGTTTCGTTAGTTTTGTAATGTATTTACTAAGGTATATTTTGTAATGGAGTCTGAATGTCGAAGTCCTAAGTATTTTTTGTGTACTTTCAAGTTCTCCTATAAATAAGAGATGTACTTAGAGATTGATAGAACACTTGATGTATTTTCTGTCTAATACTCTCTCTGTACTTTGAAAGTATAATCGAGCTGAAACAAAATCTTATTTACTTCTCGGTGTTCTTATACTTTGATTACTCTGATTTCTTTTATACATTCGATTAATCACTTCTACAATTGGTATCAGAGCAGGAATCATTATTGCTATTGATCTGATTTTCATTCTGAATCAAAAGTTTTTGAGTCGTGATTTTGATTCAAAAGTTTCCGCACTTTTTGGTTATGAAAATCATCTCTGGTCTTCAGTTGTGATTTGATTCTGCAATTGATTTGTTTAGTCGAGTGTTCGATTTGAAATTCCGGATCAATTTATTCATTCATCTATGAAATTCATCAAGTTTTTCTGAAAATCACATCCGTACTTTCATGGCGAGCTTTAACATGAATACGATGACCTCTTTTTCTCATATGCTAGGATCTTCAACAAAGATTCCTATGCTAATTCCATATTAGTATGATCAGTGGGTTGATTGAATGGAGGATTATCTGAATGGACTGGATGAGAAGCTTTGGAATTGCATTTTTGGAAATGTTCATCCTCCTTCGAATGTTCAGACTAATTATTCATCTGGTTCAACTAAAGATGTTAATGAACGATCTACGAGACTGAAGAACAATGAGAAAAGATGCATAAGGGAACTACAAGGTGCATTGCCACCTGTGTTTACAACTATGTGTGTGGTTGTAACACTGCTAAAGATATATGGAATACTCTCAAAGACAATTTTCAAGGAAGTGAGAAGACGAAGATTAATTCTGTGAAGCAATGCTTGGTTGAGTTGAAAGATTTCAAACAAAAACATGGTGAATCTATTGAAGGAGACTATGACCGTTTGAACGAAATCATCTACAGATGCAATCGTTATGGAATCACAAGGTCAACCATGGAGTGTAATCTCACATTCATTATGGGACTTCGTAAGGAATGGAGAAGTGTTAGCATGATAGTGAAAAATCATCAGAGTTTCGATAATTCAACCCTGAATGATCTATACAACTTGTTGAAAACCCATGAAGGAGAAGTTAATGAAATAGCTGAGGTGACAAAATGACTCTGGGAGGTCCACTAGATTTGGTTTTGAAAGTTGCTAAAAAGGAGACGCTTGAGAAAGAGGATTCAGATGAAGATGGATTTTTGATGAATTCAGACGATGAGGTTGTTGCTTTTTACTCCAACAACAGAGTAAAGAAGTTTTTCCATAAACCTTTCAATCCAAAGTCGAAATCAAATAATGGTAAAGGAAGTTTTGTCAACAAAGTTGTGAGTGATGATAAGAAAATGGTCGAAAAGAATGATGTTGCAAAAGTCGAAAAGAAGCTCAAAGGTGACTCTGGAATCGATTTGTCATTATTGCCATGGTGCAAATCATATGGCTAATGATTGTATGCTACGAAAGAAGGATGAAAATAAGAACAAGGTGAAAGACGAAGCATATTATATCGAACGTCTGGAGGAAGTTCAAGCAAAAGCAAAGGGTATGTCTTTGGTTGCTAGAGGTGAAGGTGAATACGACTGAACTTATCAAATCTGGTTATCTGGATCAGATAATGAGGAGATGTTTAATCCTACACATGGAACAATGTATGCAAATTTCGAGGAAAAATATGAAGAAATGGTGACTGGTCGTTGTTTCATGACCAAGAATGGAGACAAATCACCAATGACTACAAAGGTATGTTCTATTCTTCAATCTTTTAATATTACTTTACAGGCATATGATTATGAAATAACTGTTTTTGATGATACTGTTGCTTATTTTGATACTATTGTTGTGTCTGCTAGTAATGAGGCTAAGAAATATACTGAACAATTGCTAGAGACTCAAAAGCTATTGGATTCGAAAAGAGGGAGGATAGAGTATCTAGAACTTCATTTGAAAAATCTTAATTCTGATAGGGAAATTTGGACAATGATGTAAGGATGTTGTTAGCTCAAAGAAACATATATTGTAATTCAACTAAACGTCTTTATGAGAAATTGAATGCATTGCATCATTCATCTAATATAAGCAAAGAACAACATAGGAAGTTATTAGATTTTCTAGCTTTTGAAAGAGAAAAGGTTGATAACATATCTTATGACTGTGAAAAAACCATAGTATAATTTAACAGAGTTCCTGATAATCAATTTGCTTATGGTATAGTTAAAATAGATGAATATCTTGATGCTGATGAACTTGTTGAAATTGTGAATGACATGTTGACCAAAAGTGAAAAAATAAATTTTTTGAAAAGAACTGAGAATTCAAAAACTGACTCTCAATCTAATTTCGCTAATATCGATGATAATTTTGATAGTTTTAGCGAAATCAATAAAATTGAGGAAGAGGAAAGTGTCAATTGTTCTTGGTTGTCTGTCATTAATGTCACGTTTAAGTCTAAAGGCAAAGAAATATGTAAAGATTCAATGGTTAAGATTGA
This sequence comes from Lactuca sativa, assembly GCF_002870075.4. Taxonomy (NCBI): domain Eukaryota; kingdom Viridiplantae; phylum Streptophyta; class Magnoliopsida; order Asterales; family Asteraceae; genus Lactuca; species Lactuca sativa. Next base: position 98,965,638 of record NC_056623.2, on the reverse strand, counting down.
CACTGACAAACCCTCTACTTCGAAAGTTTGTGATTCGATCATGTGAGTGTCAGAAATAGTCAAACTGACAGTATTGATGATGAGGATGAGGATGAGATTTCGACAAATCCAAAGTCAAAAAAGAATGTTTCGAAAGAAACAATCATTCCTCGAATTGTTGTTGATCAAGTGTATGGAGATACTGAAAATTTTGACAAAGTGATGACTGAAAAAGGTGCTCATTATCTTGAAACAAATACAGTTGTGTATCCCAATTTCAAGTGCACAGATGATATCATTTTTCCAAATCAAGTGTTTGTCACTACTGGGAAGGTTGATACCATTAAACTGGAATTTAACAAGATCGTTGAAGAAGATAACAAGAATACATCAGATGAAGGATTCTTTTCAAATAAAAGCACTGTCGAAAATAATCCCACAAAGAATTCCTACATTTTTCAAAGAAAAAAACCACAATGAAAATGGGTTGAAAAACAACAAATTTCAAACGAAGTTTCAAAACAAAATGTTGTTGAAACAAAACAAATGATTAAAATCAATTCACAAGATTTTAAGGAACTAATTGAAAAATTTTCGAAAGAAAATGGGATTTCGAAAAGACAAGCTAGAAAGAAATTTTTTTGGCAAGTTGTGGATAATCGTAAGCAACCAAATGATTTGACAAATAACAAGACTGAAAAACAAAGTGTCGAAATCTGTTAAGACAATGTCTTCAACAAATTCAGATATTAAGAAAAATCCCGCTCAAAAAAAAAATCTTTGTCTCAATCATTACCATCACAAAACTCTATGAAATTCAAATCTCAATCAACCAAATATGTGTCTCAAAATCTTAATCAACATGACCACAAGAAGAAGTTTCCTACATCTCAATCTCAAGGAATTTGAGAACCCACAAACAACAAAGGTTTTCACCAAATCATTTTACAAAACAAAATTCTTTTACCAACAGTCATCGAATTTTCAAAATCGATTTTCTTCGAAAACAAGTTTTAACTCAAACGTTACAAATCGGAAGTTTGAAAATGTTTCATCAAAACCAAATGTAAAATTCACTCCTCAAAAACCAAATCAAAGATGCTTATGAGAAATATGTGAATGAATATTCAAGTGGAAGCTCTTCTTCGAATGATTTAACTCAGTTTGTTCAAACTTGGCAACCAATTTCGAAAGTGAAGAATATTAAGAATCATACTGAGAAGAAAAAGGAGAATGTGAATGACAATCCTAAATTTTTGAAAGTTCATGTTTCTGCACCTTTACCTCATGATGTGGAGTTAGTTGATAGTTTCAAATCAAAAGTTTAAAATTGGGTCTTAAGTTCGAGTTTACATATTGTTTTTCATACTAATCACCAAGGACCCAAACAGCCTTGGGTACCTAAATTCTTTAAAAAATTGCAGGTTTTGTGTGACGAACAATATGACGAAAAATGATATATTCATAGTGGTTGCTCGCGTCACATGATTGGAAAGAAGGAAAATTTAAGAGACTTCAGAAGTTTGGATAATGCAGGAGTTGTGAAATTTGGAAATAATCACAAATGTCAAGTGAAAGGTTATGGCAAAGTCACGAATAGGAAGTTTACAATTAACCGAGTTACTTATGTCGAAGGTCTTCAACATAATTTGATAAGTGTTTCGCTACTTGTTGTGGGCACTGGTGTAACGCCTGTGTTTCCGGGCTTGCCATTTTTAGCAATGTAATGGTCTAGGTTAACCTTTGTAACCTGTTTTGAAATAATAAGATTGTATTATTTGAGTATTATGTGTTTTGTGCTTAATTGCTTAATTATGTGGTTTGATTAATTAAGAATAAAAATAAGCGTCAAAATTTAAGTGTAAAATAAACTTAATATCTTTGAATAATGTTGTAGTAGTTGAAACGAGGTTTTCGAATATATATAGAACGCCCAAATCTGACTTCGTATGAGGAAGTTATGATTTATCGAAGTTTCGGCTTAGCGGTATGCAGCCTGTTATACTCGATTTGAGATCGAGCGGTTTTTAGCCAAAGCAATCTAAACGAGGATCGAAGGTCTCGTTGTTGGTATCGAAGCGATAAAAAGTTAGGCGAGAACGGATGTCAAACGAAGAAGTTATGAATTTATAACGAAGTTTTTCTGTCTCGGCCTATTAAAAATAAATAATAAAAATAAAGTTAAAATTAGCCGACGGAGTCTAAACGAAAGTTGTAGAGTGTAGTCTCACCTTCGCGTGGATATAAAGAACGTCGAAAACGGAGTTCGTATGAAGAAAATATGAATTTCCGAAGTTTATTAAATATTTTGTATTTAAATTTAATTGAAAAATCCGGTATTATCCGAGGACGAGTCATCGGACTCATCCGAAGTACGCCCCGCGTACAGCGAAGCATGACGACCCTCGCAGCAAGTGGCTTCGGATGACGAACGCCATGACGATTTCGGACCTGTACGCCCCGCGTACTCCGAGGCTCCAGCCTCCTATAAATAGGATGCGAGGGCAGCCGAGTTCTTTTGCTATTTTCTCTCTTCTCTCTCCCGTTTTGCATCGATTTGCGTGCCAGAAATATCCCGAAGCCCCGGTATTATTCTCGAGCCCTGAGGCAAGTCCCGAGATCCCGAAGATCCTGAGAAGTGTGGTTCCCGAGCCGAAGCTCTGCCCGCGAGAAGTTCGATTTTTGTAGAGATCTTCCAGATCTGCTGAGGATTACTACTTCTGCAAGTCGTAGTGCTGTCTGATCATCTTCTGATCAAGTGAGTGTATACTACCTTTCATAAACACGATAATAATACAAGTATGGTTTGAGTGTATTAAGTATATTGTTGTTTATATGTGTGAATGTGTATTCACTTTCTTCTAACTCATAGATATGATTTATTCTCTATGAGATATGTGTTATGTGTGTGTGTGCCTCATCTGTTATGTGAAATATGTGTTGATTAAAGCATGCTATACAGGTTTTTAAACTATGTATAAAATGTATATTTTTATCTACTAATATGTTGGGTAGAACATGGGTAGATAGTTGGTGTGTAATAAACAGATGAGAGGCCTCGTTGTTGTTTGATTTGGTCATCTAGCGGAGTTTAGATGACGACCATGGGCTATTCTAGACAGTCTTGTGGAAACATTAGCAGGTTCGCCACCTGTAGGTGTTAATGAACTTGGGTGTTCATTTGCTGTACTCCATTCCCCTCATGGTTGCCTTATTTGACTTATATTGCTGAGGTACCCCCGAAGCATGTGTTGTCGCCCCGATGAAATATTCTTAGACTAGGTCCCTTATGTTAGTTGTCTTAGGGACATAAAGTGAGAATAACGGGAATGGGTAATTGGGTTATTGTTGGTTGGTGAAAATTAAATATGATTATTTATTGTGGGTTGAAAACCCTATATGCTCACTAGGCTCCCAAGTCTGACCCACTCAGTTTTATTTGTATTACAGGAAGTGGCGCAAGGGCATAAGATGGATGAACCATCAAGTTGTTTTGTTTACAAGTCTGTATATGTTTATATTTGTTGAATGACTTGTAATGTTATCGTTTATGCTTATTGGTCTGTATCGGAACATGACACCCAAAGTTTTGATTATATAATGAAAATACATTTCTTTTATGAAATGCTTTGGTAAACATTGTTTTATCATGTTTTGTTTTTGGGAACAAATTCTGCAACTCTTTCAAATCAAAAGGATTTACTCTGAAATTATTTTAAAAGCATAAATGACAATCGGTCTTTTCTGACCGAGATTTTGGGGATGTCACAACTGGAAATCAAGTGGTGTTCAATGAAGAAGGAAGCATTATATCAAATGTCGAAACAAAATAGGTTTTGTTAAAATCTAAGACAAATGGTGATGTGTTCACTCTTGACATCAAAACAAATTGTTGGAAAACCTTCAGTGTGCTTACTTTTGAAAGCTCCAACTGATGTTAGCTGGTTATGGCATTGAAGGCTTTCTCATTTGAATTTTCGAAATCTAAACAAATTGGTGATAAATGATCTTGTTCGAGGTTTACAAGTTTTAAAATTTGACAATGATACTTTATGTGCAACTTGTGAACAAGGAAAACAACATCGCAAAGGACATCTAATTGTCATATATTCGAACATTGTTGAACCATTGGAACTTCTTCATATTGACTTATGTGGACCATCAACTGTTGAGACACTCAACAAGAAACGGTACATTTTAGTTATTGTTGATGATTTTTCACGATTCACTTGGGTTTATTTTCTAAGGTTAAAATATGAAGTAGCTCAAACAATGATTGATTTCATCAAGCAAATAGAAACAAGCTTAAGGAAGAAAGTTCGAAAAATCAAGAGTGATAATGGCTATGAATTTAAGAACAATGTTCTTGATTCGTTCTTAACAGACAAAGGAATTTCGCATAATTTCTCTTCACCATATACACCACAACAAAATGGTGTGGTTGAAAGATGAAACCGTTCTCTTTGTGAAGCAACAAGAACGATGCTCACATACGCGAATCTTCGTCAATATCCTTGGGCTGAAGCAGTTTCCACAACATGTTTTACTCAAAATCGATCATTCATTCATCGTCGTTTCAATAGTACTCATTATGAAATAATCAACAATTGAAAACCTAATGTCAAATTCTTTCATGTTTTTGGTTGTAGATGTTTTATTATGAATCTTAGGAATAATCTGTCGAAATTTCAGTCTAAGGCAGATGAAGGCATATTTATGGGATATTCACATAATTCGGTTGCATATAGAGTATTGAATAAACGAACGAGAAGAGTGGGAGAAACATTTAATCTCACGTTTGATGCTTATTATGTTAAAAGAGTTGAAAAGTGTTTTGAACAACGTTCAATTATTAATGAATCAAGTGATGAATCTAAAAATGTAAATTCGATAGATGTTGATTATGATTTAATTTTTGGTGTTCCTGATAGGGCTGCTGATGCTAAAGTTAATGTCGCGGATAATCGAATATCTGAAGCATCAAAGCATTCTATAGGTTCGACATTAATATAAGAAAATTTGGATTTACACTCAGTAGCGAATTCTCCTAGAATTAGCGAAAGTATGCTAAATGATCAAATGGAGGGGGAGAACTTACATTCAACTTCTCAAGTTTAGGGGGAGCATTCTTTCGAGTGGGAGAATAGGAGAATGAATGGCAATGTCGAGGGGGGAGCATCAAGATCATAATAATGTCGAGAGGGAGCAAATTGATACAAATATGTCGAATATAAATCAAGATGAATTTTTTCTTGACTCAAATGATAATGTTTCTGTTGCAGGTTCCGAAAATGATGAACTGTATTAAGATGCACCATTGGATTTTGATCCAGCATATCCACCATTAGAAAAATGGACAAGAAATCATCCAAAATGACAAGTCATTGGAAATCCACAAGATGGAGTATTGACAAGAGCTTAAATTCGTGCGAAGAATGAGGTACTTAATGCTCATCAAGAGTTTTGCATGTTTAATGTTTTTATTTCGAAAATTGACCTAAGATAGTTAAGGTTGCTATGGAACACTCAGATTGGGTTGTTGCTATGCAATCAGAACTAGCTGAATTCAAAAGAAATAAGGTTTGGAGATTAATTCCTAAACCTGAAGATGTTTCAATTGTTGGTTTAAAATGGATTTTTAAAAATAAAACCAACAAAGATGGCAACATTGTTCGAAATAAAGCTAGACTTGTTGTTAAAGGTTATTCGCAAAAAGAAGGTATCGATTATGAAGAAACCTTTTCCCCTGTCGCAGGACTCGAGGCTGTTCGAATATTTTTAGCCTATGCATCTCATAAGGATTTCGATGTATATCAAATGGATGTCAGATGTGCTTTTCTCAACGATGAACTTGAAGAAACAGTTTATGTTGAATAACCTCCAGGCTTTGTAAATGAAGAATATCCTGATCACTGTTATATCTTAGATAAAGCTGTTTTATGGGTTAAAACAAGCACCAAGAGCCTGGTATGTAACTCTTACCAATTTTCTAAAACAATCTAAATTTAAGCAAGGATCAGTTGACCCCACGTTATTTTGAAAGAAAGTTGGGAATCATCTAATGCTTGTTCAAATTTATGTTGATGATATTATTTTTGGCTCTACTGACCCTGCTTTGTCTAGTGAATGCGAAAGTTTAATGAAAAGTTAGTTTGAGATGAGTATGATGGGGAAGATTAACAATTTTCTAGGGTTAAATATTCATCAAAGTAGAGAAGGCATCTTTATCAATCAAGAAAAATACACAAAGAATTTGCTTGAAAAGTTTGGATTGACGAATAGCACAAAGTTAAGAGTACCAATGGCTGCTGGAACAAGACTTACACCTTCGTTAGATAAACCTGCTGTTGATCTTACTTTATACGGGAGCATGATAGGTTCATTGTTTTATCTTACTGCAAGTTGACCTGATATCATGTTTTCTGTTTGTAATTGTGCAAGGCATCAAGCAAATCCCAGAGAACCTCACTTAACTGCTGTGAAAAATATATTTCGTTATCTTCAAGGAACAATTTCGTTAGGATTGTGATATCCTTCGGAATCAGGCTTTTTCATCCAAGCATTCTCAGATTTAGATTTGGAAGGTTGCAATCTTGATCGAAAAAGTACAAGTGGCGGATGTAAATTACTGGATGGGAAGCTTGTTAGTTGGCAGTTGAAAAAGCAAACTTGTGTTGCAATTTCAACTACTGAAGAAGAGTATGTTGCAGCTGCTGCTTGCACTTCTCAAATTATATGGATCCAAAGCCAATTGTGTGATTATGCAATAAATATGAAAAAGATTCCATTGTATTATGATTCTCAAAGTGCAATACGCAATTTTCATAATCCAATACAACATTAAAAAACGAAGCACATTGCACTTCGTTATCATTTCATAAAAGATCATGTGGAAGATGGAAATGTCAAAATTCATTTTGTAAAGACAACTGATTAGTTAACTGATATCTTTACAAAACCCTTAGATGAAAAGTCATTTGTTCGAATTTTAACAGGGTTGGGAATGATAGAAGCAAGTTTTGTTCCAGGACAAATTTCGAACGAATGAAAAGATGGAGTTGAGGAAAAGTGTCGATTCAGAGGTAATGGTTAATCATTCAGAGGTTACTGTTCATATTCAGCACTTTGACATGCTTCGCTTTCGACATCTAGAATTAAAAACTTTCGCGAGTTTGATACATTTAAATTTTCGTTATTTTTCTTTCTTCTGTCGAAATTTTTTCAAAAACTACAAAAATATTTTCGTTATTTGTTCTTTATTTTTGAAAAATCAAAAACTACAAAAATATTTTCGTTATTTGTTCTTTAATTTCGAAAATATCAAAAATACCAAACATATTTTATTTCATTTGTTTTTCATTTCAAAAATATATAATCCAAAAAGATTTTTGTTGTTTGTAGTTTGGTTGTAATTCATTTTTACAGATTTTTATGAGGATTTTTAGGAATCATCTTTGCAGTTCTGGGGTTAGGTATTCTTTCGAAAAACTTTGAACTAGTTAGACCGTCCCTAGAAGCATGTTGCAGCATGTCGACCCAAGCCCCCATTGACTCAATATGAATTTTCGAAAAGCCTTAATGAAATATTTCATTACGAAAATTTCTTCCCAATCAGGCTGTTTTCACATTTGTTTATGAGCTACCTTACTCTTCTCAAAGGAGTTAAGAATTTACTGCTTGGTCCATATATAATAGAGGTACAATCACTTCAAACACCAACTTTTTTTCATCTTAAAATTATAAACACATTCACACACAAAGACGTATGTCCAAGAGGTCTTTGACCGAAACCAATCAAGATTTAGACATATCTAAAATCTGTGTTTATGATCTGGATTCTTGAGGCCGTGATGAAAGTGAAACCCACAACTTTGGAAACTTTTTAAGGAATTGACGGGGGACTTTGTTCTAGATTTTCACGAAACAATTGTTTCAATACCAATTTTTAGATACTCAAAATCATATTCTTTCATGATGAGTGATCTTAATCAAATGTTCGAAACCCACAACATTTGTTTCCCAACAGGATCCAGGTAAACTTTTGTTTTTAAGAGTATGATTTATTTATGAGTATTATTCGTTTTCTGTGCACATCAAAAGTTTTCCAAAGCATACTTTTCACTGACTACACTGGTCATACAAGTAATTTCGGTTACAATTGATCACACTTATGTTCAGTGCTGAAATATAACAAAATTTCTAACCACCCATAAAGCCTTATAACAGAAGCCCTTTGATACTTCTGTACAAGTATTCAATTGTAATTCACGGGATACCACACGAGCAGTTGATTATCTCTCTTGATAATTAACGAAGTAATCTTTGCCCGGGATTTAACTACTTTTATGTCAAAAAAAAAATTGACATCGCAGATCCATTTTTTTATTGATTCTTATCTTCTTTCATTGACACACTGCACTCAAGAAATCCTTGAGGTTCCGAGTAATACCAACTTAGGCTGAAGATTTCGAACATCTGGCAAATTACTTTTCTTCTAAACGCAAAAGCGAAAGATCCCAACCTCTAAACCAAAGATTTTTGTTCTTATCTACTTGGTACTCACGAACAGTCCGATGTGACCGGTTGGCAACATGGTGCGAGTTTCAAGGGTACTTTATCTGACATGGCGTACATAACGGATAGTGGTGCAATTTTCAAGGAGAGACGTGTCTAGTGCTTTGATTAAATCGTTTGGTATTCACAGAGGATACATATAAAAGGAAATTAGTTTATCCTTAATACTTTAGGTGATCAAAATTCTCTCACACGATTTAAGCCCTAATTTTCTCTGTTCTTCAAAGTTTTCAAAACCCTAATCAATGGCTACTGCTCAAACTACTACCACTGAAGATATTTCTTCTCAGCCGATCATGTAGCTTCAAAGCACTAATTACCAAGTTGAAGATGATGTTTCTATCTATCTGGATGAACTCAAGATGTTAATTGTTTCTCTTAACACGACGGCCTATCAATTGTGATGTTCAACTTTTTCGATGTTCCCATGTCTTGGCTGTCAATGGCGGGTTCTACTGCGACTTATAGCAAGGCCATGGATGTTGTAACTTTTAATCTGGTGAATGACAAAAAGATTTGTCTCACCAAGAAGCTGTTCACTCAAATTCTTGAAATCCCTAATTCACCACCGTTCTACAAGGTTACTAATGCTCAAGTCATTCATATGTTCAACGAGATGGGTTATCAACCACCTCTTACAAATATCAGTGATTTTAAGAAATCAAGTTTGCCTTGTATCTGGAACCTTCTCTTTGGTATTTACCTTTGATGCTTAACTGGTCAAAGTGTAGGGCTTGAGAAGGGACATATGGAAGTGTATGCTATGGTGGCTGGTATATACTATGACTTAAATGTTGATTATGCTTCGCAGATGTGGAAGGAGTTTCTTAAAAGTGTCGAAAACATGATGAGGTTCAAGGGATTTCGTGTGCTCGGTATTGGAGTTTGGTTCTACGTTATGTGTATGAAAAAGAAGGAATTCAAGTTCTAGTTGATGAACCAAAAGCATAATTTTTTGAAATACCACTTTCCGAAGACAGTTGAGGATGATGTAGAGGTCTTTCCCATCATTGCAAGAATTCCAGATGCTATGCTCAAAAAGATATATCCGCCGAATCCTATATTGGTTGAGTATTTGAAGCAGATTAATCCATCTGTGGAAACTGGAGTTCTTTTTCAAGAAGGTGGTGAAGGGTCTTCTAAGAAATCAAAGAAGTCCAAGAAGGAAACTACTGAAATTCCTTTGAAAGAAAATCCTAAGAAAGTTGAAACTAAATCACCAAAGAAGGGTGTTGCTGATCAAGAAAAAGACAAGACGAATATGGTCAAGCATAGTGAAGTGAATACAACTGGTTCTTCGAAGGAAGTAAAAGCTTCGAAATCAGGAGTGTTTAAACGATTGAAGAAGTTTTCACACTGTCGCACCCCGAAAACCAAAGGCGGAAACATTTCCGGGGTTGACTCCACGTTGAGTATCAAATCCAATGTACATAGTAATCACAGTAAACAACCATTACATTACATATATTTGAAAGTTTACAATTGTTTCAAAAGTAAATTGTACAAGTGTTATACATATATCATATGAACAATAGTTGAGACGAGTTCTCTAAGCACTCCGTCTTCTCCAAAAGATATCGTCGGGTACCTGTCTAACGTGGACCTGAGAATACAAGCGGTTTGAAAATCAGCATAAAGCTGGTGAGTTCATAAGATGTTTGTTTGCTGAAAAATGTAACAGTTTCTTTTAGTTTTCCGAAAAGGTTTGTTATCCAAGAAAATCCCATATTTTCTTATGTAAAACAGTTTAGTTATCCTTCATTACAGTTCAATTACGCGGTATGTTACCCCAGGAAAATCCCATATTTTCCTAAATGCAAGACTGATTGAATATCACAGAGTATAGTTTAATACACAAAACTATATATTGAGAATCTTGGGATTACTATCCCGAATTAGATATAAAATACTTTAATATACGTGAACTGTAGATGGAAAGTAGTTTGAAAACCTTGGGACTAACATCCCGTACTACATATAGATTTAATACCATGGGACTATCATCCCGGACTAGATACAAGATAGTTTGATATACATGAAAATATAGACTGAAAACCATGGGACTACCATCCCGGACTAGATACAAGATAGTTTGATAAAACCATGGGATCACTATCCCGAACTAGATATAAGATAGTTTGATAAAACCATGGGATCACTATCCCGAACTAGATATGAGATAGTTTGATAAAACCATGGGATTACTATCCCGAACTAGATATAAGATATTTTGATAAAACCATGGGATCACTATCCCGAACTAGATATAGATTCTAACCATAGGAATAACATCCTACAATAGATATGAAACTTATAGACTAAAAACCATGGGATTACCATCCCGTACTAGATATATATCTCCAAAACCAAAGCCGTGAATAAACTTATATTAATACATATTGTGAGTCGGGTAACCATGCTGATACGAAAACAAGAACTCCTTGACGCTTGTCAGACGTCGGACGATATCCAGAATTTGTCACCCCAGGCGTGCCCGCTTGACTGTAGCTAGCAGTTAAGGTGTGGGATTGTCAGTCCCGAATAGATCTATTCACAAATTCCTCGCTCTCCCTCCAGGAGACTCTGGTTACACTTCCGGGGAGGATTTACTAATCATCCATAAAGGGTAGTGACTAACTCACAAACTAGTACTAAACTATTCACAGGGTTCTCATACGATGTCAAACATACAAAAGATTATGAAACAAAATACAGTGAATATAGATACATACAATGAAACTATCTGGCAATACATTCAAATGATACAGAGATAAACTGAATCAGACATAGTTTATCTAATAACTTTATACACATATCAGTACATGATAAAACGAGAACTAAAGAACCCCCAAATTATTCACATAATAATTTGATTAGTTTGGTTATTTTCTTAACTAAAATCCATTTAGTTGTAGTTGATAGATCATCCCTTATGCTTAGCATAATACATAAGGAGTAAAAGTGTTTATAAATTTTCCAGATGTTCTTTGAAACACATCAATGTTATGTTTTGAAAACAGTTATAGTTTGCTTGTATTCCCCCCTGAAAACATTGAAAAACACGGAAAAAGCGTAGGGGTATGAACTCACCGGACGAGAAATGTGACGATTTCGGGTGTTAAACGTTGGTTCGGGACTTGCAAACACATGAGGTTCTTAATTATAATGCAAAGATACACATTTGTATCTAATTAGGACTTAAATTATTTAATTGCTAGGGACAAACACTTTTAGTTGCGGAAACACCCCATTATAAGTGTTTGGAGGGACCCGGGTGGCGTTTAAAGTCACATAAGGCTTGGATATGGAGTTTACTCTTCAAGAGTAAACTCATAGAGGAGATTTTGGCCCTAATGACCCCCTCCCCATGAGTTTACGGCCGTAAACTCATGGTGGGGTAGTTTATGGCACAAAATGGCCTTATTCTACTTGGGGAAATTTGCTAGGATCAATTCTAGGGCCTTGGAATGGATTACACATAATTATGGACCATTTATTGGAGTTTACGGCTGTAAACATGGAGTTTACGGCCACAAACCCCCCCCCCCCCCACACAAGATCCTTAATGTTTTGGTCCTTTAATCAATCACATGTGATTCTAATGATTTTTCCTAGCCTTGAATGGATTTTTGTGGGACTTTTGGCTTAGATTTTGGAGTTTACGGCCCATGAACACCCTCATGGCCGTGAACTCCTTAGATGGGGAAAATAAAATGTTTTAAGGTCTAAAACTTGTTTGTATACACTTCTAGAATTTATCCCAAGGCTTTAGGTGTGTTAAAGTGGCATTTTAACACTTTTAAAGGAGTTTACACCCGAATATGAAGGGTTTACGGCCCAAGCATAAGTCTTGGCCATAAACTCTCAATTGTCCCTCAAATAATATGTTTAAGGTGTTCTAAGGCTAAAACCAGTATTCTAAAATTCATAACTAAGCCTTATTAGTGTTTTGGAAAGGTTTAAGGGCATAAAAACCCCATATATATGAGTTTACGGCCCAAGCATGTGCCTTGGCCGTAAACTCCTTCAAATTCCTCAAAATCCATGTCTAAAATGTTTTAAGTCCATTCCATGAAGTCATTTAGCCATATCTAAGTCCCAAAATTGTTTAGGAGGGGTTTAAAGGCATAAAAACCCTCTAATTATGTGTTTACGGCCCAAGCTCCTTCCAGGGCCGTAAAATCATATACAAGACCTTAATTCATGTTTTAATCCCAAATTTGAAGGTCAAATATGCTATACAATGAGTTTAGGAAGGTACCTCAAAGATTTGAAGCCTTAAATTGATGATTTGGACCCTTAAACTTGGATTTAGGAGAGAGGTTAGAGAGAGAGTAATGAGAGAGAGAAAAGGCTTCAAATGAAAGGTTTAACACGTTTATATAGGTTGCAAAACTAGGACACGATGGAATTCTACCCGATACCGACATTAAACGGGGCTTTTGGTCGCACCCGATTAAGTTTCCGTTACTAGGCGGGAACGTTTCTAAATTTTTTGAAATAACTATTTTGGGTTAAATTCATGAGTTCCTAAGAGGTTTGGACACTCATTATCATCAATTAAACATATAAGTTTGATTAACTAACCCAAAAACGACATCGGAACGTTTTGATATACGGCGAGTTATACGGGTAGAATGAGTTTTCGGCGATGAACAACTTCGATTTGTTACACACACAGGACAAGGGTATTTTCTGATGAACAATCACATTTAACTCGAAAAGCACAGTTGAATAGGAAGGGAGTTCTTGTTCGAGAAATCGCAGCACCAGTTTCTTCATCATCAAAGAAAAGAAGAGTTGAAGATGTTGCGAAACATATTGCTGGTAAGAGAAAGAAGCGAAAGTTAGTCCTTCAAGAAGAATCATCAGATAGTGAGATTTTCCCAGAAAGACCATCGGGATCGAAATCTCCAACTCAAACATCAACTCCTACAACAGTTGTTGTAAATCCACCCAAAGCTGGGGTAACTAAGTCAGTTACTGAGGGGGTTCCCAATTCAGGCATTATTGCAAACGTGTCTAATACGGGTGCAAATGTCAACATGGGTGTTGATTACATGATGTCAACTACTTCTCAAGGTATCATCATTTCATCTACTGTCGAACCCACCTCTGTCATTAATACTTCTCTTCCACCAGTTATTTCGAAAGTTCTCACCACCACAACATCACCCACTTTCGAAAACATCTTAGAACAACCCTTCAATAAATTGTATACATCTTAATCCACTGATCTAATAAATCCTACTTTTGATGATGAAACTGATGGAGGAGGTTTTAGAGGAAAATTTGCAGACTTAGAATTTGAGTATGAGGAAGACAACATTCCAGATCATATGCTAATGTCTGGAAAACAATTCAAAATCCTTAATCGTAAGCTCAACTCTATTATTCAATCCCAAGCTGACTCAGGGGCAAAACATTATGTTTCAGGAATAGTGGTAGATGTAATGCTCAAAGCACATGAGTTACGTCTTCAAGAAAAGTTGGATGTTATGGATAAAAATAATGAGCTCAGAGTAAAGGCTCAAGCTGATTCATTCAATGGGGAAATCAAAGAACTTAGGTTGGTAGCAAAAGAACGTATGTTCTTTTTGTTAAAGATGTCAGGACTGTGCGAGAAGATGTGAATCACAAGCTTGAGGAAATGAAGGTTGAAGTTTCGAAAGAAATCCAAGAGTTGAATACTAATTATTCTTCTCTTCATTCGAAGATTGATATTATTGCTGGGGATGTTACGAAAATAGTAGAATCATATCAGACATTAATTCCTAAGGCTGAAGCTAAGGTGAGTGAAGATGTTAAGAATTTCGAAAAGCTCGGAGTTTTAATTGGTGAATTGAAGGAAATTTTTTCAAAGCCTTCTACAAATTCTATTTTCACTCCTGATTTTTTATCTAAGAAATTCACTTCTGTTGAAGCTAGTATAACGAAAGTAGTGGCTCCTATATCAAAGTTTGCAACTCTTTTTCCAACTAGTGCCCCACCTGTTGTCACAAGGGGAGCAAGGGGGAGAAAGAAACTTTGGTGGTAAAGAAGGGAAAGTGAGCAAAGAAGGAGGTGAAAAACCAAAAACAGTTGGCAAGGTGATTTCAACTCAAATCCCTATTCCTATTGTTTCGAAAGTGAATACAGTGATGGCAACAAAAACAACGACAAGACTCATTCAAAAGGGAATTGTTATTGGTTCGGAAGGTGTTAGAGGTAGTTCAAGTTCTTAAAAACCAAGAAAAAATGTAGCCGTTAAAGATAAGGGATAAGGAATAATTGTGGAAAAGACAAAAGAAGAGAAGAAGGCAGAAATCGAAGCAGAAATAGGAAAGCAAAGACAGATACAAAGTATTCTCAGGCTTCATGAAAATGACCCACCATCAATGGATAAACACGATCCAAGTAAACTTCACAACTATGAAAATATTGAAGCCAAAGTGTCATACAGCCACATGTATGCATTAAAAAAAGCCAAGAAGAAGTTATTCTATCGAAAATATTGATATGAATCAACTTGATTTTCCAGTAAACGAAATGATGTTCATCACTGCTCAATACAAAATAATTGAGAAGTTTCAGAATGAGGATGATTTTCTTCATATGAAATTAAGATTTCATGTTGTACTTGGAAAAGATCAAGAGGAGGTGTGGTCTCTTATCAAGATAGTTCGAGTGATAAGCGTGACAAAAGATGTTATGTTTGAAGACACAATCCAAAATTTTTGCTATCATGTGGTCAGGGCTAACAACGTGGTTTGTGATTTTTCTGTTGCTGATTTCCCTTTGATGAACTTGAATGATCTTATTTAAGTTGCATTAATCCTTAAGGATATGGATGCTTCAAAACTTCAAGGAACAGGCAAGGAAATTTTGTGACTTGGACTTGGTCATATCAAAATTTTCATAGACAATTACTATGATTGTCTAGCCTTAATTGATGTAGGGCTATCTTCTGCTTCAGGAAAAGAAGTGAAAGTGTAGCACCTGGTTCCTGGTACGTAAATCTCACTTGAGTATTATCTATTTTTAGCCTTGGACTCGGCGAGTCATAGGTCCGACTCGCCGAGTAGGGACGGGACCTGGGACACGTTTAAGTTGGCGACTCGGCGAGTCCATATCCTGTACTTGGCGAGTCACCGCTGTTGGATGAAACCCTAAGTTTCAGGGGTTTGCACCCTATTTAAACATCATATCCGCCCCAAACCCGCCCCCATTCACCTCAGAGCTCCCAACCCTCGTTCTAAAGCTTATTTCCTTGTGAGTTTGAAGCATTCTTGTGTATTCTTGAAGGATTTGTGAAGGAAGTGGTGTAGATCAAGAGGAAGGGAAGGAAGCCAAGCATCTTAGTGTCCTCTCAGTGATTTCTTGGAGGTATAACCCATTTTCCCTCTGTTTTTATGCTTATTGCTCCATTAAGTCCTTCTTGAGCCCTTCCCCAAGCTTGTATGTGCAATATAAGTCGTAATAAGTTGATTGGCCTTTAGATCTAGACAAGATTGAGCTCCAGGAGCTCAGATCCGTTACCTTTATGGACCCATTGTTGGATTAATGTCTAAGTCCATAACTATAATTGGTAAGACTTGACCCGACCCGACATGGTCCATTTGGGTTGCATGGCATCATGCAATTGGATAGACTATAATGAGAGAAATAAGACACTTATGGTTATTAATATATTATAAGTTCTAGTATATTAATAATAAGAATAATAAGATTATTTAATTAGTATTGATCAAGAATTGATCTAGGATTAATTAAGTGATCAAAAGAAGACTAATTAAATATATGGGTTGATTGTGTAAATCATTCGTACTTGTATAGTGGGCTAATGCTCCATGGATAATCAAGTTGGGCTAAAACCCATAGGATGGTCCATGGATGCTCCATGGTGTATTTGTACCCATGGATCATGGAAATGAAAGGCCATGTCAATTAGGGTTTACAAGGTGTAACCCTAACTATATAAGCATCATATTATTCACCAAAATCGGCCACTAGTGTGTGAAGTAAAAGGGCTAGCCGATTTTCATGAGTGTAGAATTCTCTCAAGTTATTCCAAGAGTATTTGGTGTTGTGTGAACCATTTGAGGTGTCACACTTGGGGCACTAGGCACTCAAGCTTCATGAAGACTTTCTACACCAAAGAGGTATGTATTCTATCTTGCTATAGTCATTGTTTTGTATGCTAGATTAGGATAATACCTTGGATGTTCTTATTTGCATGTATAATAGAGAAAACATAGATCCAAGGTATTTAGGGTTGCATGTACACTTAGGAGTGTTAAAATGCTCAAAACCCAACACCCATGTTGCTTGTTCACCCTAGATCTACCCTTTTGAGGCATTTTGAGCCCTAAATCCCTCTTTGGTGAGTATCTACACGTAAAGTTGGAAACTTTACGTGTCATTCATGTTCTAGGAGCCCAGATCTGTGAATGGCATAGACTGGAATCGAGCAAAATCGCGTATATAGTGATTGCATGGCGACGACTCAACGAGTCGTTCATACGACTCGACGAGTCTGCTCGCGAGTCTCCGTGTTGTCCCCTTTTCATTGTGTCGAATGCGAGTAGTGAGTCACAGGGTGTGACTCAGTGAGTTGGAATCCAAACTCATCCATGGAGGAACTCGGCGAGTCCATGTCCTGACTCGGCGAGTTCAAGGCAATCTCCTTAGATCAAGAACAAACTCGGCGAGTTGTTCATACAACTCAGCGAGTCACAGCATAAAGTGTTCTTCGGATGAAGATGAACTCGGCGAGTTGTTCATACAACTCGGTGAGTAGGATGAAGGACTTGAACCTCAATTTAGAAGAAGAACTCGTCGAGTCAATGCCTAACTCAACGAGTAGGGACGGGATCCAGGGCAATCGATTGGATAGGGACTCGGCGAGTTGGAGAGCCAACTCGGCGAGTCTGGTCAACTGAAAGTTGACTCTGACTTTGACTTATGACATGATTAGGGGTAAAATGGTCATTTTACCCAAAGGTCAGTTAGCAGTGATTGATTGAGTATGTTGTGGGAGTTGCAGCCGGAGGATTTCCGGAGCAGCAGCAGCAGCGGTAGACAGTCAGTTCCCGATCAGATCAGCAGCTATTTCGAGGTGATTTACCTTCCAGTAGCGGTGGGTCTACGGCCACAATGACGGCCCACCAGTAGGAATTGTATGTGGATAATTGTCTCCGTGATAATCATCTAGGGTTACTACTACCTGTTCCATGCTTATGTGTTAGTATGATGTGATGCTATGTGTTAGTGGTAGTAGGGGAGATAGTCCCCAAGATATCCGGTCGATAGGGCCGAAGGGGTAGTTATACCCAGCCATGCCAGATAGATTCTGATACTGTGGTACATATTATGTGGTAGTAGTAGAGGTGAGAAGTAGTCTCCGGTATCCGGTCGAGAGGACCGAAGGGGAGGCCAGCACCCAGATATGCTAGGCAGTATCCGGTCGAGAGGACCGAATGGGAGGCCAGCACCCAGGTATGCTAGGCAATATCCGGTCGAGAGGACCGAAGGGGTAGGTCGGGCACCCAAATATGCCTGACGATAGATGTATGTTATGTGATTATTATGGTATGTGGTACAGTGGGGGAACTCACTAAGCTTTGTGCTTACGTTTTTCAGTTTTGGTTTCAGGTACCTCCTCAGCTAGGGGAAAGGAGCCGGCACGGTAGCAGCACGTCACACACACACTCTCTTGCTTCCGCAGTTATGAGATTATTCTGGGATTGATACTCTGATGTTTTGATTGTTTACATGTTGTGGATTTCAAATTAGGTTTTCAATGTGAAATGGTTTAATTAAACAATGTTTTAATCATTAATGCTTTCTATGTAATGTTTTACAAACGAAATTTTTGGACGTGAAAATTGGGTCGTTACAAGTTGGTATCAGAGCCCTGGTTTGAGGGATTCGGACACACCTTCGGGGGTGTCTGGACTCAAATCGAGGGATTAAAAGATTTTCTAAAAGAAAATGCTTTCTAAAATTGAGAAAAGAGTTTTGAGAAAGAACGAAGTGTGTGATGTGCGTGACCGGCCGAGCTCAAGTAAGTATTCCCCAAAGTACCCATACAAGTTTATGTTATGTTTAACAACTTTTGTATAACAGCATGCTAGACTAGGACTAAGGATCTAGGAGTGATGCCTTATGTGCTTGCTTTATGTGTTTCAGTTGTATGAGAATTGCATGCTAGAATCGAGTAGACAACAGTAGGACAGCCTGTTAGGTTATGCCTGGTGGTATGAGTATTAGCTCTGTATGCTAGATCAGTTTCTCTCCATGAGAGCGGATTTGCTTAAGATTGTTCCCTTAGTTCGAATGTTGCTTGCTTTGTGCTATGTGGGACTCTGAATGGTGGGAGTTAGCCATTAGGCGAATACGTCACGTCACATGTGATCAGGGTTGAATAATCTTAGAGTGTCGGATTTGATCCTACTGCGTAGCTCTTGTTTGAGTCCAACCGTTGTAGGGACGAGTCGGGTACTCGAAGGATTATCTGAGCCTCATCACATGTGATGGTATTCGGGGAGTGGCTAACTGGAATTACAAGGAGGCCTGCAGCAGCTGAGGACTGGATAGAGTAGAGTCGGAGATTTCCCCTAGGGCAAGCCTAGGATGAGTAATAGCAGTGATCAGCCATAGTAAAAGGGATCTGGTGGAGTCAAGGCAGTCCTTGAAGAAGGTACGGATAGATGTGGAAGGTAGTATGGGCTCGTACTACTGAAAGCAGAGGATCCGTACCCGAACCAAGGAAGGCCAAGATAAGACCAGGGAACTTGTAAGTAGTTGTGAGCCCTCAGGAAGTATCAGTATCACTAATGATTGTTGTGATGTATTACAGAATGGTGGTACTTCGATCGAGGCCGATAGATGGCGGTTCAGGAGAGGGGTCAGGTTCCGAGCCGGTAGATGAGGGACTATGCTAGTTCATCGCGTCAGAGATTACCAGGGGTATCCTTGAGTCGACTCCCATTATCTTCGGGTCGATCAAGGAAGGGATCATTGAGTTGATGGAGGATCGCCTCAGGGCGTTCAGGAGCGACATGGCATCTGGCCAGTCGTGATCTTGCACACTGTCCTTTAAGGACTTCAGAGGCAGTGGTGCGTCGGATTTCCATGGGGTGAAAGACCCCATTGTCGCCAGACGATGGATTGCAGACATTGAGTCTGCACAGTTGACTAGCTTCTGCCCCGAGGGGTCGGAGGTGAGGTATGCAGCAGGGTGTTTGCGGGACCGAGCTCGAGATTGGTGCGAGCGTTGGGAGCCTCAGCTATCGAGGCCATGACCTGGTCGAACTTTGTGACCAGGTTCAGGGCAAAGTTTGCGCCGGCTGTCGAGCTTCAGCAGCTGGCCAGGGAGTTTTTGGACATGAGGCAGACGACCGAGATTGTGGCGGAAATCACCGCCAAGTTTCGGGAGAGGGCTTTGTTGGTGCCCCAGTATGCTGGCGACGAGGATATGAGGAGGACCCGTTATCATGATATGCTACGGGCTGACATCCGGGAGCATGTTAGCTTTTCAGCCTGCCCTACCCTGGACTCCATGATTGCCAGGGCGAGGGAGAGGGAGATAGACTTGGAGCACATCTGGAAACGGAAGGTAGAAGAGGGTCAGCCAGGAGGGGCTTCGGGGAAGAAGCCCAAGGGGTCAGATGTGGGGCCGAAAGGCCAACAGGGACGGGGATGCTGCAGAAAATGCGGCAAGACGCACGAGGGGGCGTGCAAGCTGGGATCATCGGGCTGCTACAAGTGCGGCAAGCCTGGACACTATAGCAGGGATTGCACTACTCCGGCAGCAGTTATTCAGACGTCTGAGTTGCTGTGTTTCCACTGCAACCAGAGGGGCCACAAAAAGGCCAATTGCCTCCAGTTGACAGTTTCAGCACCAGTGAAGGCGCCAGCTCCAGCGACCCTGCGGATCACGAATGGCCGGCAGAGCAAGGCAGAGGCTCCGGTGGTGAGGAGCTGGGTATTTCAGTTGACTACCGAGGAGGCACGCGCCGCACCTGATGTGGTGACGGGTATGATTCTTTCCCTCTATTATTATTTTATGATATTATGATATTGATATGTGCTCGGTATATATATATATATATATATATATATATATATATATATATATATATATATATATATATATATATATATGTGTGTGTGTGTGTGTGTGTGTGTGTGTGTGTGTGTTTTAGGATCGTTCCATGTGAATGGTATCCCAGTTCAGGTGTTATTCGACTCGGGTGCATCCCGATCATTTGTGTCCCTTGCGCTTAGCAAGAAGTTTCCTGAGGCTTCGGGCATGTTGGATTGCCCTTTGGAGGTAGAGATTGTTGATGATCGATCGGTGTGAGCATCGATGGTGTTTTGGGATTGCGTATTGCGTCTGTTTGAGGAACGCTACTTAGTGAACCTGGTTCCCATTCCGTTGCGTGGGAACAAGGTGATTATAGGCATGGATTGGTTGAGCCCTAATGGGGCGGTGATAGATTGCGCGGAACAGCTAGTGCGGGTCAGGACCCCAGGCGGGGGAGAGTTAGTGATTCATGGCGAGAGGCTGCAGTGTGGACCCGCAGTATGTTCAGCAGCGAGGGCGAGACGCTACCTTCAGCAGGGATGCGCAGGATTTGTCGCGTATGTGATGGATACTCGGGAGGCGGGTAAGGCGACAGTGAGCGAGGTTCCGGTGGTGCGAGATTTCGCAGATGTTTTCCCGGAGGAGCTTCCTGGGATACCTCCGGAGCGACAGGTTGAGTTTAGGATCGACCTCGTTCCTGGTGCGGCTCCGATAGCCAAAGCACCGTATCGGTTGGCTCCTCCCGAGATGCAGGAGTTGTCTACGCAGCTGCAGGAGCTGCTAGACAATGGATTTATTCGTCTTAGTAGTTCACCCTGGGGAGCCCCGATCCTGTTTGTTAAAAAGAAGGATCGGTTGCACTGGATGTGCATAGACTATCGGGAGCTGAATAAGGTAACAGTGAAGAACCGTTACCCACTCCCGAGGATTGATGATCTCTTTGACCAGCTTCAGGGAGCGTCTTGGTTTTCCAAGATCGATTTGCGTTCGGGTTATCATCATATGAGGGTCAGGGAAGAGGATATGCAGAAGACTGCGCTTCGGACGCGCTATGGCCACTATGAGTTCGTGGTGATGCCGTTTGGGCTCACCAATGCTCCTGCCGCGTTCATGGACCTCATGAACCGTGTATGCAGAACGATGTTGGATCGGTCTGTGATAGTCTTTATTGATGACATCTTGGTTTATTCCAAGACTCAGGAGGAGCATGAGGAGCATCTGAGAGAGGTGTCGGAGACCCTGAGGAGGGAGAGCTTGTATGCCAAGTTCTCCAACTGAGAGTTTTGGTTGCTCGAGGTGCAATTTCTCGGACACCTTGTCAACCAGAACGGGATTCTGGTCGATCCGGCCAAGGTCGAGGCCGTGATGAGATGGGAGGTTCCGAAGTATCCATCTGAGATTTGGAGTTTCCTGGGATTACCAGGCTACTATCGGAGATTTATTCAGGATTTCTCCAAGATAGCCGTACCCCTGACATGGCTGACGAAGAAAGCCGTGGTCTTTCGGTGGGGACCCGAGCAGCAGGCTGCATTTGAGACACTGAGACAGAGATTGTGTGAGGCGCCGATCTTAGCCCTGCCAGAGGGCGTAGAGGATTTTGTGGTTTATTGTGACACGTCCATTTCAGGGTTGGGCGCGGTACTGATGCAGAGGGGGCATGTCATTGCCTACACTTCGAGGCAGCTCAAGCCTCACGAGGCGAACTACCCGACGCATGATTTGGAGTTGGGGGCGGTGGTTTTTGCCCTCAAGATTTGGCGACATTACCTCTACGGGGTTCGACGTACCATTTACACGGACCACAAGAGTTTGAGGTACCTCATGGATCAGTCAAATCTGAACATGAGGCAGCGTCGGTGGTTGGACGTGGTAAAGGATTATGATTGCAAGATCCTTTACCACCCGGGGAAGGCCAACGTGGTGGCCAATGCGCTTAGCCGCAAGGCGGCGCCGATCAGGGACGTTTGCATGAGGATGACCATAGTGACTCCCCTGTTGGAGCAAATTCGGGAGGCTTAGCAGGAGGCTATTAAGGAGGAACATCGGAAGAGCGAGCGCATGGTGGGTCAGGTTTCCTCCTTTAATTATGATAGTCGAGGACTATTGACACTACACCGTAGAGTGTGGGTGCCGTATCACGGAGGCGTGCGCCAGATTTTGATGGGGGAGGCGCACAAGTCCCGGTTCTCTATTCATCCCGGGGCGACGAAGATGTATAGGGATCTTCGTCTAGATTATTGGTGGCCCTGCATGAAGCGGGGTGTGGCATGGTACGTCGAGCAGTGCTTGACCTGCAGGAAGGTCAAGGCCAAACATCAGAGATCGCATGGCAAGATGCAGCCGTTGCATATTCCACTGTGGAAATGGGAAGATATCACGATGGATTTTATCACGAAGCTTCCCAGGACCGCGCGTGGAGTGGATTCGATTTGGGTCATCGTGGATCGATTGACCAAGAGTGCTCACTTTATCCCGATCCAGGAGAGCATATCGGCCGAGAAATTGGTCGACATCTATATCAGGGAGATCATGGTGTGGCACGGGGTGCCAGTATCGGTTATCTCGGACAGGGATGTGCGTTTTACTTCCAGATTTTGGAATAGATTTCATGATGAGTTGGGCACTCGTTTGCATTTTAGCACCGCCTTTCACCCACAGACGGATGGTCAGAGCGAGCGGACCATCCAGACCTTGGAGGATATGTTGCGGGCGTGCGTGTTAGACTTCGGTGGTAGCTGGGATACATATCTTCCCTTGGCTGAGTTCTCGTACAACAACAACTACCACCCGATATGCTGAGGTGAAGTTGTCTAGAGAGTCATGGGGAGCACCGAAGTGGTGCTCAAGACGACAGAGAGGATCCAGCAGGTTCGGAGCAGGCTTCAGACTGCTCAGAGTCGACACAAGAGTTACGCCGACAAGCGTCGATCCGACTTGGAGTTCCAAGTCGGGGATGTGGTTCTCCTGAAGGTGTTGCCTTGGAAAGGCGTCATTCGATTCAGGAAGCGGGGCAAGTTGGGCCCGAGATTCATCGGACTGTTCAGGGTTGTAGCCCGGGTGGGCAAGGTGGCGTATAGGCTGGACCTGCCAGCCGAGCTCAGCCAGATCCACAGCACTTTCCATGTTTCTCAGCTGCGGAAGTGTCTAGTGGACGATTCAGCAGTAGTGCCGTTAGAGGATATACAGGTTGATGACAGCCTGAATTACATCGAGCGCCCAGTCGCAATCCTCGACAGGAAGTCGAAGGATTTGAGGAACAAGAAGGTGGAGCTGGTGAAGGTGAAATGGCAGCACCGCAAGGGTTCGGAGTGGACTTGGGAGCCGGTGGAGGAGATGATGGAGCATTATCCTGAGCTGTTCCAGGGTCGAGCAGCAGACTTCGAGGACGAAATCTAAAATAAGTGGGGGAGATTTGTAGTACCTGGTTCCTCGTACGTAAATCTCACTTGAGTATTATCTATTTTTACCCTTGGACTCGGCGAGTCATAGGTCTGACTCGCCGAGTAGGGACGGGACCCGGGACACGTTTAAGTTGGCGACTTGGCGAGTCCATATCCTGTACTCGGCGAGTCACCGCTGTTGGATGAAACCCTAAGTTTCAGGGGTTTGCACCCTATTTAAACATCATATCCGCCCCAAACCAGCCCCCATTCACCTCAGAGCTCCCAACCCTCGTTCCAAAGCTTATTTCCTTGTGAGTTTGAAGCATTCTTGTGTATTCTTGAAGGATTTGTGAAGGAAGTGGTGTAGATCAAGAGGAAGGGAAGGAAGCCAAGCATCTTAGTGTCCTCTCAGTGATTTCTTTGAGGTATAACCCGTTTTCCCTCTGTTTTTATGCTTATTGCTCCATTAAGTCCTTCTTGAGCCCTTCCCCAAGCTTGTATGTGCAATATAAGTCGTAATAAGTTGATTGGCCTTTAGATCTACGCAAGATTGAGCTCCAGGAGCTCAGATCCGTTACCTTTATGGACCCATGTTGCTTGTTCACCCTAGATCTACCCTTTTGAGGCATTTTGAGCCCTAAATCCCTCTTTGGTGAGTATCTACACGTAAAGTTGGAAATTTTACGTGTCATTCATGTTCTAGGAGCCCAGATCTGTGAATGGCATAGACTGGAATCGAGCAAAATCGCGTATATAGTGATTGCATGGCGACGACTCGGCGAGTCGTTCATACGACTCGGCGAGTCATTCATACGACTCGGCGAGTCTGCTCGCAAGTCTCTGAGTTGTCCCCTTTTCGTTGTGTCGAGTGTGAGTAGTGAGTCACGGGGTGTGACTCAGTGAGTTGGAAGCCAAACTCATCCATGGAGGAACTCGGCGAGTCCATGTCCTGACTCGGCGAGTTCAAGGCAATCTCCTTAGATCAAGAACAGACTCGGCGAGTTGTTCATACAACTCGGCGAGTCACAGCATAAAGTGTTCTTCGGATGAAGATGAACTCGGCGAGTTGTTCATACAACTCGGCGAGTAGGATGAAGGACTTGAACCTCAGTTTAGAAGAAGAACTCGTCGAGTCAACGCCTAACTCGACGAGTAGGGACGGGATCCAGGGCAATCAATTGGATAGGGACTCGACGAGTTGGAGATCCAACTCGGCGAGTCGGGTCAACTGAAAGTTGACTCTGACTTTGACTTATGACATGATCAGGGGTAAAATGGTCATTTTACCCAAAGGTCAGTTAGCAGTGATTGATTGAGTATGTTGTGGGAGTTGCAGCCGGAGGATTTCCGGAGCAACAGCAGCAGCGGTGGACAGTCAGTTCCCGATTAGATCAGCAGCTACTTCGAGGTGAGTTACCTTCTAGTAGCGGTGGGTCTACGGCCACAATGCCGACCCACCAGTAGGAATTGTATGTGGATGATTGTCTTCGTGATAATCATCTAGGGTTACTATTACCTGTTCCATGCTTATGTGTTAGTATGATGTGATGCTATGTGTTAGTGGTAGTAGGGGAGATAGTCCCCAAGATATCCGGTCGATAGGGCCGAAGGGGTAGTTATACCCAGCCATGCCAGATAGATTCTGATACTGTGGTACATATTATGTGGTAGTAGTAGAGGGGAGAAGTAGTCTCTGGTATCCGGTCGATAGGACCAAAGGGGAGGCCAACACCCAGATATGCTAGGCAGTATCCGGTCGAGAGGACCGAAGGGGAGGCCAGCACCCAGGTATGCTAGGCAATTTCCGGTCGAGAGGACCGAAGGGGTAGGTCGGGCACCCAGATATGTCTGACGATAGATGTATGTTATGTGATTATTATGGTATGTGGTACAGTGGGGGAACTCACTAAGCTTTGTGCTTATGTTTTTCAGTTTTGGTTTCAGGTACCTCCTCAGCTAGGGAAAAGGAGACGGCGCGGTAGCAGCACGTCACACACACACTCTCTTGCTTCCGCAGTTATGAGATTATTTTGGGATTGATACTCTGATGTTTTGATTGTTTACATGTTGTGGATTTCAAATTAGGTTTTCAATGTGAAATGGTTTAATTAAACAATGTTTTAATCATTAATGCTTTCTAAGTAATGTTTTACAAACGAAATTTTTGGACGTGAAAATTAGGTCGTTACAGAAAGTAGATATGGAAATACTAAAATCTCAAGCTGAACTTAAGAAGTATGCTGATGGAGAGATTTGTTTGAAGCCATTGGGATTAGTCTTTTCGGGAAAAGACAAGAAGGGACAAGCGAAGAGATTCTTATTTCAAGCTTCGGAAGTTGAAAGGTATACAACAGCTCAGCATACGAACTTTATTGTTCGTATTAACAACTGCAAAAAGAACAACAATAGAGATAAAGCTGAGTGAAAGAAGATGATGAGCTGGTATTCTTAAATTCGAAGGATGATGCATTTTGCTGCTCAAATTCTTACAAACTGAAGTTCGACACTGATTACAAAGGGGGAGAATATTGAGTCAAATTTTTTGTAATGTGTCGAAGTTTGTTAAGATAGTTTCGTTAATTTTGTAATATATTTCCTAAGGCATATTTTGTAACGGAGTCTGAATGTCGAGGTCCTTAGTATTTTTTGTGTAGTTTCAAGTTCTCCTATAAATAGGAGATGTACTTAGAGATATATAGAACACCTGATGTATT